>NW_020194719.1:266008-357622 GCF_003025115.1 Trichoderma citrinoviride | reverse complement strand
CCCCCCGGCCAGACTTTCACGCAGTCGTCGCATCCCCAGCCGCCGCCGCGGGCGTCTTCACAGCCCACAAGTCCCTCGACCATCCCGACTCCCGCTGCAGCCTCTTGCTGCTGCTGCCGACGCCGCCGGCCCCACCAGACGGCCTCTTGTCCCCGGTGGCAACGGCCAGCGCCTTGCTGCACGCCGCAAACGCCTCGACGAGCTCCGTCATGCGCTTGGCGTCGACAAAGGCGTCCTTGAGGTCCGAGCCGCGCTCCGCAATCTTGGCCGCGAGCTCCATGCACTCGAGCAGGTTGTCCCGCGACAGGCCGGTGCCGGCGAAGTGGAGGGCGCTGATGTACGCCAGGATGGTCTCGGGCAGGTAGGCTGCCCGGATCTCTTGCATCTCGACATCGCCCGCTATGATGGGAACAAAAGTTCTGTTAGCGGAACCATACAGGCAAGCATATTATAACGCCAAACATACCCTTGATCGCCGGTATCAGCCATCCCTTTAGCAAGGGCTTCATCTCCTCCTTGAGCTTCCTGAACGAGTCGGCCGCCGGGCCCCAAAAGTCGCGGTCTCCATGCGAGAGTCTACATCCCAGAGTATGTCAGTCAACCCTCATCCATAGGTCGGGAACGGCAAGTCACATACTCGGTCGAGAGGATCATCAACGACGCAATCGTCTCCAGATCATCCAAGGCACGGACGAGGGTTTCGAGGCCGCGGAAATTTCGTGCCTCGGCCAGCACCTGCTCAGCAGTCATGTTGGATATTTCGCTGCGCTCCATCAGTCTGGCCCAAAAGTCCGCGTCCTCATACCAGCTCTCGTCAGTCTCTTCCTGACCAGATATCCCCTGAACAATCTTTTCGAAAATAATCTTTTCCGACAGCTTTCGGGCAGAGCCAAGACGTCCGCTCCCTGTGAAAAAAAAAAAAAAAAAATGTCAGCCACGTAAATTCCCAGAAACGAGCTGCGACTGTGAAGGTTTACGTACGCAAGAAGAACTTGTACACCTTTGTCCCCATGGCAAAAACATCTGCCCACTTTCCGTCCACCATCAGCAGCCACTCCAATGAGCGAATCACATGGTCGTCGTCGTCCTGGTCAGCGCCCTCCTCGTAGCCAAAGAAGTCGGCCTTGATGAGCTTTCCAAACTGCGGCCCTGCCGGTTCGTCGCTGATGATGCTAAACGGAGCTTGCTGAGCTGCCTTCTGACCCAATGCCTCGTAAAAGAGCAGCACCTGCCTATCCACAAACTTCAGCACGTCGATGCCGGCCTTCCGTATCAACTTCAACTGTAGTAAGCGCTGCTCGGGGTCCTCTTCGTGGATCAAGTTCCAGCTCAGGACGTCGTACTGCCGGGGTGCTTCCAGTATTGAGCAATACAGGGGGATAAGCTCCTGAAGCCCAGCACGGCGCAAGTAATCTGTGTATCCCGCCAGGATACTCTCCTGGGCAAACGTCCACTGTGAGCTGGGGATGTTTCTCTGGGCAGCGGCGGTCTTGTTCAGCAGCTTGTTCATGAGCGTGATGAGCACATAGACATGCGACACAATTCGAAGTCCGTCATGCTGGTCCAGGCTAAAGTACTTCTTCTTCAGAACGGAGAGATTGACGGCGGCTTCGGGGGAGGAAGGCGGCAGAAGTATGGATTTGCCATTTGCGTTTGCATCCGCCGTCATGACCAGTCCTTGCTCGTACAAGTGTCGCTCAACGTCCTTGGCTATGAGCGAGGCCTGCAGAGCTTTGCTAGGCTCCGTCGCCTCGTCGTGGGTAGTGGCCTGCGTCTCCAGCGAGCGGACAATGCGCTTCTCAACACCCTGCGGTTTCCCCAAAAACTGCACGGCGTCGAAGGAGGAGAAGTTCTGGGTCAACGTTGAGCTGACGTCTGCCGGGCATCGGCTCAGCAAATAGGTATCAAACTGGGTCCGCAAGAGGGCGTTGTAGTTGGCAAAGAGGAAGTCGTCCCACCTCCTGGCAATCTTCTCGACGCTGCTGATGTCGCCCGACAGCACGCCATATACGGCACGCTCGTAGTCATCCGAGCCACCCTGACGAGCCAGGGCAAAGCACATGCGCCTCCAGAGGGCCAGAGACTCGGGCTTCAGGTCGTCCATCGGGGCGCTTTCGTCGTCGACGGAGAGAAGCATGGGAGACATGGAGACAGCTCGCCACATCTCGGTCCGTTCCTGGCACCACTCGCGCAGCTCCTCCAGGCTGCTGCCACGGCGAAGATGCTCAAAGCAGCCCAGCCAAATCGCGCGCTCAAAGTACTCGTCCGCAGGCTCCAGCTTCCGGCCCTGGCGAGTGATGGCATCGGGGTCCAGCTGCGTAATCAGGGGGGCGCCGTCCTTGTTGACGTGAGATTCCATGACTCTGGGCGCTTGACGGTCCAGAAGCCCATGCCAAGCCGTCAAGTTCTTCCGCAGCTTGATCGTCGCGCGCGTGTGCAGCCAGCCATGGGCAACAATGTCTCCTCGATCGGCCTGCTTCAGCAGATCTCGGGCCAGGTCGTCAATGTCCGGCCCAGCAGCCGCGTTGCTCTGGAGCCACTGAAGGACAGCATGGCGCTCTCGGGCTGTGGGGTCCGCAAGGAGAAACTCGAGCAGCAAGTCGGACTGCGTCGAGTTTGTTGCTTCTATCGATTGCCGCTCGTCCGTCTTTGGTTCCTGCGGCGCGAAGCGCAGAGGTAGTAGTCTTCGAATCAGGTCCCAGGTCTGCACTTCCTTCTCCAGCTGTTTGATCTCGTCGACGTCGCCAGAGAAGCCCTCGCCATCCGCCGTCTCAGCGTCGTCGGCATCCATGTCTACATCTTCGTAGCCACTGCGGGCTCGCTTCGGCCGCACTTGCTGCAGTCTTCGCGACGCATTTTCGTAGTATCTTCGGGGGAGGTCGAGGAGGCGGGCTTGCTTGTCTTCTGGCGTTAGGTATGGCGAGAGGCAGTTGTCAAGGGCGTTGGCAAACTCTTCCACCTCGGGGCCAGCATTGAGGTCGAACGACAGCCCGTGATCCATGGCGATTTGGCGGAAGCGCAAGCAGAGTCGCCCCTGAGCTGCTAGAGTAGATGAATAGCCAAGAATACACGTCAAGGGCTCTGAAGCGTATCAATCTCGCCCTCGAAACGTCCCCAAACAGCGACTTCTACAAAGAAAGTCTGGCTGGCGTCCAGGTGCCGACTATTCAAGGCGTCGACCTCGGCCGCATAACCCGAATGTGAGTCGCAATCAGGGATTAAATAAGAGCCGGTGCCGTCACAGTCGCTGCGGGAGAATTTTCGTCGATTCGAGGAGTTTGCGATGCTTGTTCTGGCGGATATTCGTGGGTTTGCGAACGCAGAAACTCGAGCAGCTCGATATTTTGTTGCTTCACGCGCTTGAGCTTGCACACGAACGGCTTGCTCGACGCTAAAGGCGGCGCTAGACCGCGATAGGTCCTGGGTGGAACTCTCGCCCCGCATACTGCGATATGCATCAAAGCGGGCTTCAGCGCACTGGTGAATCCGCCTACTTGTTGCAAATTTTCGTCTCGCTCTTTTTTTCCTTTTCCTCTTTTCTTCTTCATCATAATGTCATCGGCATTCGTATTAGAGTCTCGGAACAAGACGCTTCGATGCTTGTTCAGGTCCCATGAGGATCTCTCGCGTGCTCAACGATCGCCTAGAAAAACTCGCTCCTCATAAACGTTGCCTGAAATTCTCTACACTGGTTGACATACCATACGATGAGCGTACAAATCCTGTCTCATGCCTCGCATTTTCCCTTTCCTGCCATCCGGTAGATGTACATTCTATCTAGGTATTATATCGTAGGCCTTGTGCGTGTCTGGATGCGTCGAATGAGCGCTGTGGCAGAGCGTGAAACCCTTTGCCTGCTGAATCCTCATTTGCCCTCCTTCTGCTGCTGCATCTTCAACCGCAGCAGCTTCGGTTGCGGGCAGCTGGGAGAGGAAGCATCGTCGCCGTAGCGCCGGTAGAAGGCGTCACAGCACTCGTACAATGCCTTGACGGCGTCCTGGCAGCGAGCCTCGTTGTAGTTGTTCTTGGTCAGGCAGTCTGTGGCATTTCAGCTCTCGGGTCTTTCTGTGCGTTTGTGGTCTGCAGCTTGCCTACCCTGAATAGCACACTGAAATCAAGAGCAAAGGCGGAGGGGTCTGTTGTCAGCTCCACGTACATGTATCGACACCGTCAAGGTCTGGATTGACGTACTGCTCGAGGGTGGCACGGCGGACGTGCATCGACGTCGTCTTTGGGGGACGGCTGCAGCATCAGTGTTTGCCATCAGTTGACATGATTCACCTCTGAGCTTTCAAGAATGTGAAAGAGGTGAGACGAACCATATCTCAACAGAGGTGGTGATAGGTAGAAGACACAAAATTCTCCAAGCCAGCAAGGTTCTCAAGATCAGACAACGAGGACCGACGATTCCCAATGGCGAGCATATACACCGAAAGCGCCCGATTGATGCAAGATGAAGACCGAGTCCCAGCTATTATTATACCGTCTCTCCGAAGCCAAGTCAAGACTCGGGAAATTGATCGTTGACTGATGTCATCACAGCCGTCACCTTTTTACATACATCCGACAGCTCCACAAGCCCGCGCAAGTCACCCAGGTACCACGGGTAGCTCTTCAGCAAGGCCAAGCACGCCAATGCAGCGCTGAACAAGAGCTCTAACAGCACTAACCCCCCAGTGCACTCCGGCGCACTCCAGCGCTCAGCAGGCGCTCAATCACCGCCGCCCAGCCGTGCAAGACACTGTACCTCCTGCTAGCAGCGCAGGTACCCTCGAGAATATCTCCTCAGCCGCCCAATGAGAAGCCTCGTGCCCCACCCACTTCTCTCCCAAAGAAGGCCGCCCTTCTTCATCGCCTTGTCCGTCAGTCACATCGCTTTTCACCCAGCCCAATCTTTCAACTTCAACTCTCTCTAGTATAACTCACCTCCAACAACTGCAACAAGCCAGAATCCATAAACGATTCAAACCAAACGCGCAACTCGAAACAAAAAAACAATGGCCGACAACGACAACCAGTCCCCCCAGGACAACGTCCCGCCCCCCAACGCCGAGCACCTCAACATCAAGGTCACCGACAACAACAACGAGGTCTTCTTCAAGATCAAGCGCAGCACCAAGCTCGAGAAGCTCATGACCGCCTTCTGCGAGCGCCAGGGCAAGTCCCTCAACTCGGTGCGCTTCCTCTTCGACGGCACGCGGGTCCAGCCCACGGACACCCCGGACGCGGTATGCTTTTTCCCTTTTCTTCTCTTTTTTTTTTTCTCCCTGTTTCTGTATCCTTGTCCACGTTTCTTTGCGCCCCTTTGGAAGTGAACCTTGAAAGTCTTCTTGAGTGAGAGTGCTGTTGCTGACGTGTTGCTTTCTCGTTCTATGCGGTAATAGCTCGAAATGGCGGATGGCGATACCCTCGAGGTCCATCAAGAACAAGTCGGCGGGCGCCTGCTATAGTCGGATGACGACACCACAACCATCCATCCATCCATCCACCACGACCGGTGAACGCGGGATTCACGACAGAGGGAGCACAAGCGCAAGGGAAGACACCGAAACGATTGAAACGTTTTCACGAAATCGGAGACTTGAAGGGGTAAACAAAACGAAAATAAGAAAAAAAAAAAAGGTCAGAAAGGACACAGAGAGGCAGTGGAAGAAGGGCAACACGGGGCGTCTGAGCTGGGTGATATCTTTGTTTTTTAGGGTTGCGCGTTTTCTAAACTTTTTTTTTTTTCGACTACCTACCTGTTTTTCTTCATCTCTCAGACACAAACATAAGGGTACTGCGATTTCATCTACGGAGTATCGTGGCATCTGTATTAAACTAGAGCACAGAGAGAGAGAGAGACAAGAATCCAATGTCAGAGATGGGAACAATCTGACGTCTTCTCACGATGACAATCTACCGCGTCTCTTCTTCCCTCATGCTTGTCACCGCATGTCTTCCGTGCTTGTCTTTGCCTTCTTCTTGTCGTCTTGCAATTCCACGGCGAATTGTTCAGAGACCTTGCAAACAGAAATGTCCGAGGTCAACTGCAATGAACAGCTATATGGGGGGTTTCTGCTTGAGGTACGCAAAGGGTTCTTCATTGTCCATGCCTACCTATATGCTACCTATCCATCCCAGTGCTTGCCCCTTTCCCCCCTAAATTGGATCAAACAAAACGCCCCGTCGAACACAAAAGCCAAGCAAACAAGTACACAATATCCGTCATCGGCATCAATCGCATGATTCTCATCCTTCTTCTTCTGCTGCTTCTGCTTCTCTCAAAACTTGAGCTCCCTGGAGCGGCACTGGGTGCACAGGATAATGGCCCCCGTCGCCGTCTCCTTGGGGAAGATCTGGCCGTCGTCGAAGCCTCCCTTGCATTCGGCGCAGCGGAAGCAGTGCTCGTGCCACTCGCCCCCCAGCGCCTTGATGTACTGGCCGATGACGGCCGTCTTGCACATCTTGCACTTGGGCGCCCGCCGCTCGGTTCGCTTGGTCTGGCAGTTGATGCACCAGGCGTAGCCGTCCTTCTCAATGTGCGTCATGCCATGCTCAAACGGGTCGCCGCACTCGGCGCAGAAGAAGTGTCCGTAGTGCCAGTGCGCTCCCAGTGCGACGATGTGCTCCCCGAGGATGGGCGTTGTGCAGTGCTTGCAGCGAGGAGCAAAGAGCTCGTGCCAGTCGAGATGGCAGTAGAAGCGGAGGCGCTCGTCCCCGTCCTCCGCCATGGTCATGCCGGGCTTCTCCTCCAGTACCTCTCCCGCAGCGCGACGCCGAATCCGATCCAGACGCTCGCTCCGCGCTGCGTCTGGCTCGGGGCTGATCTCCATGGCCTCCAGCCTGGTGCCGCAGGTGTAGCAGCGGAAGCAGTGAGGGTGGAAGCGCTCAGAGAGGCCAGCCAGCGCCACAAACTTGCCTTCGATGGGTTGCTCGCACTGGTTGCAGATCGTGCCGGTTCGCACATGGGCACTCGGGGCTGGAGACCAGTGGCCGCGTGGTCGCGGCAGGTCGCGCGCACCCTGAGGTGCTCCTCCTCGCCCCCCCGGCGTCGGCAGAGGACGAGAGCCCCTTATGGTCGAGTCCCTTACCGGCGAGTCTCTCACGGGGGAATCCCTCGATGTCGAGATGCTGGGGATGCCGCGGCGAGTCGGCGGCGTCTCGTCCACCGAAATGGACGGGATGTTGATGGCGGGCGTCGGCCGCTTTGGGGCCTCGTCCGGCTCCGCTATCGAGATGGACGGCACACCCGCGCTCGTCTGCGCCCGTGGCCGCGGCGAAGGGTCTTCCGCCACAACGATGCTAGGGATATCCATAGGCCGCGACGGTGTTTGGGGCTGGGATTGGGGTTGGGCTTGAGGTTGGGACTGTGGCTGGGACTGGTAGCGGTTAGAGGCTGGCGTTGTCGGGTCTGGGCGTCGGTCTGAGCTCGCATCAGTGGACTTGGCCTCCTCCGGGGCTTTCCAGTTCGCATCGAAGCTTACAATGGGCCTCCCAGGGCTGTCGCTGACCGCAGTAGGTTCCGGGAGCCTGGAGCTGCGGTCCTTGAGCCTCATGCTCGTGGCTTCGCGGATGTCCTGGCTGCGGATCTCGACGCCATTCAGGTGCTGTCCGTCCGGGAGCTGCTGCGCGTTGGACACGGGCGTGTTGACCTGGTACTGGGCGTTGCGCGAGCGAGTCGGAGGATTCCGGTGGATTTCGATGCGCTCCAGTCGCTTCGTCGGGCTCGTCTCGCCTTGGTTGCGCTGGTAGGGGACGCGGCCGACGGTGTTGGACGGCTTGGGATGCAGCGAGACGGGCGAATCACCGTTCGGAGGGGTCGACGTCGTGGGTCCGTCGCCCGACTGGACCTCGGGCTCTTCCCATATCTGGTCCCCTGAGAAGGGCCGCTGGACTTCGCCGCTGATGTTCCGCTTCATGCTGCTGCGTCGACCGCCTGTGAACCGCCCACCGACACTCCCGTAGGACTTGATCTTGCTGGTTGGAGACTCTTCGGCCTGGGCGTCTTTTCGCTCGGGGGATCCGTTGAGCCGGGTGCCGCCGTTCTCCTCCTCTGACGAAGTGGCCGAGCGGAAGGACGCATATGAGTTCCTATTTGACTTGCTCGCCCCCGGCGAATCCTCCCCCCTTGCCAGAGCGGCCGCCCGGGCATGTGCGTAGCTATCCTTCCTGAGGTGTGAGCGGTACCGGTACGCACCCTCTGGCGGCCGGGGCTTGACTCCGTTCTGGTGCTCCCATACGAGCTCGGCCGCCTCGTTCAGAGCAGCGTTGTAGATGCGAGTTTCTTCGTCGTCGGCAGCAGGAGACTCGACATCGGGCGTGTTCTTTCTGCTCTCCCTCAGGTCCATCTCCTCCATGGCGTCTCGCAGCGACGAAGCCTCTTCTCTTTCCATCCACCGCCGGCCTCGCTCCATGTAGCTCGCCGTAGGCACCACATCATCGGGCTTCACCGGAGGGGGCGTTGGTCGCGAGGGATAGTAGTCGCGGCTCCGGGCGCTGATTGTCGAAAGGCGACTTGATACCATGCTCCCGCCGACGAGGCTCGGGGTGAAGGACTGAGACCGCTGATGGCCGACATGAGGGGCAGGCGACGGAGAATCTCGAGATGGCGCCGTCGATGCGTCGAAGCTAATGTGACTGAGACTGTTCCGGTTTACCTGCGGACGGTTGCTGGGAGGCAGCGGCCTTGCACCTCCGGGCCTGACGACGGGCTTGTTTCGAAGGTTTGCGAGGTAGGCTGCTGCTCACGACCAGGCACATTAGCGAACCAGCTCCAACAAACCATCGTCCAGTCTAGATACAAAATCCACGCCGCAAGCTTCGTACCAAACTCGTCTTTCGTCATGTAAGATGGTGATGGCGGCGTCGCCGTCCGCGACCTGACCTCGCCCGATGGCCTCATATTCTTTCCTCTCGCTCGCACGCACGCACGCACGCACACTCGCTTCTCTGGGATCGCGGGAATCGGGACCGTGACCGTGACCGTGACCGTGACCGTAACGAGATGAAGGACAGAACGGCTTTGGTCTCCGGAGGGGCGGTACGGGGGTTTTATGGGTGCACTCGGCCTGCTGTCGAGGTACCGCAGGCTGGCGGTGACGGGAGGCTAGAGAGGTCGCATGCGAGGCGTGACGTTTTGTATGCAATGCAAGACGTGAACAAGTCTCGGTGCTCTGCGAGTGCAGTTGTGCAAGTCATCAATCAATTGATGGTTGGTTGGGCGTGGGGGTTGACGGGGCAACCCTTGGCATGTTCCGAGACAGCTGGACCTGGAACCCAGACCCCAGACCAGGGGGGAGCGCCTAACGCGTGCTGCTAATGGCTGCACCACAGCGGCCGGCTAGCGGTCTTGGTGCGGATTACAGGCACACGCAGCGCTACGGGAGCACTGAAGACCGCTAGCCGGCACTAGCCCGTCCAGCTCAGCTCTCGACTGGTTGCAACGCCAATGGAACCCAAATCTCTGCATGTGAGCTGGCAATCCGTCCATTAGCACAAGGTTCGCTGACTGCGTATAAGTGACGAGAGAAACACAACTTTTGTGAAGGCATGGGGCCACTGATTTGCAGAAAGGAAAAAAAAAGGGAGAGGAGGGATTTGCTAGCAGGGGGTAAGCGCTATGGTACAGGGCTTGGAAAGTTCCAGATCGCTGCTAGAATAATGTGTAGGTATGTACATACAGGGACGGATACGGGGTTGGGCAAATGTCAACACTGGAACGGCCAATGGCCTCAAGCCTTTTCCCTCCCCCTTTGCGACTCCGTGCCTGTCCTGTGCCTTGTGCGACTGGGGGGCGTCTTTTCCGGCTGCGAAGTGCAATGCCCACTCGCCCTGCTACTACCACCGGAGTTCGCCTTTGACGCCCTTTTCTGGCTCTGCCGGGGGCTCTGCGAAGCCCAGGTTTTTGAACTCGTCGCGAGCCATCAGGTTTCTTTGTTTGGGGAAATACGTTAGCCCAAGCGACTGTCTCACTGCTTCTGTATCTCGTCTAGTCTTGTCGTTACCTGTCCATCCTGCACACAAGATACTCCTTGGCCAGGTTGCGGCATTCGTCCTCGTTGACGCCGCGGACCTTTTTCATGCAGGAAAGATAGCTGATCATGGCCTTTTTGCACTCGCCTGGTCCAGTTAGATTCGACTTCTGAGGAGAGAGCAGCAAAGCAGGCTTACCATCGTGGTCCAAGGGGAAGCTCCCTCGCTGAGGCCTATGGAGACGGCGGGTCAGCCCAGCTCCTGAGCCTTTCAAATCACGGTTCGGGGGGACACGTACGGGGTTGGCTTGGTTGATGGCAGCGCCCCAGGGCTGCCGAATGTACTCATTTCTTTAGGTGCCGCAACAGGGGCATAGGCATATCCCTTTTCTCTCCCTTCTCTCTCTTTTTGCTTGGGTATGAGATGAGACTTTGCAGGCCGTCTGTCGCGCATGATGGTTGTCGAAAAGCGGTGGGGCCGGGCCCCGATAGAGCGGCACGCATTGCTTAGCTAACCGCGGCCCTGGCGCTGGCTGCAACCCGGGTGGCGAATCAGGTCGCATAGCTGCATAACAAACATTTGTGGCCTTGGCCGCATTGGGAAGACGGCACCCGAGACGACGGAGGGTTTCCGCCGTGCAGTTGGAACTTGGGTCAGAGGCTTTTACGAGTACCTACAAACATTCTTCTACTGTACACGCTATTCTATGGATTTGCTCATTCGTCATCTTGGTCGTCATTGTTATCGAGAAAGCACTCATTCGTTATGTGATCAGTAACAGTCTTCGGGTACGAATCGGTGCAACGACTGCCATGGCCGTGACTCGGAAAGGCTCAACGAAAAAGAGAGAGATTTCTCTTCCTTGCAGGCCCTCCCTCTCTGGGTCTTGGAACGGACCATTCGCGTTGTGACACACTGCAAGCCAACTCAACCGCTAGCTGCAGCAGTCGTGTTCTTTCGAGCGCTGCCGGAGGGTTCCACAGGCGCCCAACCAGAGACAGGGCGTTTGAAGCAGGCGGCTTGTCCTTGGTTGGCCGATCCGGGAGCGCCTCTTGTCTCAGTATCGGGTCGCAAAGCATTGTCGGGGTGTGGTTGATGCCCTCCATCTCTTTGACGAGGAGAGACAAGACAATCAGGTGAGCGGCATTGTGCGCAGTATGACATGTGGTTCTGTCTGGAGGCGCCTCTACAACGCAAGCTGGAGTGGAAGCATTACTAGTCCAGAGCTTTATATTCAAGGATCATGGTTCGACAGGCTGGATGAGACTTGATGCCGCCAAGTGCTATTCTTCGCAAACCATGGCAGCCTGAAGAGCAGAAGAAGGGGTGATCCGAGGATAGGCCTCATCGCGATAACTACCTCACGTATCGTATCAGTGGTTCTTCAGAGATGACAATGATAAAGGCACTCTAGAGTACCTACCTTATGTTATGACCGCCCAGTTTTGATACATGGCAGCCCATCGTCTTATCGTCTCCAGTCGGGCTTCGTCTCGTCGACATTTCTCTTGAAGTAGAACCTCTGTAGAAGTGTCAAGCCACTTGCATGCCGTCGATCTTGGGACTTGGGGGTGGCGGATGAGCAACTTGGAAAAGAAGGCAGTCTAGCTCCGTCCGCGGGCGAGGTCCTCTCTACCGCCAGCCACCACTGCGCATCCCACCCCGACCGAGTATCCGGTACCTGTGGCGCTGAATCGACCACAGACCCACCGTCCACACGTGAACTCGGTACGTACCGGCTCGTAGCCAAACAGCCCGACCAAGAGCCATTGATTGTTTCGGCCTTGCTTCTGCCCTTCAATCTCAATCGTCCGAATCGCCCAGCGCAAGCCGTCGCGTTGCGTCTTGCTGCACGAATCACCTGGTTGGAGGCTTTTCTGCTGCTGTGACGACCCGGAATCTGCATCTCACCTGCGCCGCCCGCCTGCGAGACGCCCGCCGAACCGAGGACCAGGGCCGGAAAAAGAACGACAGACGAAGAAAAAAAGGCTTCCAGCAACGCCGTTTGCAATGGCGGCCCTCGGCGAAGATCTGCTCACCACGGTCAACAAGCTGCAGGACCTGGTGTTCAACACCATTGGCAGCGACTCACTAGATCTCCCCCAAATTGTGCGTGGCCCTGCAAAAAAAAGACGAAACACATGCCCTTGTCCCTCGCTTGATATGCCCGATAAGTATGCATGCCGATATACTGACGCTCATGATGCCCCGCTGCTCAGGTCGTCGTGGGATCCCAGTCCGCCGGCAAATCCTCCGTCCTCGAGAACATTGTCGGCCGCGACTTTCTGCCCCGAGGCAGCGGCATCGTCACCCGCCGGCCGCTGATCCTGCAGCTCATCAACATCCCCGAGGACGAGACCGTGCCCGATCCGTACAACGACCCGTACCGATCCCCCGGTGCTGCGCGGCGCTCAGAATGGGCCGAGTTCCATCACATCCCGAACCGGCGCTTCAACGACTTCATAGACGTCAAGCGGGAGATTGAGAACGAGACGGCCAGAGTGGCGGGTACCAACAAGGGCATCAACAGACAGCCCATCAACCTGAAAATCTACTCACCGCATGTCCTCAACCTGACGCTGGTCGACCTGCCCGGCTTGACCAAGGTTCGTCTTTTACCACCTTCCCCCGCGCAACCCACTTCTTGAATGCTTCTATCGACTAACCTGGGATTCAAATCGTGAATAGGTACCGATTGGTGACCAGCCGTCCGATATCGAGAAGCAGACGAGGAACTTGATATCCGAGTACATCGCCAAGCCCAACAGTATCATCCTGGCTGTTTCCCCGGCCAATGTCGACCTTGTCAACTCGGATTCTCTCAAGCTTGCCCGGCATGTGGATCCTCTCGGCAGGAGGACTATCGGCGTCCTCACCAAGATCGACCTGATGGACCACGGCACCAATGCCCTCGACATCCTCTCTGGCCGTGTGTACCCCTTGAAGCTCGGCTTCATTGGCGTGGTGAACCGCTCTCAGCAGGATATTCAGGGTAACAAGCCCATGGACGACGCACTCAAGGCCGAAATGGACTTTTTCAAACACCATCCGGCTTACCGCAACATCGCAAGTCGATGCGGTACTCAGTTCTTGGCCAAGACGCTTAACACAACGCTCATGGCTCACATCCGAGAACGTCTGCCGGACATCAAGGCTCGCCTCAATACGTTGATGGGTCAGACGCAACAGGAATTGGCCGGCTACGGAGACATGCACTTCAGCGGAAAGGAGCATCGCGGCTCATTGATTCTGCAGCTCATGACCCGATTCGCAACCTCCTTCATCTCCTCCATTGACGGCACGTCCACCGAGATCTCGACCAAGGAGCTCTGCGGTGGTGCCCGTATCTACTACATCTTCAACTCTGTTTTTGGAAGTTCACTAGACACCATCGACCCTACTTCGAATCTGACAGCGTTGGATATTAGAACGGCGATTCGCAACTCTACTGGCCCCCGGCCCAGCTTGTTCGTTCCCGAAATGGCCTTCGACCTTCTCGTCAAGCCCCAGATCAAGCTCTTGGAGATACCCAGCCAGCGCTGTGTCGAGCTCGTTTACGAAGAACTCATCAAGATTTGCCACACCTGCGGCTCAATAGAACTGTCCAGATTCCCAAGGCTCCAGGCCAAGCTCATCGAGGTGGTCTCGGACCTCCTGCGGGAACGGTTAGGCCCCGCCTCCAACTATGTCGAGTCTCTCATTTCCATCCAGCGCGCATACATCAACACGAACCACCCCAACTTCCTGGGTGCCGCGGCAGCGATGAGCAACGTTGTCAGCGCCAAGCAGGAGCGGGAGCGCAAGAGGCTCATCCAGGAGGAGCGCGAGCGCCGGGAAAAGAGGCGGGTCAAGGAGCTTGGGCCCAACGGCACGGAAGGGCAAGAGGACGGCGAGGAGACTCCCGCCGCGGAGCGACCCGAGCGACCCGAGCCCAGCCTGCGCAAACTCGCCACGTCAAAGACTTCGCGAAGCATGTCGCCTGCCGTGCACCAGGACTCCCTCGTCGGCCTCGGCGCGTCCATGAACGGAATCCGCCCGTCGTCCCCGGGCATGAACGGACAAGGCATCGGCGGCGCCCGAGACACGTTCCTCAACTACTTCTTTGGCAAGGATGGCATGGCGCCGGTCAGCGCCCCCATCACGCCCACCACCAACGGCAGACATACCAGCCACCCTTCCGAGCCCAACTTCTCGCAGAGTCTGCGCCGCGAAGAGAAGATTCCGATCCGGACTGCTCCCCCCTCCGTGACGGATGACTACGATCCTTCATCCCGGAGTTACGGCCTGGCATCACATCTGGTAAGTATTGGACTCTTTCCCCCCACACCCAAACTCAACACCCCCATCTCCAGCGTCCAATCTTCTAAAACCGAACTTTCCGAACTAACTGCAAAACCGTCCTTCTCCCAGGGCGAATCCACCGAGCCCGCCATGACCGAGCGCGAAGCCATGGAGGCGGAGCTCATCCGGGCCCTCATCTCCTCCTACTTCAACATTGTCCGCGAGTCCATCGCCGACCAGGTCCCCAAGGCCATCATGCACCTGCTCGTCAATCACTGCAAGGACGTCGTCCAGAACCGCCTCGTCAGCGAGCTCTACAAGGAAGCCCTCTTCGAGGAGCTCCTCTACGAGGACGACGGCGTCAAGAAGGAGCGCGAAAAGTGCGAGAAGCTGCTCCAGACGTATCGCGAGGCGGCCAAGATTATCGGCGAGGTCCTGTAAAGGGGTGTGCTTTAAGCATCCGATGTCCTCTCTCTCTCTCTCTCTCTTTTTCCAGCCTTTTCTGGGTTTTCTTTTGTTCTTTTCCTTGACTTGAAGAATATCCGTCAAGTGTCATTCCAAGGTGCGGAAGGAAAAAGGGACAAAGGGAGAGAGAGGATGGGTGGAATACACATGGATAAAAGAAGAAAAAAGGAACTGGGAGGTCACATGTCTGTATAAAAAAAACAAAGCGGTAGGTTGTCTCTCAAAAGAAAACACGAAAGGGGGACGATTCAATGAGGCGTCACGGGGGGTTCTTAACGAAAGCATAAAGAGGGCGGCGGACGAGGAAGAACAGGAGGATGGGAAATGAGGATGAAAATTGAGATGAGGAAGTGAAAAAAAAGAGGTGATGTAGGAGTACGTGACCTCAAATGGGGAGGTTCCTCTTGGATGTGTAAACAAAATCTGTACATGATGCTTCAAGGCAATTGGAGGGGCAGGAGGCAGGAGGATGGATGGGTGGATGGATTTCCGTAACCCTGGCTGGCTCCTACAAGCGATTCTTATACATCTCTACGACTACACCGCTCGACTTTTGCCACGTCTCCAATAATAGGAAATATATACTCAGCGCCGTATCATCAAAGCGTAACCGTGGTCAAAACGTTGATTAATGTCTCGATGACTCTTACTCTTACAAAGTACTCATACATGTCGCCTCTTGCCTTTCGCTACCCTTTGCCTCCATGCCAAGAAAACAACATTGCAATTCGTATAATCCGTACGCCCTTTCCGATGCGGTCGACCTGCAGCGAGAACGAGAAAAAGGAAAAGGGTTAAAATCCCCTCGTGTGAGGGCCCTACTCTAGATCACACTCCACCTCCCTAGACACTCTTTCGACCAGCTGATGTCCTGAAGGATATGCTTTATACACCCGTGATGCAGGTGCCGTATCAACATAGTTCCCGGCGGGCATACCTGAGATAGCCGGCATCGGGGTAGTTCTCTGCCTGCGATAAGCAAGATGATGTTCAAAATAGTGCTCACTCGGTAAGTTTCGCACGCCCACAAGGTCATATCTGTCGTAGGACCGAATGGGTTCAGCATAGTGGTAGGCCGTGGAAGACATAGGCGGATTGTAATATCTGGTTGTGCAGGGTTGCCGGCTGGTGTGTCGAACTTCAACTGTCGCAGGGATCTGCTGTCTCTGCCGCTCCATGTCGGGATAATACGGATAGCTGACCGACGTCTCTCTGGCGTGAGGCTCGTACTCACGGTGGATGTAATAAGCTTCCACATAGCTCCTTGGTTCTGGCACAGCATGTCTTGGACCGACGCTCCTTGAACTGACATATGCTTCTTTGCGATCCCCGGCTTCCACAGTAGTGTAGTGAGCCATCATCCTGTCTGGTGCTTCGCGGTATTCATATTCTGTCTCGTGGTTATTCGGCCCAGACGCGATGGCGGACTTGTTTGCCAACTCCCTAGGGGCCATGTCTGGTGCAGAGTACACAGCGCTTGATGGGAACAGATGAAGCGGTTCACCAGTCAATATCGGACTTCCGGCAGGATAGAGATAAGTTGACGGCCCAGTAACTGCATCATTCGCTTCTTTCGTACCACCGAGAGGAGCCTGCCGACTCTGCATGGGAACGGGGTCACGCTGGTCCATTTCTTGCTCGTCCTCAAATAACCATGGCAAAGCATCAGATATCAGCTGGAAAACTGGCCTATTCTTCTGGATGGCGGCTCGAACGTCCTGCGATAGGCACAAGTCTGGCACCCAGACCATGCCCATAGGCCAATCAACGCGCTCATGAGTCTGGCGACAATGATGGGCCAAGCCACGCAGTTTAAACTGTTTAGAAAGCCTAGTCCCTTCTGCAGCTGACTTCTGCTTGCAAACATTGCAAGTCAAGCACGCTCCCACAGCGATGACTTTGGAACACTTTCCAGTGCACAATAGCTTCAATGGCGCTGGCTCCTGGTATAACTCTTGGTACCGCTTGGCAGCAAAGTAAACTGCGGCACTCACTCTGACCGAGATGGGTATGTTCTGAACACTCTTCAGTGTACGCCAAGCGATTGCTACATCTTTGGCCAGAGCGCCGTCCCTTTTTGTAAGGATATCATGGCCCATCTCTGGGGTGTGCTTGTGCTTGAGAGATTGACCTTCTGCAGCCGAAGCTGGCTTGAATGGAAGCTCCGCAGTCCACTCTGCTTTCCAATGCCTGGACATCTTCACCCCCGTTTCGCAGTGTGTCTGACAGTAGTGCTGGATGACGCCTTGAAGCGCGTAGGGCCTGGACGTTGGACATCTGTTGCACGCGAATATTTCTTTCCCGTGAGGGTCGGTAAGCGGCGCAATTTTTTGAGCGAATATCCATCTCATATCCTCTATAGTTAGTCTTCGCGTCGAGGATCTTTTGGCCTTGGAAGAGTTTGCGTAGAAGTTTTTGTGGACGTAGGTCAGCACTTGCGAGGCGAAGTCTGCACAATTCTCCTTCTTGATGCTTCGTCCTTTATCCCATTGGCCGTTGATAATTTGGTCTGAGAGTTTGGATAGTTCAATTTGTATCATGGTGTCAACATCCTCCGGAGCTTGAAGCGCAGACTCCTTGAAGTCCTTTCCTTTGCTTCGAGTTGGGTACTTATGAGTAGCCTTGGTATTCGGTGCAGCTTTTCTCCCTCCTTGTTCTGCCTTGTCCCGCTGGTCCAAGAGTATAAGCTTCAATACCTTCCATTCATTGTCGTCAAGTGGTGTATTTATCTCAGAAGCCACTTGAAAGGCTTGGAGCTTATGAAGAACGGCTGGGAGAATGGGAGGATGAAGCTGCGCAGCACGAGCTTCTATATCCGCTCGTCTCTTGGATTTGGGTTCGTTAATCTCTTTTCGGGTTTGCAGACCTTCGACACGCTGAACATGTCGACCGTTGGAGGGAGCAGCTGACTGAGCAAAAGAGGAACGCCTGCGCATTTGGCAGACTCCTCCCGAAAGATACCAACTATCCCATCGAGAAGCGTCACGAATGGCTTCGACTCCGCGACTCTCTAGGCCTTTGATCCATTCTTCAGCAGCTGCGGCGCCAAATCGTCTGGCGTCTTCAAGTTCAGCTTGGAGGCTCTCCAGTTGAGCAGGCCAAAACACTTTCATCAGCTGAACATCGGTCGGTATTGGCGCATTGCGCAATATTTGACGAGGGACAACATTCAAGTCGGCCGTCAGGAAGACCATAGGAGCGCCGGCTGCGACGAATGAAGGATTCAACGCTGACAAAAGCAGATCGACTTCCTGCAAAACTTCATGTCAGCCAGCAAGTAGATAGACGGCCACTAAGGGGAGGCTTGGGGTACCGCACTTACCTTGACGCTATGCTCAACCAAGCACTGCCCGCACGAAGCGACAAAGAACTGGAAGATGGGCGACACAATATCATTACCGGGTCCGCGGCTCCATGGCAAGGGATCTCCAGTATAGTCGTTTTCATCCACCTGACCGCAAAATTGGCAAGACTGCAAACAGGCAAACCGCCACATGTCCAGTTCGGATTTTCCACTAAGCGGCGAGGGCATGTTCGGCCAGTGAAAACGTCTCGATGCTCGCCATAGATTGTTTGGTGACAGCTTAGGCAATGAAGAAGGCAGCTTGGAGTCTGGGGCAGAAACCTTGAAGGGGGAAGCAGGATCAAGATATCTGTGAAACAATCGGTTGACACACAGCAACTTCCCAAGAGAAAGTGGAGGCAGAAAGGTAAAGATATGCTGCCACACCTCCGCTGGGAGATGCTGCGAGATATCGTAGCGCGAATACTGAGCAGTGCCAACGAGAGCAAGAAGATCTTGTCCAGTAGAGGTAACCTTGACCCTCTTGACAGCTCCGTCTTCGTTTGAACCCAAGTTAACCGCCCGTTTCCTTTTCCTGTCAGCACCATTTACGTGATCCATGGTGCTGCTACTGCCAGTCTCTGATGAAGCGAGTGAATGCTGCGAGTCCTTGGGCTTCTGGTTCAGGACTCGCTCTTCGTCGAGCTTCTGCAGAAACAATAGGCTGGCATCAACCTCGGGCCTCCGTGGAAGCCCGTCCATGGCTGAAGAGGGAAAATCAACTGGTGTTGAATGGGTAACGACTTGAATGAAAGAAGTGCCTGGGACAGATACACAGCGCCCGGGTGATGCTGCAGGAGAGATGCAAGGGATCCAACCCCTGCTAAACAGTCCTAGCAAGCAACTGCCGAGCAGGTTGGAATATCATCAGAAAGAAGATGGGAAGCTCCAGTGATGGCAAAAGTGGTACGATGAAGGGGAGAAGGGAAGAACAGAGAAGAGAAGAGAAGAGAAGAGTGAGGGGAAAAGAAAGGTTGAGATGAAAGGTAAACATAAGGAAGGAGGAGCTTGCCCTTGAGTTGCCTTCGGAGCTTTTTGGTCTGTGCTTGGCTGCAGCAGCAGTGGCAGAGCGTCAGATCCCCTATAACTCCAGAGCTCCAATAGCGAAGAGCCAATGGAAAAGAGCCCGACAAACGCAATTAGGAAATGCAGCTTATCGATAGAGATGATTAAGCAAAGACGGGCATCTGGTTGTTTGACGTCATGACGCTCTCCAACGTGAGATCTCGGGGAAGAAGAACCATCCAAGGTATTCGTCTTCATGAAGCAGGGAGAAGAGAAGCGAGTCTTCGATAGAGATAGCTATAGTCACTCCTGCCGTAGAGGCACCTGGCAGGCGTCATCCAAAAATCAACAACCTGACCGATATGTCCAACGAATGAGCTCTAAATTGTACACGACAAATGTCCGATATGTCCAGTCCTTCGTACATTCCAAGTTACTGCTGCGTGTTGTCAGTTCCGTTCAACATGCCATCGCCGAGCCCCTGTTCTGTAGACGACGGATCTACGTTGCCGTAAATCTGGAAGCTCTGGTCGGCTCCCCAAGTCGTCATTTGTGTGTAGTTCTCAAATGCCCCCTATGATTACCAAAGGTTAGCCCGTGGTCCTTCACGTACGGCAAGGGGTTTAAAGAGCTTACCCAGTCCAAGTTGGCCAGGTCGCCTACCCCAGTGCCGCCCAGGTTGGTAAACATGGACAGCGGAGAGGCGGCCCCCCCAGCGTTGAGAGCATCGAATTGCTGGAAATCGGGCGCGTTCGCACCCCGGACCCCAAAGTCCATGCCCATGAAAGCGTTGTTCTGCATGAACGAGTCTTGCCCACCAAGACCAACGCCAGGTATCCCCAATGGCGAGCCAACGAAAGACATGGGTGTTGGGTCGATTTGTGAGCCCACGATGGAGGCAGACAGGGAATCAGTCCGACTCGATAACGGATCGCTGTTGGAATCCATTGTACTTGAAGAAGGGGGCACTTTGATCTTCTCCATCATGATTTCGATGATTTTGGTGGCCTTGAATGCTTCCATGGAGCTGTTGGCAAGATCTGCCCAGATAGATCGGGCAGTCTCAAGAGCGCCAATCATTTTATTGCGTTGCTCCTGAGTGTATAAGAAAATGCCTTCCTCTGGGGAAGTCTTGGCCTGTGCCGCCATGTTGTCATAGTGAAGATCCAGAACAAGGAGCATGGCCGGCAAGGTAAACTCCTTTGTCGCGATCGACTTGATGTACCATGAAACGGATCGCAGCCGACCGTTGCCTTGGGATTCGCGATGAAGCTTGGCCAGATGATCCAGCGCTTGCAGAGAGGCTTCGATAGCAGCGCGCCGCGAGAAGGCGTATCGCGGGTTGTGCTGGGCCTTTGCCAGATATTTCCGATGTAGCAGACAGAGGATCTTCTGGTACAGAATATCAACGTTATACCGGGCAATAATCAACGTCACCGGGTCCTGGGACGCTTCCAATGCACCGAGTCGTAGATGAGGGGGCAGCTCCTGCATGATCTGGCGAAGCTTTGCATCGAACCGAATAATCTCGTCGTAGGGGACAGTCTTTCCCACCATGGTAGTCGCTTGCATGATGTTGCCCAGCTCAGAGCAGAGCTTCACTTTGGCAATCATGTACGATATCGGTGTCGGTTCCGAGGCAGGGCGCGAAGGCGGCAATTCCTTGGTGTCTGGGTGAAACTCGTCGTCAAACAGGTTGTTCGGAAGCTGAGTATCGCAGTCGTTTTCGTAAATCATGTTGGGCAATGATACTTGATGCGAAAAGATGACATCGGACATGCGCACCAGCGCCCACGATCTTCTTCTCATCTCCTGCATTGTCTGGCATCAGCCGCTTGTCCAACCATGAGCACAGTCTCAAAGATCCACTACTTACAGCTTGAAATGGGGTGAGATTTGGGAACCATTTCGCGTCCCGATGGTATCCCATGCGGAAGGCTATCCTGGTGATGACAGAGACAATCAACCACAGCCCAAGGTCGGCATCCCACCGAGAGGAGTACTCTCCAAAAACGTAGAGAAGCATGGCCTCAACGGTGTATTCGACCGGTTTCGTATAGTCTGCCTTGATCAGACACTGCACCGTCCTCAGCCGATATTGCGATGCCAGCTCCAGGGTCCGGCCCCTCCACTCAGGAGGCTCATCGCCCACTTTGTGATAGCTCAGCATTGCGAGGGTAAGCACGGAATATAGCAGCCCTAGCCACATGATTGGTGTTTTTGACGGATCCTCCCAATGACTCTTGAGCTGCTTGAAAAAGGTCGGCCCGTGTATTATGCACACGGCGTTGTCCATGGAGTTGAAGTAGCGGCTACACAAGGTCAGGATGCTGGACTTGGGAGGCAGTTCGGCACGGAGTTCAATCTCTGATGCCGGCAAGGCTCCAAGCAACAGCGTCGGACCCTCGCGGGCAGCCATTGGCTTGGATAGCCTGACACGCTCGTAGCTCGTCTCCAGCTCCTTCTTGTGGAACATGAAATAGTTCTTGACCTCGGCAATGTCCGCTAGAAGCGTATGCCAATGCTCCTGGCCGATGTACATCGACTTGCCCTTGTCGGGGTCGACTTTCAAGACGCCCAACGAGGCTGCGAGTGCATCTTCCGAGTCACTGTCCTCTCCATCCATTGTCACGCCCTCATTGCGGCCGACTTTGGCAGAGGAGCCGCTGTCGGTCAACGACTGGGACGTGGAGGCAGCACGGCCAGCCGCAGCGGCTGAAGCAGGGTCTACATTAGCCCCGCCATGCATCAAAGACAAGACAAGGCCTTCTAACCGGTCGATCCTGTTCTGCATGTCATCGGGAGTTGCGTCGACCTGGTTCTGGCTCTTCTTTCGGGTTGCCGGCGCTGCATATGAGCATGACGATGTGTCCATGCCCTCTCGCTTGGTGCAGTTGCTGCACGGGTGGTTTCGGTCGCATTTCCTACACTGTGTTAGTCGGCAGAAACATACAAAAGGATGCAGCTCGCTGCTCAGTCGGTCAAGTCGTTCTATCCGAGCGCGCGGTCTGGCACTCACAATCTACATAAGAGGTTAGCAAAACCTACACTCTCGTCTGTGGGCAATGCGGAGATAACAACGTACTTTCTTGTCCTGCATGGGTAGCAGCTCAGAGGCACGCGATTCCTCTTCCTCACAACGCGAAACTGCTCTTCAGGGGAGCGGCCCCCGGCAGAAGAGTTGGTCGAAGGCGGAGTGGGCGTCATCGTGGAAGACTGGCGGGCGGCACCGAGGAGTTCTCGTAGGCTCAAAGGACCGCCGTTGGCTGATGAGGCGATTCGGAGTTAAGGATCACACCGCGATGCTCTGATCTTCAGCCGGCCTCACAAGCGGCTTGCCGGTTATGGTTGATGCGGCGCATATATTAGACCTCTGAGAGCTTCGGAGGAGGCGGGAGAGGCAGCCTGTCAATTGCTAGAAAGCAGTCAGGCCTTGAAAAGGAGGGAGTCGAAGCAGCGACTCGATGCGACGATAAGTAGAAGAACGCTGGCCGTCTAGAGGATCAGCCGGCAGCTGTCACGGAAAGACTGCATTCGCCGGAAATAAAAAGGCGATCCGGGGCTTCGGGCTGCAGATGCGAATGCGAGGGGGGAAACTGGTGTCAAGACCTGAACTGGAGATGCCACAAAGTTGCGCGGCCTCGAAGAGAAATCAGACGAGAAGCGTGCGGGATTGCCTGGGTGGCTTGATACGGCAGGCGATCAGTTCAGTTGGAGAGTTCAGTTGGAGAGGGGCGTCCAAAGGCGTTTGCGGTGGACTTAGAGACGGAAACGGTAAAGTGGAGGAGCTGGTCCGGTCATACGGGAGACTCTATCGAGAGAATCAACGAGGACAGAGAAGGAGACAAGGCTCGAGGTCGGAGAGGAAGAGAGGAAGAGAAGACGGAAGACATCCGCCGGAGTTGGAGCTTCAAGCACAAAATATAATAAAGGAACCCCGAGAGTCGCGGTGGTGGGGGGCAGCAGGGAAGTGGTGTCGAGCCCGGGGGCGTGAGCGTCGCCCGATCCAGTTGCTGTGAAGACTACGACTACCGTACCGCAAGTCGAGCACTAGGAGATGGTACATGCATCTTACATCAGTACTCCGGCCCCTGTGGTGTATTGCAGCTTCGCGGCGCCCGAGGGTTGCGCTGCTAGTAGTAGCAGCCTTTTAGCAGAAGCATAGCCTCAACTTCTCATTCCACGCTGTCATGTCTCTTATGCGGGCGTTATCACGGCGACTGTATATCTCGAGTGCAGACAAAACTTCCAGTACCAAATCTTCTCAAACATTGACTGTAATCATCGCGACAGAGTCCATCTGCACTGCTCACCGCACTGCGCATCAAACCCGCAGCAGACACAACACCCTGAGGTCTTGAGGAGGATAGAACTCATCTACAACGCGCAGCTGCTTTGTCAGCTCAGCCACCGCATGTACCCCGTGTTAGTGCACGGCATTCATGGCCAGTCAACGGACCCGAGCTATGGGGAAGCTTGCGGCGGCCCGTTTATTGATCCATTGGCACCGCGATAGTACCTCTCCCTGCACGTTGCAGTCTTCCATGTACTTCCAGCTTAAGGATAAGACAAGCAGAGGAAAAGCCTCCCCCGTCATTTGACCGGCAACCCTCGTTGAAACAGCGTTTTGGCTAAGCTAAGCGTATTACTAATTCTAAGGTTCTGATCTCGTTCAGATAGGTATTAGTTGTTGGCTGATGCCAACGTATGATGCATAAAGTCCGCTGTATTACTTAAGGAATCACCGAAGCATCTTCGGTCGCCTTCGTTTCGCGGCGGAGAATTTATGCGACAGGCTCGGAAGTAAGCCGTCCGTTGCAGAGCCCATCTCATGCACAATCTCGCACGATACGAAAGAGGGGGGAGAATCAGAAGAGAAATGGAACCCCCGGTCAGTAGACAAGCAGACAAGTTGACAAGTTGACAAGGTAACGGAGGGTAACGGAGGGTAGGAACAAGGCTGCTGCCAGTTGACGTACTCCCCTATCTAGCTGCACCTCGATCCTCTAACCTCCAATCTGTGACTCACTCATTCGCCCACATGCATGCACAGGGAAGAGGGAGAAAAACAGAGCTGTCGGTTTTTAGCGCCGTTCGTCAGCAGAGAAAAAGAACCTTAACCCCCCCTTAACATATCCGTCCAATGATGGCGAGAGACGAAGCCATGGAACCTCCGCTTATTGCTTGGGAGTTCGTTTCCATCGGGGCTCCTCTTTTTCTTCTTTTGTGGCAGCCTGGAGTGTTCTAGCGGCAGTGGGAATACCGATGCCACGGGAACAGCTTCAGGACGAAGGATGAGCAACCCGGCTTGCACCTGTGCGTAGTTGCACCTGTGCGTAGTATTCGTTGTACTGTCAGTACATGCGAGCATTCGAGGTTACTATCTACCTACCTTAGATAAGCTCGTAGGGTTGTTTGAATGTCCGTGTGTGTCGTGGGAAGTGCTTGGTGTAAGTAGGTTGATTGCGACTTAAAGCTGGTTGGTTCCCAAGTCAATGCAACTAAATCAATACAGGCCTTCACAACCAGCGGCAGTTGTCAACCCATGCTCTCAACTAATGTAGTACTGTTGTCACGCAACATGCCAACGAATGCTCGCATCTGACAAGTTACTATTTTTGACATTACTCTGTTCAGTTCATCATTTTGTTTCCTCCTCTGACTTTTACCTACAAAACACACACATCCCAGAAAGGGCTTTTTCGCTCCTGCCCAGGCATACTTGACTCTCATAACGCAGTTGTGGGCGCTTCAACCACAGGTATCATCTTCCAATTCCAGACTCGCTCATCCAACAGCACAACATGGAGGGGGCAACCGCTTCCGATGCTCTCGTTCTACGCATCTAGCCTTCCGACACTCCCAGCACTGCAATGGCACGCAACTCGATGTGATGTGAGAGGCCGGTCCATTTCGATATCGCTCCGGGTCGCAGCTCCGCCGGTAGTGGAGAGTTTTATCCTCCTGTCCAAGATGGAAGCGTGAGGAAGCGTTGCTGACGGTCTTCCTTTTGATATCTTCTTTATGCCGCCGTTTCTTCAGCATTGACGCTGTAGGGCTTGAAAAAGTCGCTGTTGCTGCTGAGTTCCTCCTTGACCTGTATCAAACGTCAGCCAAAATATCATGAGGCTTGATATCACGGCACTTACGATATCCAATCCACCGACAAGCTCGCCATCCACCCACAGCTGTGGGAATGTAGGCCACTCGGCATACTCCTTCAGACCCTGTCTGACATCATCATCGGCAAGAATGTTGAAGAAACCGTATTTGACAGAGTGGTCCCGCAGGATTCCAACCATTTGCCGTGAGAATCCGCACTGGGGAGCGCTGGGTGTGCCCTTCATGAAGAGCATTACGGGGGCGGCCTTGACCAGATCGTCCAGGCGCTTGAACAGCTCCTCCTTCTGCTTGACCGGATCGACGGCAGCGGCATCGGGCTGGGCGACTTGAGCCGCCTCAGCGACCCCGTTGGGCGCCGCTGCATCTTGTGTCGCACTTCCGTCCTTCTTGGCGTGCTTCTCGATGGCCGTCCGCACCTTGACGGCGCTGCTGCCGCTGACAGTCTCGACGACCTGGCGGTTCCGCAGCAGCACCAGGTAGGGAACGGCCGTGACGTCGTAGGCTTCGCTGATGTCGCTGAGATCTTCGGCGTTGATGGACACCCACTTGGTGCTCGGGGGGTCGGTGACGGGATATTCGGATGCCAGCGTTGACAGGACGGTGGCCATCTGCGCACATGGTGCCGCCCAGGGAGCGTGGAAGGAGGCGATGATGAGGGTTGAGGCGGGTGCAGTGCTGAGCAGCTGCTGCCACTGCTCGTCGGTCTCAATCGGGGTAATCGTCGACATCTTGGCCTTGGTCACAGTCGAGGACTTGCGCGGTGACGGATGCTGATGCTGGCAAATCGTGGGCGAAAGACGGCGAAAATCGGCCTTGTCGTGGTTGTGGTCTTAGTAGTATTGGGGTAATGGGCTCTCAAGGTTGGATTTTTAGCGGGGTAAGAACTGATGGCGCAAGTGCTGGAGGAAGTAGGTCATCGCAGGCATTTCAAATCAGGGCCGTTGGTTGATAGCTGGACACCGGTGTGGCTGGTGGAAGCCTTTGGAAGGCGCACACGAGCCAGCTCTTATATAAGGTGGCGTTCTCGAGAGGACGGGACGGGCATGGAAGAGGCAGAATCTAATATGAAGCATTGATGTTTGAGTTGATAGCTACATAGGAGGTACCTAGTTGACTGTTTTACGTTTGATGTATCTTATATACGAGATATCACTACTGGGTACTGCATGAAGTACTAAGGCGACGAACGAAGAGTGCTTCAGAGCTAGATCCGTACCTTATCTAGGATTCCATGAGTCGCCACGGGAATGGAGATGGTAAACCGAGTGCTTGGTGTTCAAACCTTGTTTATGAAGTTGAAACTTTTCAATCTTGATCTTTCAATTCGGGGCACCATGCCCGATGGGGTCGTCATGACTTGTCTTCCCCTCAACATCGTAGGGTAGCAACAGAGATGCACGTTAACTCTCGAGGGCCAATGCTTAAGCCCTGCTGCAAAGCACCAGCTACCAACATCCTCAAATGGTACATGAGAAGCGTCTCTTCATTACATCCCAAATGAACAGCTCCATTCATTGCAAAGTCTGCTGTACAGCATATTGAAAACATTCAGGGCGTTCAGGTTCAGCTGATACTTCCACTTCCAATCTTGATCGGGCTTGGGAATCCTTCCGATTGGCTGTCAGCCGCCCCCAGCCAAAAAGGGTGCACTCGTACCTGAGCGTGTGATTAGAGGTACTTTGGAGAATGAATCTAGTAGTAGCGGCGAGACAGAATGTACGTCTCCAGGCTGAATTTACTCGAAAGAAGTGGCTTCGCAGCTCCAAGGGCCAAGGCTGACATTGCATGATCGAGCCTCCATCACTTGTGCCCGGTGCGACAGTCCAAACCCCTTCCCTTTCGGCTTCGTTCGTTCCTCTGAAGTTCCGACACCTTCCAAGGTCGAATATAGCACGGCGTGGAACAAGAGTCCAACTCCGAAATGAGACTCGAAAAAGTGATAGGGTACTCCGTAATACTGACAGATCTTGCAGCACCAGTGCCCAACTGTTATGCTCCCCTTGCATACGTCTTGGGGGACAGGTATCGATCCTATGCATCGGGACAGCAGTGACGAATGCAAGGCAACATGTTTCGTCTATTCGATGGATCGTGATTTGTTTCCAGTGATTACTCTTAGATGAGAGCCAGTCAAGCTTGAATCCAGTACTGGTTGGACGTAATGAGGCCTCCACGAATCCGCGTATGTAAACGTACTCGTACCTGCGAAGTCGTCGGGGTGTTACTCCGCCATGGACGTTACGTGGACTCCGGGCTTCATTAATGAGCGACTCGGTAACAATGGACATGGAAGGAAAGTTCTCACGTTAGGCACCAATTTCAGGTTATTGCCATTTCTTTTGCTAATATCACGTTAGGCTGCAGCATTTGACACCATCCCCTGGATAGTCCAACCTTGATCTGAGCTTAATTTCACACGCTCAGGCATCAAGAGAACAGGAATAGAAGAAGATGATGATTAGCGCTGCCGGGAAACGCTCAGGTACAGGGCAGTACATGTATTACGAGTACTGTAATACAGCTGCTGGAATCAAGGCCAAAAGACCAGCCAGAGAGGGGCATTGCTGCGTCATTTGAGCTCCCCCTAGCTGGCCACGACCCGGTACGCGCATATCCCCCACCTGCTTCCCCCGGGGCTATGCATCTACGCAGCCTGCCACGCTTATTCGTCCCCGCCTCGGCGCCACGCAGCGTCGACGCATGTCCCGCCATCAGCTCTGCCAGCTTGGCTCAGGTCAGGTCCACGAATCCCCGAACATCCCCCCTTTGCTCTCTGTTTGTGCCCGAACCTTTGCACGGCTCCTCCTTTCTCTCTCCTACTGAGCCGCTGCTACTATTTATTGGGCTGCTGCCGGACGAACCGCCGTTGGCTGTGATTGTGTGAGAAGCCCAGCCTTTCCCGGACTTCTGCTAGTCTCCCCTGAGCTGGATGCTAACGGAGCCTCACCACCTTAGCCATTGCTGAGCGGAGCTCCTGGGACGCAATCCCTCTCCAATCATCCGTTCGGATCACACGCCCTGCGTCCGTCTACGTCGAATCTCCCTCCAACATTGACCTCGGTCGCTATACGTCCGCGATAAACCTGCCTCGAGATGGCGTCCCTCAACACCTCTACAAACGGCGCCTCCATCAAGAGCAGCTACAATGCTGTTGTTGGCGGAGAAGCGCCCTCATCCGGCTCGCCCACGCACGCTCAATGGGCCCTCTTCTCTGTTCAGGCGCCCCTGGTCAACGCCTTCCAGGACAGCGGCGCCAAGGAGAGCATTCTCAAGGTCCAAAGCACGGGCGGTACGCAAGCCTGTTGACGAGCCCTTGCGCTTGGCACTCACCGATGCAAGATGCTAATGATGTGTCCAGATGGCGAGCTCTCCGAGCTCTTCGAAGACTTTAGCGAGGGCCGAATCCAGTTCGCCTTTGCAAAGGTCAGGGATCCCAACTCGGGCCTTCCCAAGTTCATCCTCATCGGCTGGTGCGGAGGAGGTGTTCCTGAACGCACAAAGGGTTACTTCACAAGCCACTTGGCGGCCGTGTCCAAGATCCTCCATGGCTACCACGTGCAAATCACCGCCCGCTCCGAAAGCGACCTGGATCCTGAAGCCATCATGCGCAAGGTTGCCGACGCGTCGGGCGCCAAGTACTCGGCTGGGTCCTCCGCGGGAGTGGCCGCATCCGCTCCTCCGCCTGTCAAGTCCAAGCCCGTCTTCACACCCTCAGCCTCGGCCGGCCGTCCTGTCGACCCCCTTCTTGCTGCTCGATCACGGAAAGAAGCCGCTGTCGATGCGGATGGATGGGGAGCCGACGCGCCCCCTGTTACTCGAACCCAGATCGAAAAAGTCGCCCCTGCCTACCAGCCGACCAAGGTGAACATGGCAGAGCTCACAAGTCAGAAGCAGGAGCCTTCGCGCTTCGCTGGCGTGCCCCGACAGGAGACGGGCTCGTCTGATGTCGTCGGAGGCGGCTACCAGCCTGTGGGCAAGGTTGACATTGCGGCCATCAGGGCACAGGCTCAGAAGACCGGTGACGACAGGCCCACGCCGGTCAAGGGAGCGTATGAACCTGTCGGAAAGGTCGATATTGCTGCCATTCGGGCCAAGGCACAGAAACCAACACCATCATCTGGAGCAGGAGAAGAGCAGGAAACCACCCAACAATCCTTGTCTGACCGAGCAGCCGCCTTCTCGCAGCCAAGTGCCGCGCGGCTGACCTCCCTCCCTAAGCCCACCGTTGCGAAGAAGTGGTCCGGAGCATCCGCATTCACCGGCACCAAGGCCCCGACTCCCGGTGGTCTTGGATTCGGTGGCCCGGCTGCCCCGGCTGCCCCTCCCGTCGGAGCTGCTAGCCGGACGTTTGCGGATCAAGGCGGCAAGACCCCGGCTCAGATTTGGGCTGAGAAGAAGGCCAGAGAGGGCGGAAGCATCGGAAGCGTTCCCACCCCGGCGGCGCCATCGCAAGCTGCTCAGCAGACTGGTGGCTCCTCTTGGAAGAGCGGCTACACGGGCAAGAGCTGGGCTCCGGTGCAGACCGGAGGTGCCACGCGAGGTGCCGCCGATTCTTCAGACCAGCATGAGCAAGAGGAGACCAGAGAGGCCGCCGAGGAAGAGGGCTCGGCTCCCTCAGGCGTGTCCGCCCTGAGAGATCGTTTCAAGAACACCGCTCCCATTGGCGCCGGCGCCCCTCCGCCGCCGACACGAGCCGTCGAGGAAGAGCACCATGCGCCGCCGCCGGTCCCCGACAGCTCCCGGCCGACCGGAGGTTTCGCTCTGCCCGGCCTTCCCAGCCGGCCCGCTCCTGCGGGCGAGGAAGAGGAAGAGGAGGAAGACCCCACCGCGTACCAGCCTGTGGAGGAGCGCTCGCCGTCCCCGATCCGTGTCGCCGCCCCGATTCCCCGCGGCCCCGAGCCCGTCGTCGAGAGGCCCGAGGACCGTGCGCCCCCGCCAGTTCCCGTGGAGCAGGTCCCCGTTCCCAGAGAAGAGGAGCTCCAGGATGAGCATGAGGCTGGCCACCTGGCACGAGCCGCGGCCGGCGCCGTGGCCGAGCAGACGTTCGAGCACGCGGCTCACGCGGCCGACCGAGACGACCAGCAGGGCGGCAAGCGCGCTCTCGTGCAGTACGACTACGAGAAGGCCGAGGACAACGAGATCGACCTGGTGGAGGGCGAGTATGTCACCAACATTGACATGGTGGACGACGACTGGTGGATGGGCACCAACGCCAGGGGCGAGAGCGGGCTGTTCCCCAGCAACTACGTCGAGCTTGTCGAGGGCGGAGACGCCGCGCCCGCCCCCCCGGCCGCCCCCGTTGCCGCGCACGAGCCGGAGCCGGCGCCGGCACCCGCCGCCCAGCCAGCAGCACCGGCCCACGCGGCTGCAGGCCCGACCGCGACGGCTCTGTATGATTACGAGGCTGCCGAAGATAACGGTGAGAAGAACCTTGAATTAGACTGATGACGCTTTCTCATGGGCATTGCTAACTTTTTGTCGTGGCAGAACTGAGTTTCCCCGAGGACGCTACCATTACCAACCTGGAGTTCCCCGACGAGGATTGGTGGTTCGGCCACTACGGCGGCCACTCTGGTCTCTTCCCTGCCAACTATGTCAAGCTCGACGAGTAAAAAAGACGTCAAGCTGGATGTTGTTTGGGGCAACAAAGATGTTGAAGCATGCAGAGTTTGCTGGTTCAGGGGGTTTTCAGATGGAAGGAGAGAAGAGGGTAGATGTACAAATCAAATATATCATGTTTCTATTGCCGATTGTGGCTGGTATTTGTAGTGTAGTCCAATGGATTCGCTTCCCATAGAGCACAGGTTTTTAGCAGGCGGATGGCGGAGCCAACAAAACGTTTCTTCCATTCCAATTTTTGACATGTGAAAATGAAGCTTGGGGTCAAGTTGTGAGCTTGCTCATCACTTGGACCGGATTGTTTCATACAATATAACGATAAAAGCACGGGTTTATTGCGGCATGCGAGCAATGTCTCTTGGATATCTTAAAGACCACGCTCTCTTTCTCTTCTGACTCTTTTCTTTTTCTCCATAACCCTGTCTTTAGAAAAATGCACCAGATTATAGATCAAGAACCGCCTCTCCAAGTCTTCTCTTCCCATCTTTCATAAGTTGTAAAACAGAGGGGTATGAGATGATAAAAAACAACAGCAACAGATTCAAAACCAAAAAATTACAAGCGAAATAAGAGTAAGACGGGCGCCTGTTATTCCAATTTCAATGACAGTCTTTTCGTGCAATTCCTATTGCCAACCATGGCGCGACCAGATCGAGAGGAGGAAGGTAGTGGTTTGCTTCCTCGATTGCGATTCTTTCGCTCTCCGTACGCGCTGGACCTCGTTCGTGTTGCGGTATGGTTCGCTATGGTGTCCGATATGCGTGGGTTTTGGTGAGATTTTAGAAGAAGCATTCGCAGAGATCGATACTAGGTAGGGCGACGTATTAGCCAATGGCACGAAACATTTACCGTCGCAAAGATCCCTGGTGTCGCGCGTAGCGGAACAGCGTAGTGGAAGGGTAAAAGGGGGGAGGGGGAGAGAGAAAATCAACAGCAAAAAACATACCAGCACTCGCAACCCTCTTCGACGGCGCAGCAACAGCACAGGGCGGCAATGCAGGCCATCAAGCAGCCCTGGTCGCCGCCGCGGCCGCGCTGCTCCTGGGGAGGCGCCTGTTCGTACTGCATGGGCGGCTGGCCCTGAGGAGGACCGTACTGGCCTGGAGGAGGAGCCCCATATTGGCCCTGAGGGGGGCCGTACTGTCCCTGGGGAGGACCGTAGCTCTAGATGGGGGGAGAAGACGCGTCGAGGTTAGCGACTGAAAGTTGGCTTCTGGTAACGAATGCGACTGCAAGATGCGAACAACGCTCCCGATTGCCGAGTTTCCACGGTTTTTTGTGCTGGAAGAAGCTGCTGGAATCGGGAATCGATCGAGATCGTGAGATCTGGGGAAGAGAGAGAGAGAGAGATAGAGCGAAAAGGGGGAGGAGTATTTACAGCTTGGGGTTGCTGAGGGTAGCCCTGCTGAGGGTAGCCTTGCGGAGGGTAGACGCCCTGCTGCTGCTGAGGGTAGCCGCCCTGTTGATAGTATTCCTGGCTGGACATTGTTGGTGCTGGGATCGGATTTGGAATCGCGCTGCGACGGAGGTTTTTGGATGGAGAAAAGAGAGTTTCAAAAGAGAAGGTTTGGAAAAAGACAAGAAAAGAAACGAGGGTGAAGGTGGTTTGTTGGAGAATGGAAGAATGTGTGTGAGAGAGAGAGGATGGGAAATTAGAGTAGGAAGGGGAGCTGGAGGATGAAAAGACACAGCGCAGGTACGGGTACGAAACGTCGGGTCACGGAGTACTGCCAAGTACCGGCAAGGTTCCAATTGAATCTACTGCTGATGGAACTCGAAGCAATGCGCAAGGCGAAGGAAGGGCAGGAAATAGCTACGAGCATAAGCTACCGTCTTGGCTACAGCGTTTGATAGCGGCCTGGAGTGGGTATCAGCTGCTCGGCAGTGGAGAGCAGGGAGGCTGTGGCGGTTCATCAGTGCGACTTGTCCCAGCAGAAGCGCCCACTGAAGCAGAGCGCCAACGGTGCTGTGGACGGCCCTGGGCCCTGTGAGGCACAGCGGCTGGAGCACCTGCATGCCCAGCGCCGGGTCCACGGCACTTTGGGCCATGATGATGGATGACCCATGGGCTGTGCTGATTCGGCGTCAAGTCTGGTGCTCAACTGTCCTGGGCTTCAGAGAGAGGCCCGCGGGTTGGAGTGGCTGTGGGGGGGAGGAGGATAGTATGGTGAGAGGCGAGGGCGATGTCGGCTGTTTGATGAAGCTGGAGATGGCGATGCCAGGGAATGAATGCACAAGCAGTGCTGTGTTACTCAAGACATGCATCTCCAGCCCCAAGCCGGGAAATAATGACGAGACAAAACGACGAGGAAGCGGGAAATGAAGACTGGGCGGCCTCGTCGGTACTTGACGGTACATCCATCAAGAAGCCCTGAGCATCATCATCTCAGCCACACCCTTGTTTCGGCTTTGTTGGACTTCGGCTTCTTCTTCCTCTTGTTCCATCTTCCAGAGCTGCAGAAGACGGAAGAAGGCTAATGTCCGTGTGCTGGCGTGCCGTGATTCCGGCTGAGCGTCGCCCGATGCACCACCACCCCTGTCCGTTGGGTGTGTTAGTTCTACCATTGGACTGGCTCGGCACGATGCGCTGACGAGGCTTTGCTGTGGCGGCCGTGTGCGAGATTTGCTTTATGTAGATTCTGCCATCTGTTTGAGAAACATGTTGCAGGTTTCAAGATAAGGTGGTTGATGCTTGCGTCAGCTTCATGCTCTATCGGGCAGCGCATGATCAGCACGACACCGTTTCGTGCATATCTGGTAGATACGCCTCACTGAGGATTGCTCTCTCTTGCAACTTGACGATGGAAATGCTCGTTGGGACTTGTAGCTACTACTATCTAAACCACTTCGTACTAATCAACGCGAGCACAGGGCAGGGCAGGTCATCGATGATTCTTACATTTGGTGCGTGGCGCATTCCATCTCCCTCCCCCATCGGCCCAACTTCTGCCCGCCGATGCCTCATTCTATCCCCTTCTCTGCCAGTCGGCTGTACGCAACAGAGCCTTGGAAGCGGAGAAGATGGATAGACTATCTGCGCAGCCCTTCATCATGGGCTTCGACTAGGCGCTGAAGAAGCTTCCGTCTATTGATCCGCGCCGACTCGTCAGGGCGGACGTCAGCCCCCCCCCCCCCCCCCCCCCCCCCCCCCAATGAAGGTGCATGATAGAACATTGAACTATGTATGTAGCACAGAAGCAGACTGGAGATTATAAGCGCCGCGGGTTCGTCCGATCTGACATGGACGGCAATCATTCTGATGTACCTTGGCGCGCTGTCAGTACGACATGACATAGAGCATGTCAGTCGATGATCCAGATGAAAGGTCGTGCGTTTGCAATTGTAACGACTGCACTAAGAAAACAATGCCCTTGCCCGTGTCGAGATCTCGGAGCCAAGACTCGGAATAGCCTCGGCGCATGCCGTCTTGCTCGTGATACGCAAGATTTCATGGGAGCTTGAATCATCTGATGCTGGCAGGTGTCGAGTTACAGAATCAACATGATCGAGGAAACCGCCTATTATTGTGCAACATGTCGTGTCATTTACACATCTGCTACCTTGATAGCACAACAAGGCTCGACATTCTTTCGTCGTGGCTCCTCCTGGCATCTTCAGCCTCGGCGCGTGCTCGAAGCCATCCAGCTCCAGCTCTGATTCACTGCCAAAACATCACAGAAAACGCATCAATAGGCAGCTGCTCCATATCCGCTTCCTCCTTCAGTCAACACAATACGCCGAGTCTCCACATCGAACGCATCACCAAACGGAGCACCTCAAAAACACTGCACTTCATTCATTCATAGGGTACTCACAATATCTCCCCCCAATAACACCCGTGCTTCATTCCCCAACATTGAATCACAAAAAACACCCCATTCTTGACCGCCCGTCTCTCTCCACCAACAAAGACTCTTCTTCTCGAACCCGGGGAATTACTCAATTACTCCCAGCAGTGAATCCTGTATCACGGAATGAAGCGTCTGGGCTTCCAGAAATCTGCTTCAAAGCCCCGTGGCCGCTCTTCCCCCCTTTCGTGTACTTAACCAAGCCTCCCTCCCTCCCTCCTCCTTCCTTCTCCTTGACTGTGCAGGTTTGTCCATATTCTCTCACGACATCTCAAACTTTGCCCTCGCCTCTTTCTTTGCCGTGTTTCTGGTGATTATACGTGGCCTTGATCGTCACGTACTTTGCATCTCGCCCTCGGGCTCCAGGTCTTTTTGTTCAGCTGATAGTGCAATATCAGAATATCAGAATACTCGGTATCGTCGCAAGCATCATCACCATCATCACTCTGAACAGACGTGCAGTCACGAAGAAGGCAACCTTACTCACCAACCCAACAATGTCGACGTCCAACGATGATACCATCTCCATCTCCTCGAGCCAAGGCGAGCAGTCATCCGGGTTCTCGATCCCTCTCCCTACCAGCAGCACTTCCGCCAGCTCCTCGGACAAAGAGAACAAGCCTCCCAGAGGTCAAGCTTCTCGGCCATCCGATGCTCTCCCCCAGCTTGCGCGGCCGCTCCTCCCGAGCTTCGACGTTGCTCACCGCGGATGGGATGCGTCCAACGTGCCCACGGCCAAGTGCGACCTCTGCCACAAGCAGCGCTGTGGCACGCTGCAAAAGTGCCGTGTCTGCAAGCTCTCCATCTGTCACGGGTGCTGCCTCGGAGACCGCCTGAAGAATGATCGTCGACACTCCATTGACGTTGCGGTCGTGGATTGGGATGTGCAGCCCAGCCTTCGGAAAAGGCGGTTCCGTGCTATCGAGAGCAAGCCTGAGCCGCCAAAGGGTACCAAGAGACAGAAGATCATCATCAAACGACGAGTTCCGGGACGAGGGCCAAGTGGCGAGCCGTCGGCTGCCAGTGAAGCAAGGGGCAGCGCGGCTCCTCCTGGGGTGATGCTGGATGGGGCTTCTTCGACTCCTGACAGTGAGGTAGTATATCGAGCAGAAGCCGGCCAGTCCCAATATCGAAACTATGGCCGCGCTGGTTCCATGGCCTCTGCCCCTGAGCCGCGGCTTTCTGTGGCAACGGAAGCCTACCATCCTTCTGCCGGTCGAGCTCAACAACAGGATACAATGCCCCCGATATACGATGCCCGCTATCTACCGGAGACAAAGAACCTCAATCAAGCAAGACTCCCTGCCGTACGACAGAGCTACGGTGATGACGGCCATGGGCAATACGGGACGTCTTCGGACGAAGACCCTTTTTATGCAGCTCCCGCCACAAGACTGCAATCTCAGTATCCTGTCCCTCATACAGATGGTTACTCGCAAGCTGCTGCTTCTTCTCGGCCTGTCCTTCCTTCCATCGCGTCCTTGCTCAGCGGTAGGCTCCCGAGCTTCCCACCCCAAGCCACCTCGGAGAGGTACAGCCGTTCTCATCAACGCTTCCACAACCACGAGGACCAGCCCGTCGCCAGTGAGGCGTGGCCTCTGAACGAGTACGTCGGTTCCCTCGGTACCGGCCTCGCCAACGCAGCTCGTGCGAACCATGCGTCGTTCGGGAAGCCGTTGGACCAGTGTCTGCGGGATGAACTCCAGGCCGTATGGGCGTCTCCCGACTTCATCGGCGAGGACCGTGACGCCGGCTTCCGGTATCGCCGTCTCCTTTCCGCGGCGTACTACGCCAATGCTTGCCTGGGTCTGTCGCCCAGGGGAAATGCCGCGAGGGAGTGGTTGTGCGAGGAGGAGCGGAAGTTGTGGGATATGGGCTACGAGTCGATAAAGTCGGTGCCGTTGATGGACTTTTTGCACGAGGTTGGGGTTCGCTATCTGCGATAGGCTCAATGTTAGCGCAGGGGCTGTTGAATCGGACATTGGGGTGATAAGGGGGGTCTTCTTCTTGCTTGCTGTTTTCTCAGCTGTGGTTTCTTTGATAGGTTTGACAAGGGTGAGGAGCTTTGGGGCTTTCCCTCTTTAGAGACTGTGTCGAGGGGAGGATACGAAAAGGCGAACGGGATACCCACGATAGATGAGCCGCGAATTGCTTCTTTAGAGAGCTTGGTTACTACTATAGGTAGGGACGAGGGGATAGACCTTTTTGATTTCGGGGCGGGATGGGTCAGAGTACTTGTATGGATGGACCGAAATAAGAAATAGAAAAACAGTGTAAGAATCGAGCTGAGTCTCTCTCGAAATGATTGATATTTGGGCCGCGATTGAGCAGATGACGCAGGTGAAGAATACAAACCCACAGACGTAAGATGAACTCCAGAAGAGTCGAGAGAAAAGGGGGGGAAGGAGAACCTTTGTATATAGGTAGGTATATAACTTCGTTTCGTCCATTTCTAGAAAGCCACCTTGCTCCTGAAATGAGACAACATCTAGGTAGTCTACGCATCCGTTCATGAATAGTCTTCTCTTGATTCTCGTTTCTTTCTTCGAGAAGAGATCCCTGACTGGCTTCACTTATTCTTATCAAGGGCATAAACATGGTGGAAAATTCAGGGGAGTGAGAGAGTAAAAGTGGGAAGGAGAACTTTTGTATATATATAAAACTTCATTTTGCCCCATTTCTAGAAAGCTACCTTGCTCCTGAAATGAGAACCACATCTAGCCTATGCATCCATTCATGAGAAATTTCCCCAATTTATTTGAAGCAATTCTCCAAGCCAGTTCACCTATTTGTATTAAGGGGCTGAGAGAAATCAAGTTCGGGGGACACGGACGGATGATACTCAAAGAGGAGTGAGGAAAAAAAAGAAGGCACCACATTTTGATTTCATCAAGTCAATGTCTTTGGTTTCATCTTCTTCGTCAAAGATTTCCCTCTTTACTCCTCAGCCTCCTCCTCCGCAACCTCGGCCTCGCCCTCCTCCTCATCGTCCTCGAAGCTGCCGGCGGGCACCTGGTACAGTCGCAGGATGGCCTTGTTGGGGTCCTTGACGAGGACGAACTTGCCGTCCTGCTGGTCGTCGCGCCGGAGGCACATGTCGGCAATGGTGCGCACGATGCCCCAGCCGTTGGACAGCGACAGGTTCATCTGGTTGGCGAAGTCGCGGGGCTTCCAGCCGATGACGCCGAGGATCACGTGCTTATCGTTGGATCGGGGGTTGGCGCGCGAGACGAAGCTGTTTTAATTGTTAGCAAGAACTGTCAATTCGGAAGGGAGGAGGTATAATTTGAGGTTTGACAGGAGAAGAAACATACCCAAGCTTCATCACGTCGGACTTGGACAGGATGCTCTGCGTCGTCCACCTGGCCAGCTTGCAGCTGTTGTTCTTCATCTCGGTCGTCACAACGGCACCGCGCTGGGTGACGAGCTTGGTCCGCCAGTCGAGGGCGCCGCCGCTGCCCTGGGCCCGGCTGTCGAACTCGTTGAGCGCCTTGATGGTCAGGTGCTGGTCCTCGCCGCTGATGCTGTTCTTCTGGACGGCGTCGACCTCGGTGCGGACAATCAGGTACACGGGCTCCTCCTCGTTGGTCGACAGGTCGAATCTCCTGTACTTGTAGGCCTTGCTGGCCGGCGGGTCCGTGTCCTCGGACGCGTTGTAGAAGGGGTTGGGGTGCTTCATCTCGACCTTGGCCGTCTCCAAGACGACCTGGTTGGCAAAGTTGTGGTTGATGTAGGTGGCCTCCTCGGCGAGGGCAGACGGCTGGTTGATCAGGTCCTTGCCGCCGTCGGCGGCCTCGAGCGGCGCGTCGGCGGCGTTCTCGTTGACCGTCACCATGTCCAGGTTGGAGTTGTCGCGCTTGTCAAGGAAGATCTTGTTGCCCTGGCGGGTGATGACAATGTCCCAGGGGTAGACGGAGCGGGTGGAGCACATGAGCATGGAGAGGATGCTGTCCGTGGCGAAGATGGTGGCCTCGCCCTTGTCGGCGAGCTCCTGGATGACGGGGTCGGAGGAGGTGGTGACGTTGAAGGCGGCGCGGTCAATGGCGACCAGTTTCCTCTCCGAGCCCTTGACGGGCTGCTTGTCGTACGAGCGGTCGTAGTAGTACAGGAAGCCGTAGTCGTCCAGGTCCTCGCCATCGTCAGTGTCCAGGTTGAGCTTGGACAGGCGGTTGAAGTCAATCTCCTCGAGGAGCTCCCAGTCGGCCTTGATGTTGATGCTGGCATCGCGGTTGCGCGCCGGCTTGTCGTAGTCCTTCCAGCCGAAGCGGCGCCCGCCACGGCCACCGGCACCACCCCGACCACCGCGGTCATAGCCGTAGCCGCCCTGTCGGCCGCCAGGGGCTCGCTGGAACTGGCCTCCTCGTCCACCACGGGTGTCGCCTCGGCCGCCTCGCTGGCCCCGGCCACGGGTGAAGATGGCGCCGCGGCCGAACTTTGACTTGGCGGAGTCTCTGGTGTTGCTGACGACGGAAAAGCTGGTCTCGTCCTCGGCGGGAGGGGCGTTGAAGACAACGGCATGGCCGGTACCGTACACCTGCTGGTCTGTTCCGTTTTGCGAATCATCTCTTCGTCAGCAATTCGTCCTTCATCTGAAAAAGATTCATGATCCTCGATATATGGGCCACTGTACCTCTATACTGCCGGCTGTACTGCAGGCGTCCACCGCGCTCACGGTCCTTGCCCTCGGCAGTCCAATCGGCCATGCGCCCCAGCTTGTCGCCCTTGGAGAAAGGCGCATAGGGAACGCCGTTGAGGGTGATTTCGTTCGTCACGGGAGGACCCCAGCCGTCCCCGGGAGGACAGCTCTCGCAAATCTTGACATAGTCAAGAGAGTCGGCCATGTTGGGCGGTGGTTCTCGTACTCTCTTCTATGTGTCGTCTTCTCGTCGACCTTGATATAGAGGCAACGAGTTCGGAGGCCTGGAGACGGGAAAGAGAGAGGATTTTCGCCGTGTTCGTGATGGTTCGCCGTTGCAACTCGGGGACGAATTTGGTTTCCAACAATGAATCGAAATTGTGGTGGGGTGTGGAGCAGCCTAACGAAAAAAGTTCCAAGCCCCGCGCAAGTGGACGCACTGCCACAGTTCCTTATCTTATCGCCTGTAGCTTGCTTCAGCCACAACTCCGTCGTCTTCATTCGTTCACTGGAAGTTGTCTGTCAAATCGATGAGATTCATCCATCCGGTATTTGGACGGAAATCTTCCATCGCAGTATGATACTGAAATCCCCTTTTCTTTCTTGAATTTGAAGAGCGAGACATTATTATATACATCATGACAGCGTAACCCAAAAGACAAACAGCCGCCGTTGGCGTCGGACACAGCCAAGCTTCGCCCTCAATCCTTTACACAAACCACCCAACCTTGGATAATGAGGGAAACCAAAATGCAAACCGCCAATGCGATGACCCCATCGACGCGAAGAGATATGCGAAAATTTGAAGAGTAGCAGTTGATCAAAAGACCATTGCCTCGGGGCGACCCGAAAAGATATTCTCAATCGCATCCCGCAGTTCAAACTCCTCCATGACAGCGCCGAAGCTGTGCGTCAAGGTCAGCACGCCGAGGTCATTGTACCGGACAAAGCGCCAGGCCGGTTGTGACTTACCCATAACACCTGACTTTTCGTAGCAACTCCCCAGAAATCTTTTCAAAGTCGCACGGAGCCAACTCGGCGAACCTGGAGTGCGACATGACCAAGCGCCATGCCATGACCGGCGTGATTTCCCCGTCTAGGTTGAGCTTCTGACTGAGATCCAGCAGCGTGGTCAGGTCGGCCTTGTTGAGCTCCCACGTGCCTTGTGCAGGAAGCTCATCGCCGCCGCCGTGTTGGTGCGTGTGCGTGTGGCCGAAGGGAGTGTCCGGTGTCAGGTCTTGAAAGGGCGTAGGAGGGCAGGACGCCATGAGGGCGTGGCCGCACGGCGCGCCGTCGGCGTCGCTCGCTCTGTCAACCAAAAATGGCATGTGCGCCATACAAGGTCTCTCGAGCCTACAAATTGATGCCTCGACAAAAAGTCGCATCCGTTAGCATACCGGCCCTTGCGCATCAGTTCCCCGACAGTGTTGGCTCGCGCAGCTGTGAAGTGGCAGCCTCTCTCGAGGCTTTCACTGCGGGGGAGGTGAAAGATATGCCTTCGCGGAGGAGTTCTCGTACGTTAAGACGAAGTCAATGCCAGCCTGCTCCAGATCAGCGCCGGTGGCAGCGGGCGACAGCTGGCGGTTGTCTGGCGACATGGACATGGAGGTTGAATGTGACGTGCCAGCTGGCGAGAAGCCGCCTTGGGAGCCATGTGCGAAGCTGTTGCCCGAGGCACTTACACTCATCGGGTGCGTGACACTGCTCGACTCGTCTACGCCGCCCACTCTCGGAAGCTGGATGCCTCTCTGAGACAGGATCTCCTTGAGCTGCTTGTTCTCGTCAAACAGCTTCTGCTTATCCTGGGAGATTGTGCTGAAGACCTCCTTTAACCGGAGGACCTCATCTTCCAGTGCCTTGATGTACAGCTCCTTTCTCTCGCGGTGGGTACTGTGGACGACCAACAGCTCGTTAGTTGTTGCACGCTCCGGATTATCCCGCAAGGTTGTTGACCATATGCTTACCGCTGAGCCTGTCGGTTGAGCTCCTGCCGCCGGGTCAGGGCAGGCTTGCTGTCTGGCTTTGGTCCACGTCGCTTAGGCGGGTTCCCAGCTGTTTTGGAGGCGCGGAGGAAAGTAATCAGTCGGCCAGTCCTGCTCATGCCGCCGGGGTTGTAGCATGTCGGGATTGCTTACTGCGAGTAACCTTCTTGTCCGACAGGGACTTGAAGAAGTTGAGGTTCAGCGACGACAGGACGCCCTTGTCGGTGCCCTCAGTGGAGGCCCGGGAGGTGCTCCCCTCGGCGTGCTCCGGAGATAGCGATGACGACATGGCAACTCGCGATGCTTCGAAGCGGTGCTCTGTGCGAAGCGTGTGAGAAAGGTCCAATTGCCCTGCGGCAAGGCGCGAGAGATTGGATGCTAAAATATGGCCGGCTGCGAACGGGTAAGCCACTGTGCGACGTGAGATTCCGACGAGGGGTGGCAGCCACGGTGTGGCAAAACCAAGCCCCAAGCACAAAAGAGCAGTCGGAGTTGAGAAGCTCGGTAGGGGGTGGGAGGCATAGTACCTTGATCGGTTCAGCGATGTCCAGCTGCCGACGTGTCTGGGCGAGGTGGCCGCAGTTGCGTGAGGTCGCTGATTGAGCTGCTGAGGTCTCTGTTGGCGATGATGAGAGTGCGAGGGGATGAAGCTCGTGGAATCGAGGTGAGATGTTGGCGGGCTGCTGGAGGCGGCGCTCTTTCACGGTCCGATAGGGCGATAAGGTACGGCCAAGCAGAGTCGAGCTGTCGTTTGCCGTTTCGATAGCGAACAGAGGAGACACAATCGTCAAACCGTGCCTGAGTACCTAGGTAAGGCAGTGGAAAGAGAGCAATCTGAATAGAACTGTGAGAAGTGTAGGAATCAATGTCTGAGGCTGGCGCAGTCTGGGAAATTGAAGGTTCGGGTCGGCGAGTTGAGAGGCAAGTACAAGTTGAAGTAGTGCCACCTGCAGGCCCAAGTCGGTCGGGAGCTGTGCGGGATAGTCTCTGAGTACCTTAGGAACCTTAGGCACAGTACAGGTAAGATAGGGCAGTACACGGAATCGGATGAGGGCAAGGCGCGCAAATCAGCCCGGTGAGGCAAGGCCGGTAACACTCGCCAAGTACCGTAGTATTGCTGCGTGCCTGTACTCGTTACCGCGCTGGGTTGCACTCGTACAAGAGCTTGTCCTGGACGCTTCGATCCCAATCCCAGCAATCGGGTTTTGCCCTGCTCATCAAAACGACCGATGCGACGGGGGAGCAACAAGAACAACATAGGAGCTCGGATAGGAAACGTGCGAGCCCAGCGGGGTTCGTGTGCTTCCCACGGGGCTTGGAGGGCCCTGGGGCCACCGGCCTGGGGCCATTAGCACTAGCGGTACCGCGTCAGTACCTGTACGGGGGTGCTGCGCAGGGGACTGGAATGGAAGCCCAGCGGAAGTTGCAGGGCAGACCAGGCGAGCCTGTGGAGCGCCGGCAGAACTATCTTGCATCAATCCAATCGAGTTGAGCCCGCCGGAACGGGTCGTGAGATGCTCAGCCTTGGGAGGGATGGACAAGGACATGGACGCCCGATTGCCTGAGCAGCCAAAAGGCAGCACAGCAGCTGCTGCTAGTGGAAAGTTGTTCCGAAGCGCGGGTCCGTGTTTCGGGGTGCCATCATGTACGCGTATATCAGGTTCGGAGCCCGTGTACAGGTACCCGCGAGATACGGAGCGCCTTACCTCGACCTTCCAAATGCTATCATCTCAGCTCCCAATCATGTGGTCAGAGTTCGGAGCTTCAATGCTCCTACAACCAGAAACGGTCGTCTCCGCCATCGAGCAAAGCCACCTCTTGCGTCAGTCCTTACAACGAAAATCTTGAATAGAAGAGGGTACCAAGTACCCTTCAAGCCAAACCGCCAAAACTCTCTTCACGCGCCAATGGCCACCCAGTGTCAGCTTGCCCACGCAACAGACGGCCCCAAGTGCCGAAAGATGCGAGGAATGTTCCTTATGTAATGCTACCCTGACAATCAGTAAGCAGTGATAGGGGTCTATACTGCTTACCTCTGCATGTAAAGTACACCTCACTCGTGCTTTGCTTGCCAGGTGGTTGCGAGACAATGAATGGAGCGCCTTCTAGGGGACCATCTTGGTGGCTGAGACACCGAGACAGTGTGTAAGTTGGGCATTGTGGCGGGTTGCGGATGCAAGCATGTGAGACATTGCGCATGGAAGAGCGTATTGCGGTGAGCCAGCCCTTCAATAGCCGGATAGGTAGCAGGTGGCCCGATGTTGTATTTTGTTTCTCGGCTCTGGGTCATCGGTCGTGAAAGTGGATCTGATAACCATGAGAACTGGAGGCTATGGAGATGATTGATAACTGAGTCTGTACGGAGTACCCTGTTCTCGGTAATAGAGAGATCTCACACCATCAAGTCCAAGGAGAGGTAAGGACGGAACGGAAAGGTTCATCGAATTGTTTCCCAGATGTGTGTTATCATCAGATCCGACCCCTTTGAGGAGCTGAGATTCGGTTGCCTCAGTCGGCCTATTCAGTTAGAACTACTGAAGTATTAGTCTACTATCCGTCCCAATCTCAACCTATTCTGTCTGACAACTGTCCTAGGATGAGAATTGCCATCAACTTGAACAAGCCACAAGTATCTATTTTGCAGACGATAATATGGGGTGTCCATCCCGGACACTCACCTGTTCCACTCATCTCCCTGAATGCTTTATTGCATTGTCGTCGGGCATTTCTCTCAATACAATCATGGCTGCCTCATGTGAGTCCACTGGCTGACCACCCAGCCAGAGGCCAATTCCGGACCAAACCCCCAATCCCGTATCCATCATACGGGGCTTAGCGATAGACTCCTTCCTGCTCTCATACGTGTTGCCTAGGTGCTTGAACTGATTGGTGCTCTATCTGCCATGCTGCCGCCGGGCATTGCACCCAATTTGCTGATCAGACATGCCCGCGGTATAGTGCTGACGGCGTTGTGGTTCCTGTATCTGTTCCTAGTCTGCTGTCTAATGATACTCCCACTCAAGCTCGAATGTAGCCCGCGAGCACTCGTCCACAACCTCTCGCCGAGTGTGCTGGTGGCTTCACTCCATCTTCAAACGCATGAAGGGAGCTCGAATCGTCTGTACAGGTGACGTCCTGCTGGCTGGCGAATTCGACCATCGTCGTACGGCCAATCACCATAACCTGGTCCGACGTGTTTATGATCCAGGCGCTGGCAATACGCTCGGGAACATATGCTACGTAAGGTACAGGTAGGTGCTGCTACTACTACCTGGCCAGGCGTCAGCTGCCGTTGGTACCCATTCAGGGCTGGGGCATCTGGGCCATGGGCATGCCAATGATGAGCCACAGCTGGCACAGGGACAAGTCGAGGCCGAGGGTGCGCGGCTCAATCGAGCCTTTGCCGGCTGGGGTTTCGTTTTCAGGAGGCTTCTATCTTATAAGTGCTCGTCCAGTTGTCAGGCGCGCAGCAGCGTTGACATTGTGATTACATCAAATACAACCAAGCACCGCCTTTTCGTGCCACAAGAAACACAATATGTCTTTGTCTGAAGATCAAGGGCTCATCCGCTTCAACAGAGCCACCTGGATCGCCGCCACCCCATCCATCCCCGCACCCAGAGGCTTCATCGCCACAGTCCAGCACTTGCTCTCCTCCACAGGGCACCGCACGTCAAGGCCGTATGCGGCCTGACTATCTCCTACAACTAGTATGAAGAGCAAGTGGCTTGAGTACAAGACACAAAAGCGACTGGTCCGCAAGGACGTGCAAGTGCCGTGATGTGCCATTGACCCCGTGCATATGGCAGTATTCGTACAAAAGCCTAGAACATCGAAGCGTCGATGCTTCTTCTCGTGCCGTTCCGAGTACAGACAGGGTACAGGCATCACGGGTCGACACCGTACATGCATTTCCGAGCCTCAGACACACACCAGAACTCTTACCGGACAGGTCTGCGGCTGACCAAACTCAGGATTTGAGAACTCTCCAAATTCTACATGAGCTGCAGCTGCCAGTACATACAGTTGAGACTTCCATCGACAGAACGTGCGAGAGGCAAAAGCGCACGATACCGAAGCGGTACATTCTGACAAGTGCTGATGATGTCGCTGCGGTTCTTCAATGTCTGTCTACATGAGGCAGTCTGCAAAATGACATGGTATTCGGTGCCTGTGATGGCTGCTGCTCATACATAGTTGTCTAGTGGAATATGCATCTCAAACGCACCGCCCCTTCGAGATGCAGCTCCTGCAGAGCCTAGCAGCACACGGTGCGAATGCCGAGTGTGTATTGGCCTGCTTCTCTGGGACAATCCATCCTCAGTCTCTTCTGTCATTCCCGCCGCCGCTCGCTTCAACGCTAGAAGCCGGAAGTGGGAGGTGTGACGACGGCCGGTTAGAGGGCCATTGAGCTCTTTGGCAGAGCTGCAGAGGGAGCTTGAGCTTGAAGCTACTGTACAAGTATCACAAAGCATCACACTGTCGGAACAAGTGGGAGCGAGAGAAGATGGAGGTCATGTTCCAGGACCAAACAAGCCCCTTCTGCCGATCTGGGTGCCTCATACGAAGGATGCACGTACGGATCGCCCTGTGCGTTCAACGGTGTACTGCTACATACTACATGCCAGCTTCGCCGGTCTGCTCAATCCTACCAGACCTGCGCGACGATGGCGCTTGGTGGTGTAACGGTTCTAGAGCGTTTCTCTCCGAACGCACCCAAGCCTCACCATCGCCACTCCTCACATGCCCACCGCATCTTGCTTGCTTCCGGGTGAATGCCCCGTTGCCGTCACAACGACAGCCGACTGCGACGGCACCCACAGCCCAGCTCAGCACAGCACAGCACAGCACAGGATGCGATGCGATGCTACATGTATGCTCGACTAAAAACTTGGGGCCGTTGGCCCAGTGATTGATCGATGTTCTTCGCCCCGCACGTTGCTTCTGGCCAGAGATCAGCCAGTTGGCCCAGCACAGCAGCCCCTGCGTGTACAGTGTCGATTGAGCCTCACAGGACTGGGCGGCAAGCAATTACCCGCTTCAGCAATTCAAGGCTCAGTCCGATCCAGCGGGATGCCACCCGGGACGCCCATTCTGCTGCAGTTACTAATGCCATTACGAGACCTCGATATTAAGTAATGGAAGGTATCTATGTGCTGGAGACCACCGCACCGCTTACGTGACGTGGCGTGGTTGCAGCAGCCGTGTGCCGTGCCGTGCCAATTCAGTCTGGTCTGGGCAGTCTCGCAGACAACATGAAGCGGTAGGTACATGTATTACAAAGCCGGCAATGGCAATGAACATACAACAGTGCCATGTGCATGTTGTGCATGTATCCCATGTGAGAGCGGGCGTTGCTTGGAGGGGTGACGGCGTCATTCGAGGTCATGTTCTCTGCTGTCCCTACTTCAATTTACATGCAACTCTCTTCCTTTGTTTCTGTGCTCGCCTCTCGCCCTCTCCAGCCATGTTTCTTCTTCGTTTCACAGCATGGGGGGCGTTGACGCTTCCAACAGCCCTCCAAGCCCGCTAGAGCCGCCAAGGATGCCCCCGTAGGCCTCACTGTGCAGCGCCGTGCAGCGCCGTGCAGCGCCTGGCTGCGCTATAACCCGCGCTATGCCTGCGCTGTGGCTAGCAGAGTTTGGAGGCGGCCTGGGAGGGTTGGATCAGGCGGGTAAAGGGCCAGGCGAGATGGTGTGCCGTGATTGGCCCACGGGCGCTGGCCCCCCGCTTAATGTGTCATGGGGGGAGAGAGGGCGATTGCTCCCAGAGAGGTATTCCCGTACCTGGGCAATTGAGCCATCGTGAAAACGAACCGAACCACTCCCGTGAGCTGACCTGCGGCCTCTCTGTCTCTGTTGTGCGTGGTGCCTCGCCAGCGACTGTTTGCTTCCGGACGAATCCGTCGCCGTTTCGAATCTGTCGTTTCGCAGCTGTCCGGCAAGTGTCGTGTCGTCTTTGGAGTGTTGAGAGAGAGAGAGAGAGAGACTCGGCTGCCGAGCTCGTTCCTGGCTGCTGCGTCCGCCTGGGCCGTGGGGATTCCCCTGCAGGGCATCCTCTTGTTTTTTTTTTTATCTCTTTTTTCCTTATCCGAATCTCACGGCCTTTTCCCTCGACGAGGCACCCTGTCAGCCCTGCCTGCTGCCGGAGTGCACAAAGCCACGCCACCGGAGACCGAGAATCGAGAGAGAGCGAGAAACCGAAAGAGCGGAAACAGAGCGACTGCTGTGACCCTTCGCCGGCCGTCTTCAGTCATGTATTCGAGCCCCATGGGTCTGTAGCTCTGGCCGCCTCGCCAGACCCCGAGTCTCTCGACCGAACAAAACTCCAGCTCCCTCCCGCCGTCACCGCCGCCAGCAACGGCCACCGTCCCCTCCGTACCCCGGGTGCCTCAGCAGCGGCGGCGCTGCCTCCTCCTCGCCCGCCATGGACAAGCCGTCCACTCCCCCCGTTGCCTCGCTGGCCCCGCCGGCCGTCTCGTCGCTGCGTGCCCAGCAGACCACGGCCATGGAGCGGTCCATCAGCCAGGACATCCGGGAAGAGCGTGAGGAACTGCGTGAGGCCGCCGAGCAGACGCTGAATGCGATTGCCTATCTCAACCTCGACGGCACCATCAAGTGGGTGAGCCCTTCGTGGACCGATGTCGTGGGCACGCCGTCCGAGTCCGTTGAGGGCGTCCCCATTTCCGATCTGATAGTCGGCGAGAACAAGTCCATCTTCACCGATGTGGTCGAGTCGATGAAGCGGGACGACTCCAAGAGCCACAGGGTCCGCTTCTCCGTCGCCTTGGGCCCTCTGTCCAAGCTACGCTCACTGGAGAGCCTGCAGCCTCTTGATCCATCTCAAGCCTTACCGACGGAGGTGGCCGATCTCGAGGCACAGGGTATCATGGTGTATGACAGTGCGTCGGGCGGTGAAAGTCATGTAGGTGCTTCTCGACTTCAAGCAGATGGGATGAAAAAGAGAGAGACATCTCGAGGAGTGCTGCCACTCCTCGGTTTTTTGCTCTCTCGGTTTACTAACTGGTAGATGCTCCTAGACCATGTGGATGATCCGTCCATGGATACCCCACGAAGTGCAAATCGACCTCCCCGCTGTGATTGTCGAATCCCTGGGATCGGGAGCCGAAATCCTCGCCGGCATGCTTACCCGCATAGCGGAAGCTGCAGGCGAGGACGGAGAAGGGCCAGAGCTTCCGCCGCCGGTCCTCTGCCGCATTTGCGAGCGTCAAATACCCCCCTGGTGGTTCGAAAAACACACAGACCTATGTCTTCAAGAACACCATGCCGAAATGGAAGTGCAGATGGCTCAGGAGAATCTGAGCGAACATAGGAATCACATCGTCAAGGTCCTCGACGCTTTGGAGTCACGCAAGAGCCGATCGTTGACTGGCGGCGACTCGCCCAATCTCCCGGTAGCCGAATACAAGGGGCAGCCGATCGGGCCTCCTCCCTCGGCACAGTCGTCCCCGGGGACTTCGCTCGCTCGCTCGCGCGAAAGGCCCAGCAGCTTTGGGCACGCCAGAGCCCGCTCCTTCGCCATCCGTCGGCCACAGGCACGCATTGTTGAGCTCCTGCTCGATCTATGCGATACCGCCATCGAAATCAGCTGCCCGGGCATCAAGGAGAGCTCTTCCCAGCAGGGCCACTGGGAGCTGCGCACCCAGTCGCCTCAGTCAGAATCGAGGATCTCACAGGTGCTCCAGTGGCAGTCGCCAAGCTCCAACACACTCGAGCAAGAACAAGGCCTGGCCTTGCTCTGTGAGGACACCGAAAAGGTAGCGCGGGCCAAGGTGGACGCCGTCTTTCGACATCGGCAGATTATCGAATACGCGGAGCGGATCCGTATCGAGTTCGCAGTTCTTGTGCAAGACTTGATCGATGAGGCTACCAGGAAAGCCGCTCGCATCGCCGAGGGCCGTTACAGCGATTCCACCGAGGACGAACTCGATGAGTCGCAGATACCGTACATGGAGGATGTCGAAGTGAGGAGCGAAGCGGAAGAGCCGCAGAGTCGTGGTGGCGATGAACAATTCGAGCACACCATGACCAGCCCCTCTGCCTTGGCTGCGGCTCTTCGTCAGGTCGACATGTCGGGGGGGCTTGGACGCTCTCGCCCAACATCCTTTGTGGGTTCCACTAGGTCTAGCAGTCCTAGGGAATGCCCAACTCCCCGATCCCACCCCGGAGGGCTAAGCATCTTGAGCCAGTCTCGGGATTCACGTCGAGGGTCGACTCTCCCGGCTGAGAGCGATATTGGCGAAAGCGAGGGAAGTTTGCGGTCGTCGTCGGTAGCCTCGCGTGGGCCCAACAGGACCGAGTCGCCCATGTCCGAGTTCAGCGACCTCAGACGTGCGGCGAGCTCCAGGAGGCATAGGCGGAGCTTGGTGATCCCAGATACGGCTTCTCCTCGGCGGCAGGAATCTCCGTCGCGGATGATGACGCAGCCGTCCTCTCCCCTTAGGATCAAGGCTCGGGTAATACCCCAGGCGCACGAGAACATCGCTTCCCCAGAGGCGTCGCCCATGTTCCCCAGCAGCGAATTCAGCTCGCCCACTACGCACCCATCTAGGCATCACAGGAGACAGTCTTCCGCGGCCATATCCGACTTTGTGATGAAACCGCCGCCGTCTCCTCGTCTCAACGCCAACAACCAACCGCCGCCGCAGCCAAGGTCGTCGCAGCCGTCGATCAAGGATTTCGAGATCATCAAGCCCATCAGCAAGGGTGCCTTCGGCAGCGTCTACCTCTCCAAGAAGAAATCTACCGGAGAGTACTTCGCCATCAAGGTGCTGAAGAAGGCCGACATGGTTGCCAAAAATCAAGTTGGCAATGTCAAGGCCGAGCGTGCCATCATGATGTGGCAAGGGCAAAGCGACTTCGTTGCGAAGCTGTACTGGACATTTTCTAGCAAGGATTATCTGTACCTTGTCATGGAATACCTCAACGGAGGCGACTGTGCCTCTCTCATCAAGGTGCTGGGCGGCCTTCCTGAGGACTGGGTCAAGAAGTATATCGCAGAGGTTGTTATGGGGGTCGAGCATCTCCATGAGCGCGGCGTCATTCACCGAGATCTTAAGCCAGACAACCTATTGATTGATCAAAAGGGCCATCTGAAGCTGACCGACTTTGGACTTTCACGAATGGGTTTAGTAGGGCGTCAGAAGAGAGCTCTGAACAGCGAACATACAGATTCTACGCCCGACTTGCTCAAGCAGGGACCATTCGCTCGTTCGACATCCCTGGCGTCCTCGCGATCGACTTCACTAGACATTCCGTCCCATTCCCCCGGCGCAACCCCCCAGATGACGCCAGACGTCGGCAGTATAGGACAGCCATCGTACTTTAGTCTTGGGCCTGCTCAGTCCGACCCGCGGCGCATCTCCAATAGCCATCGAAGCGACAGTGGTGGGAGCGAAACACTGAGCCGCATGCTCACGACATTCTCCATCCAGGACTCTGAGGCCGGCTCTCAGCCGCCGAGCGCCAGGATGTTGATGGACGAGGACGCTGTGATTCACGGCTCACCAGACCTGACGCCGTACCAGTCGACCACCCGGTCCAGCATGGACAGCCACGGCCGGAACTCTCTCCCTCCGCCAAACATGATGCCGCCGCCCATGGCTTTGTTCGATCCCGAGGACACAAACCGTCGCTTTGTCGGAACCCCGGACTACCTCGCGCCGGAAACGATCAAGGGTGACAAGCAGGACGAGACAAGCGATTGGTGGTCTGTTGGATGCATCATGTTTGAGTTCTTGTACGGCATTCCGCCCTTCCATGCCAGCGAAGCCGAGCAGGTGTTTGAGAACATCCTGGCGCGCAGAATCCAATGGCCAGATCCATCAGAGTGTGAGCCTGTGTCTGACGAAGCCAAGGATTTAATCAACAAGCTGCTATGTATGGACCCCCAACAGCGCTTGGGGGCAAATCGCGAAGAGAAGTATGCCTCTGGTGGTGAAGAGATTCGAAACCACCCTTGGTTCAAAGGCGTCAACTGGGACACCTTGCTGGAAGACGAGGCCCAGTTTGTTCCCCAGCCAGAGAACCCCGAAGATACCGAATACTTTGATTCGAGAGGCGCCGTCCTCCAATCGTTCGTGGAAGAGATGGAGGACCAAATGTCGCCGCAGTCGTCCACAGCCGGATCCAACGACTACGCAGACAGACCACACGACGCACTTTCGCGAGTCCGCTCGCAGGTGAACTCGGCGGGGAGAAAGCTTATGCCGCTTCACATCCCCCCTCACGTGCGGGACCTCAAGTCACGGAGGCTGAGTGAGCCAATCGCCGCCGATGATTTCGGCAGCTTCTCTTTCAAGAACCTCCCCGTGCTAGAAAAGGCGAACAAGGACGTGATCCAGAAGCTTCGAGCGGAGGCGCTGGCGGCCCAGCAAAGCAAGCAGTCGTCCGTTAGTCCCGGAGGAGTCGGCGGAATGCCGTCTCCAGCGCATTCCCTCGAAGGCAGCCCCGTGGTAGCAACCCATGTGCAGAGAACACTGTCCAACGCAAAGGGTCGCCCACAGTCGCCGTCCGGTTTAAGCCTCGCAAATGCTTCTCCCAATCGTATCTCACAGGCCAATCAGCCTTCGCAGCCGTCGTCTCCGTTGTTGGTGTCGTTCACGGCCGGACAAATACAGCCCGATGGCCGTAGAAAGGCATCGAGCAACTCGTCCAGCCTGTCGTACCAGTCGACGTCGTCTTCCCTGCAGCCCAATGCCGCCTTTGAGATTCCAAAGGTTCCGCCCAGCCTGCAGAGAGCGGCAACGTCTGCGGCTGCGTCGCCGGTCAAACCTCGTGCAGGAAGCACGGTGGCGCCACCTCCGCTGGCGTTGTCGCCAGGGAAGATAGTGGCGACACCTGTTCGACAGGGAAGCACACCTTCGACGAGTCGGTCGCGGTCTCTGACCGTGGGGTCACAGGAAGCTAGCAGCCCCGTGGCAACGGACATGCTCTCTCATCATCACCGGAACCGCCGTAGCCAGGTGTTTGACATGTCCCCTTCATCCTCTGACAATGAAGGAGACAAGCATAATGCCCTGCTGAGAGTCCAGAGGCGTCGGCAAAGCTCCCGACGGCTTTCCCAGATTGCCTTTGACAACGGGCCGACCTTCCGACCCCTGGATGTGCTGATATGTGAAGACCATCCCGTGTCTCGGATGGTGATGGAGAAACTGCTTGAGAAGCTACGCTGCCGCACCATTTCCGTGGCTAATGGCTCGGAAGCAGTGCGGTACTCGATGAGCGAGATCAAATTCGACATCATCTTCCTCGAATACAGGCTTCCGCAGATCAACGGCGCCGACGTGGCCCGTATGATTCGAGAGACCAAGAACGCCAACTCTCACACGCCCATCGTAGCCATTACGGCCTATCTGAAGGAGTTGCAGGCACCACATTACTTTGACTCCCTGATCGAGAAGCCCATCAGCTCTTCGAAGCTGACGGAGGTGCTTCGGAGCCTCTGCCAGTGGCAGCCCGAGTCTCCGCACAGGCCAGCCATATCATCCATGTCGCAAGCTATCCCGCTCAACATGAGGAGAGCGCACCCACCACCACCACGTCCAATGGACGACAGCCCAACGTCGAGCACATCTGCATTCACGGGCCGCCAGGGATCGGCAATGGTGTCAAGCCGTGAGGATTCCATCACATCTAGCATGTTTGGCGACTCGGAGTCTTACACCACGGACGAGATTCCAGTCGTCATCAGCCGCAAGGCAACCGGGGACTGGGAAGACAGCGGTGGCCTCGGGATCACCGATATGGACGCGACTACCACGGGGCTTGATCCTTCACCAAAGAGCATCCCGTTGCTCCTGTGCCAGCAGTCGGCGCCGGCGCACCTCGAGGCCATGTCACGGGGCCTGGATAACCGACTCAAAGTCAGACAGGACATCTTTGATAGGAAGCCTTCGGAGGGCACGGAGTCGGCGGATGACGAAGATGAAGAGCTTGATGGCAGGAGAGACCTGCAACTAAGGCGAGGCAGCAAGGCCGTTGCTGGAAAGGGCACGTTGCCAAGCTCCAAGCTCGGCATCGAAATGATGCGAGCGGACAGCCACGACAGCGTCACATTTTCTGACAGCACCTCGGAAGCCGTCACGCAGGTAGCAACGACACCTTCACTCGAGCTGGAGAGGCAACTGGTTGGTACAGATATTGCGGCGGTGCACAGCACGCCGGGCAGGCTGGAAGCGGCCGGGGCCGAGGGTGACGATTTTCTGGGCCCCGGGAGCACCGAGGCGACCCCCAGACCGCCTGGAGTCGAAAAAGGCTCTGAACGGGTCGAGAGCGGAAACTCATTGGTGAGAATCGAACTGGACGAGGAACAAGAGGCAACGCCAAGGGCCTTGGGAAAATAAGGCATGCCGGGATAGTCGTGCCTTTATCTGCACGCTTTTCCCCCTTCCGCTCACTCATTTATGATGCTCTTCTCCCTTGTCTTTACATTCTATTCAGCCTGCTCTTCTTACTCTTCATTGTTTCCTGGCATGCTAGAAGGGAAAGCTATTCCAATTTTTTGAAGCCGCACTTTATGCACTTACAACATGTTCGTTGCTCGGGGACGAGTTGAAACCCAGATGTTCTTTGGTCATTTTTCTTTTGTACGAAATAAGCAGCGAGGCGTTTAATGGGACATGACGACTCGAGATGATCAGGGCGATAGCATACTTAGCAGATGATGGGATGACGGCCGACGGGCGGAGGATGGTGGACGAACGGGGGGCAGACAAAACGATACAAACGAGCCGTGGCTGTCTTTTGTTCTTTCTCGTGTTGCTCGAAATAGAAAGAGACGAAAGATGTTTTTTTTTTCTCACTCGGCTGGTTTTGACGGGGTTGATCTGCTAGGGTTTGTCATGGCCGGTAGTTCATCTTGGAATTGCGGTGGTATGTGTGTGTGTATATATAGAAGAGGGTCAGAACGTCTGGGAACGAGGAATACTTAGCTACTATGAGTGTTTTACTATGTACGATTTACTTTTGTCCGACCCTTTGCGTGTTTGTGTGGTTCTCAGCTTTGAGGTCTGGTGTTTGTGAAGGTGTTTAGAAGGTACTTTATATCAGCTTCACTTTAGAGACATGCTGTTGTGATTTGGCTTGTTCTTTCATATCATCTTGAGCTTTATACGAGTATTTTTGTTTCTGTTTGCCTCCCTTTTTTGATTTTTTAGGTTTAGTATGAACTTGCGGCATTTATCAATTGTTCTGGTGTTAGTTGGGCTTCTAATAGTCGCTCTTTTAGTCGATTGTTGACGACGACTCTAGATGACAGGAGTTCGAGCTCCGTTGGACTTGAAAGTCCCTAAACACAATCATGCCATCTTACTGCCGAACACGGCAAACTTAATTGCCCACGGGCACGGAGATGTCGCCAATGATGGAATAGAAGTTTCTCTGGTCTTGGGTTATAGTATACCTGGCTTGACACGAGTTGTGATGGGGATTGAGTTCTGATGGGTAGACAAGGCTGGAGTCATGCCTAGTCATTCTCACCACAGAAAGGGTCACAAAAACTCAAAACACATGAAGCATAACACACATCTTACGGTCCCTGTTACTACTAGACTAAAAATGAACAAGAACCGGTCCCTATCCTTTTAAGGACACCGACCGAATCAGCTGACTGAGACCGAAGATGTTCCCTAGAGCACAAGAACATGATTGGTTGGTCCGTCCCAATCAGGTATTGAAACGTTGGTGGCGACTTGGATGAAGAAACTCGGGGCGTCTGTGGCTTCTCGCGATGAGTACATACTCTGGGGGTATTTGGCTTGCTCGGTGAAACGGTTGCGTGTTGAGTATGAAGGGTGTGGCTTGTTGGAGTTTGGTTGAGTGGCTTGGTGGTTTCCTTGATTACGCTCGTTCAAAGTTGGTTCTGTACTACATACGCAATGGAGGCTTCGTGATGCTTGTCTGGGTAATGGTTACATACATGCGAATGTTGGGTTGAGGGGGGTTCTATGATGGAGAGTTTGCGGGGTGATGAGCGGTGATGTAAGTGGACTGAACGGTGTATCACAGGGGACGTGGGACGTGGGCATCGATCTGTTGCGGGATGAAGAAAATAAAAAATGACAAGAGGTATTTGCGAGGACATTCTAGGGTAAACCGTGATAGACGAGGGACTGTCTTGACTTGGATGGTGATCATGAAGTAATAGCTAAAGGCAAGCCAAGACAGGTCTACAGGTCAGCTTCATGCATGGAGGGCTTGATTGGCGATGATCACAGATTGGCGGAAACACCAAAAGTCAGCTGAAAAGCATCATCGAGATTGCAGATCGATTGGCAACGCTGCTGCCACGCTCCGATACAGAGTGTCAACCAAGCATCATCATAGAAAAGAGCAGAACCTCTATGCTTGTTCCAGAACTCGGTGTCTTGAGTGACACAAGGCTTTCGGCCGTTCTGTGGCAGTGGCGTCGGCTCTTGTCAGACGTCTAATATCAGGCGGGCGGTCGAAGTTCTCTTGTCTTTTCTCTTCCCTTGTGATTCTTGATCGATTCTCACTTCCAATGTTTCTCTGCTGAGACACGTGCTCGGATTCGGTAGTAATGCAATGATGTGAGCAAAAACCCTGCAGGCGAGACAAGCGCGGGCCAGACTCTCGAAGCAGGGAAGCGCTGTCCGTCGCCTGACCGAGGGCGCGACGACCTAAGTTGCTAAGGTGCAGCCGGGGAGTGAATACTGGCGATTCCCCGTCCGTGTCGCAGCGCGGTAATCACTCATCACTTCCATGCAAGGGAGCTTCCCATCAAGATCGATCTCCGGCCAGCACGTTCCTCCTTGATTGGACTTGATTGGACGGGGAGCACTAAGAAAGAGGGCAAAAGGCACGACAACTCGCGGGCGAGGCCGAGGAAACCAAATTGCCATCAAACCTAGAATCCTGCGCATCCCAGGTTCACAGTACTTTGCCGAGCTGGTGGACGACCTGCAGAAAACTGCCAAGAGACGGTGTGAAAAGTTTTCCAGCGCTTGTACTCGGTACTCTATGCGTGGAGAAAGTACCCAGGCAATCCAGGCCAGCGCCACACTCAAAAGACCCTCGGTGCGTCTTTTGAGGAAAATTGGATGGATATTCAATATTGTCTGCTATCAGAGTTGCTTTCTTTGCCATTCAAATCATCGCATCTTTGCATGTGTTTTTCTGGTGTTGCTCACTCCTGCCGCTCCTCGTTCTCACCCCTTTCCCTTGCATCTCACGGCCCATCGCGGCCGCACTTTCCCACCATGTATGACCCGAGTAGCACCGAGAAGAGAGAAGTCTCGACTCTTGCTCTTGACTCACGCGACAGCTTTCCCGCTTCGGTTGGGGCGTGCTTGGCAGGTGTGGATTGCGTGACGCACGAGAGCGGTCGCCAAGAACATCCGGTGTGTGATAGGGCGCAACTGCCGACCTCAACTGGACGACATGCGGTGCGATGGGAAAGAAGCATCGCGAAAGCGCAAGACGAAAAAGAAGCAATTCAGAGCCTCTTTTTGGGTAGTTTTGGCTTCATCCAGGCGCTCTCTACCGATTGCCAGGAGCTGCCCATGCACCTGCTTCTTTGTTCGGCGGGGACCCAGTAGTTTTTGGCAAGATCGGCACCCATCTTGTCCTGTCCGAGGCGCCGTTCTTGCCGTCCTATCCGGATGCAGCAGCACAGCGCCAACCGGGAAGGCACGCCGCACCACGCCCTTGCCCTCTACGCACCTTCGTGTTGCCCAAGGACGATTAAGCTTCTTACCAGAGCCGTGAGTCTTGCCAATGGCGCCCAAGAGCGCTGTATGTCATGCCCTGTAGAGCTTCTGTGCCCCGATTCCAGAAACCCATTCTGTAATGACCTCGTAGAGAGGGGGTGACGGGAGAAGGGCGCCCACGACCAGACACACACAGACCAAACCAAACCAAACCAAACCACCGATCCGAACCAACTGCAATGCACAGCAAATCCATGTGGGGGTTGCCTTTCTCTCTCTACGAGTACTCGAACTGCCCCCTCACGCTGCTGTCACCGTAACTGTGCGAATGGGTGCAGCCAGGATCATCAGGTTTCTCCGCCAGCGCAGAATTCATGCACTCCGCCCAATTGTCACTTTGCGTGTACGAGTACGGCCGTGTCTACAGTCAGCGTGAGATCCTTTCGCTTCGGTTGACCGAGGCCTCAAAGGATGGCACACCAGTTTCTGGGGGATGCCAGAAAGGCCACCGAGGAAAACAAGGTTCGTATCATGTCGAGTGTCGCGGCGGGCAAACAGGAACCCTGACCGAATGGATGGCCTGCATACGAGTTACCCAGCACCTAGGTGGCCAATTCATGCCCTTGCAGCGTTGTCATAGACGAGAGGCGAGGGTCATCATGGCCCGATTTTCTCAGCAGATCTTGCTCAAGGAACCGAGCACGAGGAGAAAAAAATAGGACGGAAAAATTTCAGTAGCATCAGCTAGGAGGACGCCCAGCTCCGTACGTCAAAAAAACCCTTCTCGAAACTACGACGCACCAAAGAGCGCCACAACGGCCACTCCAGACAGATTCGATTAGATGGTGGCGGCAAAAGCCTGAGATCATGGCTTTGCGCCAGGGAGTTTCCCCCTCCGCTACTGCGAGTATCAGCATGTCCCTTCTACCAAGTTCGAGGCTACTTTGCGCCTGTTGCCTCGGCGAGGACGAAGCACCGCCTGGACCCTGGAACTTGTCCGCTACGACCTACCAGGATGCAGCGAGCGGGTCGCAGGCTGGACAAAGTTGTGTGGGCAGCTTGTGGGGAGCACCCAAGGAACCACGAGGCGGACGACGGAATGGAGCAGCTGGGCCAGGCGAGTCCGCCCCCCGGCCAGAGCCACTCGACGTCCACGGCCTGCCCACGATGTCGATTCTCAGGCTCTGACTGGCCGCTGAAATGCTGTCTTTCGGTCGTCGAAAGCGGCTTAAACTGCGAAGCTCGTGGCGGATGTTCAATGCTCCAGCAAAAGGTGGACGGTTTTTTCGCGACTCTTTAGCTTCCAGCTTGACCGATACCCTCCGGCAAGGGGCGACTGCGACAAACAAATACAGCAGCTGCGGCCCTTCGTTTTCAACCCTTTCTTCTTCTTCTTCTTCTTCTCCATCCTCATCCCTCATCCACGCTTGCTGTCCAAGTGTGTTTGTTGCTGGTGTGGTGGAAACAGCCGAAGCGACAGCCCATCCCTATTGCTGCTAGGGCACCCTCTCCCTCCCTCCTTTCCTGGACATTCTCCCCCGCAAAATCCAGACTCCTCCGCCAATCACATACCTTTGGTGGCAGCAGCAGCAGCAGCACAATTTTCGCGAATATCTGTACTGTGCATTGCATAACTCGCTCGTGCTACGAGCAGCACATCGACCATCATGGCCAGCGAAAAGCCGGCTCCCGTCGCCCATGAGCACCACGGCCTGGGTGGCCTGATTCCCGGCGAGATTCCCATTCCCCACGGCCCCCATGGCGACGGTGACGACCGCGACGACTACCCGCTGGACGGTGATGAGCGCCGTGTCTTCAGCCATGTCACTCGGCCCGACGACTCTTACACCTCGGACGGCACCTACTGGGCCGATCTGCCCTTTGGCGAGCGCGTCAAGTTCGTTTCGGCTGTCGACCGACAGGCCGCCAAAGAAGAGCTGAGCACCATCTGGGCCATGATGAAGAAGGACCCCCTGTCCCCCGTCTCATGGTATTTCCGCCATGCCGTCATCCCCGGTGCCGGTCTTGGTCTCGAGGGCTACGTCCTCTTCTCCATTGGTAACCTGGCGCCTCTCTTCAGCCAGGTCTGGCCCGAGTGCTGGGGCTCCAAGCCGACCGTCTGCGACGCCAACTGGATTGCCAGTGTGACATACCTGGAAGTCGTGGGCATCATGATTGGCCAGGTCATTGTTGGTGTAAGTTGTCCCGAGATGGAATCAGCCGGTTGGAGCAGCAGCAAAAAGGCAAAAGACGCTAACCCATTCTGCAGATTATTGGTGATTGGATTGGCCGTCGCTGGGGTCTCATTCAGGATGCCATCATCATGTTTATCGGACTTCTCATGCTCACGGCCAGCTGGGGCATGAGTCTCCAGGGCTGGGTTATCTGCTACGCCTGGTCTCTGTTCTTCTACTCTCTCGGTGTCGGCGGCGAGTATCCCATCACTGCCACCTCGTCCCTTGAGAGCGCCGTTACTGCCGGCAAGCTGTCGACCAAGGAGGATCGTCTGCACCGTGGCCGCCGTGTCACCATGGCGTTCCTGATGCAGGGCTGGGGCCAGTTTGTCAACCAGGTCCTGCTCATCGTCCTGCTCGTCATCTTCAACAGCGGCAAGGGTGGCCCGCCGTACACCAAGGAGGCCGCCCAGTTCACGTTCCGCCTGTCCTTTGCCTTCCCCGCCATTGGCACCCTGTGGCTCGTCTACTACAGAACCTGGAAGATGCCCCACGCTTCCAAGCAGCTCGCCGAAGCCAAGAGCCGCACCAGCGTCACCGGCTACGACGTCACGGCCCTCAAGTCGTGCTTCACCCACTTTGGCGGCCGTCTGCTCGCCACCGCCGGCACGTGGTTCTGCAACGACGTCTTCTTCTACGGCAACAAGCTCTTCCAGGGCCAGTTCATCAAGGTCATCTCTGACAACCCCAACTCCCTCCTGACCACCTGGTCCTGGAGCTTGGTCAACATTGTCGTCTCCCTGGCCGGCTACTACGCTGCCTCCTTCCTCATCGACAACAAGCTCTACGGCCGCAAGTGGATGCAGCAGGTGGGCTTCTTCATGTGCTTCCTCATGTTCGTCATCCCCGCCTTCAAGTACGACTACTACACCAGCCCTGCCGGCATCCACTCCTTCCAGGCCATGTACTTCTTGTCGTCCTTCTTCAACCAGTTCGGCCCCAACTCGGTCACCTTCCTCATCGCCGGCGAGGTGTTCCCCACCCCTATCCGTGCCACGGCCCACGGCTTCTCCGCCTGTCTCGGCAAGGCTGGTGCCCTGCTCGCCTCGATTCTGTACAACTACATCGACATCCAGACCCGATTCTACGTCGTGCCCTGGTTCGGCCTTGCTGGCATGTTCCTCACCTGGCTCTTCCTGCCCGACACCACCGGCCTCGACCTCAAGGAGCAGGAGCGACGATGGCGCTACATCCGCGACGGCAAGGCTGACGAGTACCACGGTGTTGCCGTCCACCCCCACCATCTGTCCCTGTGGGAGCGATTCCGCGGCGCTAGCAAGTCGTACGATCCCCAGCTGGACTGGAAGGCCAAGATTGAGGACATGCGGGCCGAGTGGGAGGCTGTCCAGGCTGCTCGCGGCCCTAAGGAGACGGAGGGTAATGCCAATGGCATGCCCGAAGATGGCGAGTTCTCCCAGGAGATTCACGACTTCTTCATGCGCTCCAGCCCCCGTGCGCCGCGCTCCAACGGTGTCTTGCATGAGAAGTCTGTTACTGACGAGGCTTCTTCCGAGTAAACCTGGAGCGTACCTTGGATATTCTTTTTCTTTTTACGTACCTATTTCTCGCTCATTCTTCTCGTCCTGATGAATGCTTATACTACACTTTTTTCTATTACATGATGACTGTTTATTTGCGAAGATTGCATGGGAGTTTTGCTTGAGGGATGGGTCTCGGTCCCTTATTCCCCGTTATACCAATGAGATGAGGCGGTGGATGGAAAAGCGGCTTGTATCATAGGCGAAGCGTGGATAGAGCACGTTGGATGTTATGATTCCCTGACGACATTGCCTGATAGAGGGAGGAATAGCTGGTAGCGGCTATGGTATGAATAAAAGTATATATGACGATATCTTGTCAGCAGCGTGTAAGATGGCCCCAAAAGATAAATGAGATCTAGACACTCGGGTTGTGATGAGTCCCATATGGTCGAAGGTTTGACCCCGAGGTGATGGTTGTCAGACTTCGAACACCTCTTTAAGTGACTGCCACATACCTGGTATACAAGTATGCATCCATGACAAGTAGTATATATGGAGGGTATATCAAACAAGTGTGTCGGAGAGAGGGCCAACACTAACTCTGTCAGAATCATAATATGACTGACATGTCGAGTACCTAACCATCAGGGTGATGAATGTGTAATGTCAGAATTTACTTGAATCACAAGGAGAAAAAAGCTACATAAAGGACATAGTTAATGGACTTTTGTAACTTTGTACGGACACAGGCTCTTTGGCAAGATTTGATTTTCAATGGTTTTTTTTTTCCAGCGGATTTATGTTACGAGTGTATCGCCGTTTCCCATGAGCATGCGCAGTAAGGAGGCCAATGCTTTCACGTCCAAAGGCGTACCATGCAAAGTCTCCCCAATCAATCAAAAACCTTTCTGTCTTCCAATATTACGGTGTATGGGTAGACTATGTTTTTATCTGTATCTACTTCTTATTTCTCTACAACCCTTGCTTGTGCCGATTGAAACGATTCCTTCTCTTCTCTCTGTGTTAATGCCAACCATTGCCATTTCTACCATAGGGACTCCGTGGAGAGGGGAAGAACATTACATAAGGTATGGAGAACTGGGGGTTCAAGATTGATGACAGCCGAACTAACCTGATCTGGAAATCCTGTGCTTTAACTCCATTCCTCAACGGAGATTCGGACGTCTTTCTTGTTTTATTCAACTTGACTTGTCCCGTATGAGAGGCTCGGATGGTAAATAGTCATGGACCGAACGAAGTCATTGCGAGAAGAAGAAAAAAGGAGTCTTGCCGCATCCCGTGTTCGGAGGATTTGACAATGGAGGAGTGATGACTCTGTTGCTAGCCTTGTTTGGAAAGGACATCTCTTGCTTGAGGTTGTCGTGTAAGTGGGATATATGGGTGACTTTAATTGCGTATATATACCTTCGATGTCTTCGAAAAGAAACCCGTCTGTATTTCATCAACAATCCAAATCATCTTCTCATCTGTTGACAACTCCTCCAATACGTTTCCAATACCTTCCTCCATATCCGTCACCGCAAGCCCCTTGATCGAAAATGTCTAGCCAAAACGCCAGCTCGGGGAGCCAAGTCATCCTCTCCTCCGAGTTCGTCCTCAGCCGATACGGAGAGTCTCTCGCCGGCAAGAAGAGTACGCTTTCATCCACCCATCTCCCCCCATTCCTCCTCACTATAGCCAAAAAACGTCACAGTCCCCTAACACACCACCCCAGTCCTCATCACAGGCGTCGCCAACGACTCCATCGCAGGCGAACTCGCCCTCCAGCTCAGCGCCGCCAAGCCCTCCCTCGTCATCCTCACCGCCCGCTCCGAGTCCCGCGTCGAGCCCGTCGTGGCCAAGATCAAGGCCAAGCACCCGGACGTTGCCGTGCGCTTCCTCAAGCTCGACCTCGCCTCCCTGGCCGACGTCCGGAGGGCCGCCCGGGAGCTGCTCGACGACGGAGAGGTGCCCAAGATCGACCACCTGGTGGCCGTGGCGGGCGTCATGGTGCCGCCCTACCAGAAGACGGCCGACGGCGTCGAGCTGCAGTTTGCCGTCAACTACCTGGCCAACTTCCTGCTCGTCAAGGAGCTGCTGCCCAAGGTGCGGGCGGCGGGGCCCAAGTCGTCGATTGTCATTTGCGCGAGCTCGGCTGTGCGGGGAGGCTCGGTCAACTTTGACGATGTCAACTATAGCGTTCGTCTCTCTTCTCTTGTCGAGACATCATGCATATGATGTGTATGCCACAAGTTGTTGCTGACATGCTGCCGCTGCAACAGGACGGCGAGACGTATGACCCCATCGGCGCATACGCACAGTCGAATGCTGCCAGAGTCGTTTTCGCCAGGTCTTTGGCCGAGAAGCTCAAGGGAGAAAACATTCGAGTCTTTAGCGTCGACCCCGGCGGTATGTACCCTGCGATGAAAGAGCTGAACATGCGAACGGCGGGCTAATAGTGGTGTCTTCAACCATGATGCAGCGGTTGCTTCAGGACTGCAGCGCAACTTCACCGGCGAGTTCCTCGAGCGGGTTCAGGAGATGCGCAAGTCGGTTGGTCGTAAGCCTCCTCTTACTACCCCCCCTTCTTCTTCTTGTTCCTCCTCTTGCTGACGATTCTGCAGCCGTCCTGCGTGACTATGACGGCCGCCCATATGACATGCCCCCTTTCACAGGCGCCTCCGAGGGTGCCTCGAATCTCATCACCGCCATGACCGATCCGACAATCGAGGACGCCAGCGGAGCTTACATATGCCGTAACGCGGTTGCTGACGAGCAGCTGACGTCGTGGATCTTGAACCGTGAGAACTGGGTCAAGCTGTGGGAGCTCAGCGAGAAGCTCATCGGGGAGCCCTTTGCCGTCTAGACTCTCATTGTCTCCCCCTCCCCTCCCCCCCCCTTCTCATTCCCCCTTTTGTCAGCATCAGTCATACTTCCCTCATCAATGAAAGAAAAAAGACATGCTTTGAATCACGAAACCCTCAGCGGTCTCTCCCGTCGCGTCGCCCGCCAGTAATTGCTCGTCCGAATAATGTCCGGGCACTCAACCGCCAGCCACGGCCACTTGCGCACCATGGTGGCCGACATCTCGTACGACGCGGGATCCCAAGCCTCCCCCCACACCACCATCCCCAGCATGCCGTCGTCGTCCGACGCGTGGCACTGTAGAAACATGTGGTGGCAGAACTCGTCCTCGTCGAGGTCGCCATCGTGTAACCGCCTCAGGAGCGCGTCTCGCAGCGACGGCTGAGGACAGAGGTCGATCCAGGGGTGATGAACGACCTGCCTCTGCAACGCAGTCGGCCGCAAAGCCAGCGGTACACTCTGCAACTCGTCGTCATGCTGCTGAAGGGCACCACCGCCGCTAGCCGCCACAGCAGGAGGCAAAGCAGGCAGGATGCGGCTGCTGCTGCTGCCGCCTCCGCCATCGTAGAAAGGCGAGACAATGTCATCGCCCATGTTGTCCACCGATAGCCCCATCCACCTCGCGTTCACGGCCACGGCCCGGATGATGTTGAACTGCATGACGGACAGCAGCAGCTGGCTGTCCAGCGTATGCTGCGCAACGTGGCGAGACACCAGCTCGTACAGGCGCCGGAAGAAGACGGCGCGGTCCTCCGTCGTCATGGTGCAGAAGAAGCGGAACACCTTGCGGTGGTACCCCTTGGAGAGGAACATGTCCGTGACGCCTGCAATGTCCGCGTCCAAGCCAAGGGGGCTGCGGTTGACGATGGCAGTTGCGGTTGTTGTTGTTGCTGTGTCCGAGCCGGAGGAGGAGGAGGAGGAGGGGGCTTTCCAGGCTTCGTTGAGCGACGCCGACTGCGACTGGGCGAGCCGGTACTGATGCCGCTGCTGCTCCTGATCCAGAAGCTGTCCATCTCGTGGCCTGTCTTGCTGCTGCGTCTTGCCTCCCCTTGGATCGACGTAAACGACCCATTTGTCAAATCGGCGCTTCTTCTTTTCCTGTTGCTGCTGCTTCTGCAACTCCCTCTTCCGCTGGCCTGTAGTATCCCCTTGAATCAGCTTCGCCTTCCATCTCGTAAAGTCATCACATCAACCCTCAGACAGAAGCAGAGGATCCATCATCCTGGCATTGCCAACTTACGACTCGCTCGCTGGTTCAGCCGGTTCTGCAGCCTCCGCCGCTCAGCCGCACTCAACACCTCGTCTCCCTCCTGTTGTTCCACCTCCACGCTTGTGGCTTCAGGCATGGTTGTTTCGTGGACCTCGAGATCAGACGCTCTATATGTGAAGCATCAACGCGCAACCTCGTGGTTCATCTTTGCTGAGACGCCCGCACAGTGAAGAGACGAGACCTCGCGGGAGCCGTCGAGATGCTGCTGCTTCTTGTAGTACAAGGAGTTGCGGGTGGTGGCGCGTCGTCTTACGGACGGTTTAAGTCCGCCCCGGGTCCCACCTAAATCCGCTCCGCGGCCCCGTGTAAGCGGCAGCAAGTTGCCGCACTTGTGATACATGCAGTATCAACTTCAATCTGGCGATGCTGCAGTGTGTACATCATCATACGGGATCCATTCATTCGTGCTTATTCTCTGTACGTCTGCTTCACGCCTACAAGCTCCTAGCTCAACGACACACGCTCCCGTTCATCATCCGGTCCGCCTCCAAAAGTCAACAATGAGCATCGCTACGCTATGATTCGTGTATTTACATTCGCTCGCAATATCCCAATGACATGAAACTCTGCACTCGTGAGGGCTGGGTATGTAGACATGCTGGTGACGGTACGGCGTATACCCGTCGGAAACAGAACAAGGAAAGGGACGGAAAGAAATGCTGGCCGTGTGCCTCTGACCAAAGACGAGGCAGTGTTGACTATAAAATCGCTCCAAGGAAACCTATGAAAGAGAACACAATTGGGAGAGAGAGAGAACACCGAGTCAAACAACAAAACAATGACATGACCAGAAAAAGACAAGAGGAGGGGCAAAAAAATGAAAGAAAAAAAAAAAAAAAAACAAACAAAGCAAGAGCTCATTCCATCCGGGAAGACTTCTTTGCTCTTCTTATATAAATCATTGGTTGTGTACCGTCAATGGATCCTGTTCCTGTTCCTGTCCCGTTCCCGTTCCCTGTCCCATTTCCATTTCCGTTCCCATTTCCGGCGGTCCGTTCCCCGGCTGCGCCAGCTCCTCCTCCGGCTGCAGTTCCGGCTCCGGCGCCGGCTGATCCTCCTCTTACCGTCTTCTTCTCGTCGTCGTTAGCATCGTTATTCGTTTCCATGGCCGCTCGGGTTCCCGCCGGAACGATGACGCTCAGCACGCAGTCGTCCAGGTGCTCGTAAAAGTCCTGTGGCGCTGCGAAGCGGTTGTTGCAAATGGAGCAGATGGCGCTGGCCCCCGAGTTTGCAGACAGCGTGATGAGCCGACCGCCTCTGTTGGTCGTATGGCTATGCAGAGGCGCCTGCTCGACCTGATGGGCCGCGGCGAGATGGCGCTTGAACACGTCTGCTCGGTTGAACGCCTTTGCGTACGCTGAGCCGACACCAGGACAGAACGGACAGACCATGGTGCCTCGGTAGTGGGTGAGCGCGTGCCGGTTCTTGTCATACTTGCGAGCAAACCCCTTTGTGTGATATTCGCACGACTCGATGGGGCACTTCTCCGGCCTCTCCTCCTGGTGCGTGAGCATGTGCGCTGCGAGGTCTTTGAACACGCGTCCGCAGTCGGGGAACGGACACCGGCTTCGATTTTCGGGCGCTGGCGGTGTCGGGATCGGCCGTGGTAAGTGGTGCGGAATCGGCGGCTGGGCGGATGACGGGGGTGGCAGCGACAGCGGAGGAGGCGGCGGCGGCGGTGCCAGTCGACCGGCCGGACTTCTAGAGACCATTTCCCACGGCACCGGCTCTTCCCTGACGTTCGGCGATACCGTCATCGGGCCGACGGACGACATCGACAGATGGCCACTGTTGATGGGCATGGGCGGCAGCTCCATCACGGGCGCCGGTGGTATGGCTGCCAGCGGCACCGTCCTCGTCGGCTGCTTGACGTCTTCATCCTCCTCGCCGTCACTCGACATGTCATTGTCCGCGTCCCCGGCCGCTTCCGCCACGGACTGTCTCACCTCGCGCATCCAGTCCTTCAGGAGCGACATGGGCGGCCAGTCCCCGCTGGCCTTGCCTCCGCGGTGGGGGTTGAAGTGAGCCCGGCGGAGGTGAGCGGCCGCGTTGTAGTAGGCACCATAGTGCTTCTGCATCACGCAGGCTTTGCAGCTCGACAGGGGAATGGCAGGCTGCGGAGCCGCTGGGCTTTGTCCTTCGGGCTCGCAGCAAACCCATCGCTTTACCAACGCTGCGTGTTTAGCATCCGTATGCCGCCTCAGCTCGTGCTCGCCGCGGAATCCTTCGGGGTATTCGTGACACTTGCGACAAAATACGCGCCGAAGAGGCGGTCTCTGATAGGCCGGCTTGAATCTCATGGGCGTTAAGTGGTTTCCAAAGATTGAGCTCGAAGGGTTGATGTTGGTCGGTGCTTCCGCAACCGTATGTCTCCTGGCACGTCCAACATGTTCTGGGACCGGCTGGCTTAGGGACGACGCGACGGCACCGCGACTGATGTTGGCGTCATCCAGCGCCTCTGGACGCGGTCCAAGCAGTATTTCCCGGTGTGAAGATGACGGGGGAAACGCGGAGCTTCCCACGGATGACCAGCGCGGCTCACGCGCCGAAACGGACTGGGGCGTCGATAGCTGAGAATCACTGCTGGGTGTGGCAACTGGTCGCGAAGGACGGATGAAGCCGTTGTAGCCGTACACATCCTTGGTCCTTCCGCTCCCTAAGCTCATGAGAAAGTCTGCACTGGAGCGAATATCCCGGGCTTGCCAGGTGTCCATGCGCATGATGCGCCGCGTCAGCTCGTACACGGGGACGTCTTCCTGTGGCACGTCGCTGGGCGAGCCGTCCGTCAACATCGGTCCGCCCGTGATGAACAGGTGGACAAGGGCCTTGTATACGCTGTCTATCGTGTTCTGAGGGCTGTCTCTAAGGGGGGTCCGATGTCGAAACGCGGGATAAGGCAGCACGGAGACTGAAGCGAGGTCCATGAGCAGAGTCCGAACTATGCTAAAGATACACAGGGAATAGAAGACGGCCAGCCACTCCTTCGACTGGAGAGGGGAACTCCGCAAAGCAATGGCCTCAAACGTCTGCAAGAATATCACCATGGCCTGCTCGACAAGGCGACTGTGCTCTCCCGTAAAGTCCAGGCGGTCCGAGGGAGGTCGATATCCGTAGCTGGGATCCAGTTGAATCACGGGCTTGGGGTGTAATAGGCAGTAGAATGCGGTCTCTCGGAGCAGCACTTTCGCATGATACAAGACCGGGTACTGTGACTCCTCAACCTCACGGGAGGGACATATGTATCCGGTATACCTCAGGAGATCGAGCGGGTTACTTGACGTCTCCTGGCAGTTCCAGCTAGCGGCGAGGGCGCAGAGAATTGGGGGAGGGCGGTCGGCCATATCCCTGGTCAGCTGTTGCGCCTCAACATGTCCATCAAAGCTCCTATAAGATTGTTGTCCTGACCACCAGAACGCATCTCGATAGTCCAAGCAGGTCCTGACGTGATCACCGATGTGCGCTGGGAAAATACACGTCCTTTGTAGGTAGTCGTTTACATTTTGTCGTCGTGTGGGTGATGTGGAAGACGTGGGTGTATGGATCTGTCCCTGTGAGAAAGAAGTGCCTTTAAGGCCACGTTAGATATCATGGAGGTCTCCGGTTTTGTAGGAAGCCGAGAGGAAGGGGGTTCAAAGCAGAGGCGACCTGGGATTAGAGGGGAAAAGGGAGGCTCGAGGTAAGAAGAAGTAAAACCAAATCGTTTGTACCTGGCAATAAGTAGTCGGTAAATGCGCTGAGAGAGCTCCGGAAGCACCCAATGACGGCCCAATGGTCCTCGGAGCCTATCAATGGCAGGTTCGAGCAGGCCGAGCATGGCTGGCCTCTATCGCACTGGATTCCCGACAAGGAGACGAAGCACGAGTTAGCCCAATGCCAGAGACGCCAGTGTTTAGAGAAGAAGAAGAAGAAGAAGAGGAGGAGGAGGAGGAGGAGGAGGAGGAGGAGGAGAGGAAAGAAAAGCGTGTTCCCACCTCCTTCTGGGTCGCTCTACAGCGCAAACACGGCTGCTGGTCGTGGAAGAGGCGGAGCTCTCCAATGGACTGGAGGCGAGGCAAGCTGCCGACCCTGCTCCTCTTGAGCGGCGGGAGGAGGGGTTCGACATCGGCGTCGACGGCGCTCCTCGGCGCGGCGGAGCGCTGGCTAGAGTATGCGTAGGTTATGAGGGAGTCTCGCCGTTCGGTCGACGGCGTCGGGATTCTGAGAGGAGGGAGCTTGGAGGAGAGGGCGGGGCGTGGGAGGTGCATGAGAGGCGACGGGCCCAGCGGTTCAGAGGCATTGGAGAAGAAGGGGCCGTGACCAGAGGAGAAGAGCGACGAGGTTGACAGCGACGAGCTGGCGGCAGAGAGCTCCGAGTCTCTCTTTGCGTGAGAGGCATGCATCCGGACGTGGCTGCTCCGATCAAGCTCGGTGGGAAAACCGCAAAAACGTAGTGGATGCACCGGTCGTTCCCAGCACTTTCAGAGAGGGAAGCGGATAAGCGCTGGACACAACTTTGCTGCCGCGCTCCCGCTGGGCCCGGAGGACAGGGTCGTGAAGCTCCCAGATGCTTGTCCAGTCCAGCCAAGAGCCGAACCCTGGCGGCGCCGATCGCGAAGAGCCTCTCAGGGGCTCGACGGCATCCACGTTCTATTTGCGAGAGTGAGGAGAGAGAGAGTGAGGGTCAGCGTCTGGGACGGCAAGGCGAGGCGAACCCTAACAGACTCGGACCCGGCCTGTTGTTTCTTCGGGCCTAACCTGACGACGATGGAGGTATGGAGTACAAGGCAGATGTAGCATGGAGCAGTCGCAGCAGCGGCAGCAGTAACAGTAGCAGTACTATCCTTTCGACAGATGGATTGGGGGCTTGCATGAGGCGGGTTGGTGGCGGCGGCGGCGGGCTGCGTGGAGAACGGGAGATGGGCAGCTAGCTAATCAAGTAGCGGTAGGAGGGTCTCAGCTTACTATCGCGAACACAAGCAGCCTCGAGGCATTCGCAACGGTGTTGAGTCGCGCGAGCCTCTTTCCATGTCGGACATGAAGAAGGGGGGGGCCCTACGCGCGACGCCAGGCCTGATAAAACATTTGCGAGTCAGCACACGGGCTCCGTTGCCGGACCACAAGAGAAAAGGCGAGTGACGGCTCGTAAAGTGCAAGTGTGTATGTACGAGTATGTGAGGGCATGTACGGAGCACTCTTCTGTATGGTTATCTTCTGTCTGGGCCTGGTCTGGTGTGGACTTGTCCTGTCCTGTCCTGTCCTGTCCGTTCTGTCTACTCAGTCCAAGTGCGTCTGCATGTACTACTCCATACGGCATGTAGGTATGGATGGAGCAATAAGGTACCAGCGAGGTAAGGAAAGGCGAGGCAAGGCAAGGCAAGAGGGCAAGGTAGGGGACGAAGAAGCGTGTGCTAATCGAGGCTGGGCTCAAATGTGGACAAGGCTGTATCAGGACGACAGGGCAAGGGGGGGCGGCGGGTGGTTGACAGGCAAGGAAGAAAACAGACTGAGCAGCAACTGAGGGGGGAGGCTGTGGGTTGCGAATACGCACACACACGGGGCTCCAGCCCGTACATGTACACACACCTGCAGCCAGCACATGGGGGTGGGAAGTGAAGGTGTGGGAGGAGCTTGGGGGAGACGGGACAGGCGAGCCATGGAGAGTGGGCGAGACAGCCCCGACGACCAGAGACCATTGATCAGACCAGAGACTTGACGCAGATAGGGCGGACCGAAGATGAGAAACATGGAGACATTACCGTGATGATCAAACGGCGGCTAGGAGGACGCGCAGTTTGTGGCGCAGCAACGGCGAGCTCTATCCGACAGGTTGAGGCCCGCGGTAAGAGACGTGTTAGCGATCGCCCAGCAAGGCGGCCGGTCCGTGCTGGATCTCGCCGTGCTGGTCAACCAGCTGGGGGACGGCCGAGTCGACATCTTGAGATGCTAAATCATGGTGGTGTCTCGCAGGCGGTGGTGGTGATGATTGTTATTCTTCCTTCCGACGCTGCTTTTGCCCTGGCATCCTGCCATCGTCTTGCTCCTCCTGGAGCTTTGCTTGGCCGTGCCCGACTGTGCTCTGCTCTGCTCTGCTGCTCTGCGTGCTGCCTATTCCTGCTTTATCGCCGGGGTTCGGTACCAACAGTCTCAGGACATGCTGTCGACGCCGAGACTGCCGCGTCCATGGCACGCGCCCGGGCAAGCAGGGCAGGGCAGGGCAGGGCCGGTGGATGAGAGCGAAACCGGTGGGCAGAGCAGGGCAAGGCAGGGCAGGGCAGGCAAACAGCAAGCTGAGGAGGGGAGAATGTGCGCGAGGGCGTGGGATCATCTCGCGGGGAATGGAGTCAGATCGGGTTGCCGTTTGGCTGTCCCCTGGCGAAGGATTCCCGGCGGCCCTTTATGACGGAGCCTCTTTTGGTTTTTCTCGTTTCTTTCCTCGTCCAGATTGTTGGCCTTGTCTCTCGGCTGGTGATATGTGATGACGCACATCCTTTCTTCCTCTGCCTTTCAACGATGCTCGTCACCGCTCGAGCTTCTTCCGCTGTCCCTTTTCCTCTCCACCAGACTGACCTCCTTCTTCCCTCTCCTTCTTGCTCCTCTCTCTCTCTCCCTCTCCCCCCTCTGCCGTCCGGGCGTCCTCTCTTCCCCTGCGCGCCTACTGTCGGTCTCGCTGTTCGACCATTCTTCTCACTTGCATCTCCCTCCCTCTCCCCCCCCATTTTCCCACCGGCACGCCCACTTGTCTGCGCCATTGCCCACCCCCTTCTGCCCTCCCCTGCATCGTCCATTGGCGCCGTTTCGCGGGAATTGCGGGCTGGGGGTGTTTTATCAGCAGGGCGGTGCGGGTGGGTTTTCCTTGTGTGCTTTGCAAAGGGTGGGTGCTACGGGTTGGGGCTTCGCATGGCTGGGCAAAAGGCGCAACGGTTTTTTTTCTCTCGCTGCTTCCTTTCGCTTCTTTGTCGTCGTGGGCGCATGTACAGGTACGGGTACGGGCACAGGTACCGGTGCCGGCTGCGAGGCGCGTGGGGCACAGCCTTGCAGGCACGGCATCCGATTAGGCGCCGCGCTGGTGTTTGTACCACTACGCCATACAACGGGCGCACAACGGCAGGCCAGCAGCGTGTACCGGTACGGCAGCGAGGAGCGCACACGGGCTGCTGGTGGGCGGCCAAGATAGGTAGTCGGTATCAGGGCAAGGTGGTAGAACGTCCTTGGAGGCCTTGGGGGGGATGCACACCCACTTCTGCAGACCGAGAGGCTCCGTAATCCAGGTCTTATTCGAGCTGGACGGGCTGGACGGCATGTCTCACGCGGGGTGTGGGAGTGAGGGTGGATGCGGGTGCGGGTGCGGGTGAGCGTTGAACAGTACATAGAAGACAAGGACAAGACATGACAAGACAAGACAAGACAAAGACAAGGACAAGGACAAGTTCATTGGGGATAGAAAACGGCCCGGGGCTAGGCTGCAGCTGCGCACTGTGTTTGGCTGCAGTCCCGCCCGGCGTTGCACGGTGTCTGAGACCCCTCGGAAGCGCGCCATGTGGCCGTCTCCGCACTGTATAGGTCCCGGCCAAGCGCGACTGGACGCTCAGCCTGCTGTGCTGCCCGCCTGATACTGAGGCACTTGGTACCGATACCTGGGGCTTGATCAGGCAGGGCGACGGAGCAGCAGTGGGTTGCTGCAAGAGGACTAGCGCCACTGCGCGAGCTAGCGCACGGGGGACATGCCATGGCCAAGTGAGGTAAGGCAGGTGCTGAGGTACATATTACTTGTACAGCGAACTGACCCTTGGCACCGCTCTAGCAGCAGGTGCCGCCGGCAAGTACCAGCAATACTGTATCAACTGGCCTCATCAATCATGGAGACGTAGCCGCCACAAGCATCGCGGCACGGAATCTCTCCTCCGTGCTTGTGCAACTGTGAAGCAGTTGAAGTGGACTGTACTTGTACGGTAATGCTCGGATGATTGACTCGTCCACTCGGGCAGATGACGGCGTCGAAGAAGGGAAAAGTCGTGGAATATCCAAGGACCATCAGACAAGGAAGAACCCAGCGCGAGAGGGACGGTCAGGCCAAAGAGGAAAAGATGAAAAAGAACCCCAACAACCACCACGAGCCGCCTCGGAATACATCCGACGACACTAAGACGACAGCAGCAACGGCCAAGCGCACCAAGCACACCTTAAGAGCAGGGCGAAGGGAACCAGGACCAAACGAGGTGGCCGGTGCACAAGCTCCCGACAGCCACCCCCAAAGAGAGAGTCACAGGGCCCGGCTCTGCACCTCTTCGTTTCGTCTTGGCCTTTTGTTAGTTGGAACAATCAGACCGACAGGCAATCAGCACCATCAGCTCAACAGATGCTCCCGGTTTCAGTACATACATACAACGGCAAGATATCGATCCTCTGCCCTTCTTCTCTTCTTCTCCACTCTCGCCGCCGCGTCCGTCGCCTGTGCTGTAACTGCATACAACTACGATACTTTAGGCCCCGGCGTGGAAGGTGGCATCACCAAACCCATCGTGTGCAGCAGCAGAGTGACAGACGCTGCGGCTTTTGTGCGCACACGTGTGGTCTGGTCTGGCCTGGTTCTGGCCTGTCGGAGTCGGAGTAAAATTGTCGATTCGTTCAGCTCCACACCTTCACACTGACATGGACACTGACGTTTCCTGCTCTCGATGCCATCGCCCGCCTCTTCTCTCGCCGACGAAACTCAACCACCACCGAACATGGGGCCGAACATCTTCCCTCTGCTCGTCTCTAGTCTCTCTCTCTAGACCCTCAGGCTACTCCCTCTGCATACTAGCACCCCATGCAGGCAGCACTAGCACTTGGTCTCCATCTTTTAACCGGCGACATGTCCCATCTCCTCCCACTTCTGTCTCGTCTTCTTCTCGTCCTTCTTCCTCGTCTTCCGCCGTGTCTTCCTTCTCTCACCCCTGCCGCCTCCGTCTCGCCTAGTACGCGTACTAGTACCGGTTGAGCGTGGTGCGTGCTTCTGGGGGCCAGGGCTTGTTTTTAATCACCGCCTCGCCTCACCTGTCACCCAGCGCTACGACCTGACTGACAACCTCCATGCAAGCCCTGCTCACTTGTTGATGTCGATGTTGCATCCATCCATTCATCCTGTCCAATCTCAGCCAGTCAGCCAGCTTTTTCTCTCTCTCTCACGCACGCACCGCATGCACATACGCACGCAGACCAAATCAAACCACCATGTCCGGATGTCCTTGTCTTCTCTCGTACGAGTACGACTGGTGCTCCGTCCCCCTCCAGCAAAGTCCGTGCCAAGTCGCAGGCGGGGGCCATCGGCACATGGACTAGGGCGCTGCGCTTGTTGATGCCGCAATCTGACGACGCAGCGCAGCCAACGACAATCTCTGCCGCTCTCCACGGTCTCGCTAAGCAGAACGTCTGGAGATGCCCGGCTCCCAACGTCGACTCGAGGACGCAAGATACCGCCGATTGCTGCTCGCAATAGTTCCTCTACTGAGTCTAGGAGGAGCGGGCTAGTCGGTAAGAGATGGTCGGGTCCTCGTGCCTCTTACCTTGTTCGCAGCACTACAAACGTGCCGTGAAGCTCGCCTACAGCTACTCCGACGTCCGTTCGCCTATGCTCGAGACTAGAGACTCCATCTGCGCTCGGCACATCACCAAAACGAGGAGCCGCGTCCGCCAGTTCCCAACCGCCGTCTAGCCCGCGGCACATGGCGGCGGTACATGCGAGGCCGGTCAAGGGTACTCTCGGCCGCGCACACACACGTGTTCTCGTACACACACATGTGTCGAGGTAACGGTACTTGCGCCCAAGACAACGCCGACTCGTCCCGTTCCTTTTTCGCCACACCCAAGCAACCCCTACCGCTAGTCCCTCTTCTCCATCATTCCCCCATCCGGCTAGCGGCAACGCCCAGGCCCAAAGGGAAAAAACCCTTTCTTTTTCTTTTCTTTTTCCTCCCACGCTAAAACACTTGCAGTGCCGGGCCTATCACCGCGAAGTACACAAGTACATACCAGCGACCTGTAACCTCGTCTTCATCCGCTGAGAGTGCTCCACCCCCAATCAGGAAATTCCAGCCCAAAGCCTGGCAAATTAGAATAAACAAGGGACAATCAACAGGACGAACTGCTTGCTTGCCTTGCCTTGCCTTGCTTGTCATGCCAGCGCTGCGTCAGACAGACGGACGAGACAGACGCTTCGAGCCACTCGATGCCTGCCTCCCGTTGGCTGAGACGGAGATGCTCTTGATGTTACGAGAATGTAGGTGCAAAAAGGACATACACACACATACGTACGGAGTAGTATCACTTGTATTACTCGTATCTACACTCCTTCTCCTCCCACCCTCAAGCCTAACCGCCTCACGAAACCCGCTTTTGCTGCAAGAGGGCGTCCCCATAATTCCGCTCTCCAAAGGGATGATGATGCTGTACTCGTATGGATGGGCGGTTCTGCTGGTTTGATTGTCTCCTCGCCTTTGCTTTGCCGCCCACTTCGAAACAAGCCACGGCGTGTCACTCAACTCCTGGAGGCATGTATGTAATGTTCTGTAGCACTCCGTACGGCACGAGCATATGCGCGTCGCATATGCAATGCCACTCTCACTATCTGCTTCTCTCTATCTGCTCCATCCGTCTGCAGTGTCTTGTCTGATACAAAGTAATGCCAATTACATACCGCTTCCTATTATCGAGGTTTGATCAACTGAGCGCAGATTGCTGGAAGCGTCTGTGCTCGTAATCATACAAAGACATGCAGACAGGGCATCGGATGACTTGCCAAGAGCTTGCTTCTATCTGGTATCTACCCAGCAAGCATAGTAGTGGACACTGGGGTAAATCCTGGCCATAGATAATGTGATAGGCAGACGCTTTTCGTTCTTCGTCCCCTTGTATACCGCCATTGCTGCGTACTGTACGGAGCAAAAAGGATGGGCAGAGATTGTCACAGCCAGATGGAGCAGAGCGGCACATGTCGAGCCCGCTGAAAAGGAAGACAGGCTACCTTACCTTGCCGCCATCCCCCGTCCCGACCAAAGCCTGCTCGACGGGGTATCGTATTATCGACCTACATACCTTGTACTCCGTACAAGCTACAGACAGGCCAATACATGTGGCAAGTTTGAGCTTGTCAAGATGAAACAGCCGCCGTGTGATACAGCATCTGTCTGAACCTTGAGAGATAATAAACGAAGGCAGGACTATGTACATGTTATTGTTGTATGGCAATTATGTCGTAGCAGGGCAAGGTAAAGGGCTTGGCGGAAAATGAGCGTTGAAGCAGCAACAGAAAAGGATCTCGTTTTCGTTTAGCTGCATCTACAGAGCACTAGTAGTACTAACATGACAGCCTTGTGCTGGACCAGCAATCACGTCGGCGTGGGCATCAATTCCCATCCAATCCTTTGCATGCACACTCAACCCATCCGTATACCATATACACATACACGCACAGAACGCTCAATCCCCTCCTCAAGAGATGCCCACTACGTCTCGTAGACAGTTTATTCCGTGGTGAATGTTATGTTACCAATCACAGGATAGCCCAGCCAAGGTAGTAACGTAGGTAAGAGTCCTCCCCCCTCCCCCCCGTCGACCTTCATCCCACGGCCTTGGGATGCCAGAATACAACCCATCTTTTTCAACCAACCAGACGGATGAGACGATCAGGCTTCAGGATTGATGAACCCCCATGTTTTCTTTCTTTTTTTTTTCTTCATTGCATCTACAGTTACATTACGTTACCTATAGTAGCATCAAGTATAACGACACCATCCCATGATCAGCTTCATGTACATACATATATGCCGATTACAGGCCAATCCCTCGACTTCGTATGCATCCCCCCCCCCTCTCAATGCGCCTTTCATTGATTCATGCTCTTGCATAGGCAAATACTAGTACCTCCAGAACAAGGCAAGGTAGTTGAGGCAAAAAGGACAAGAAAAAAAGAGACGTGGAGTCGCATCGAATCCCAGCTGCTGACTGCCGCAAATCCCACCCCCACACATACCTACCTACCTAGGTATGGAACAAAAAGCCCATCAAGCTCATACATGTACATACATACTCGTACATACATACGGCGAATCCGGAGAGATGAAAAGATCGACCAGAGACGAAAGAAGGCAAAAAAGGAAAAGAGAAACTAACAAAAGGTCAGGCAAGGGGGACCTCTTCCGCCTTCAGTATGTACGGGGGATAAACCGACGTCAGTCTACATGACCCCAACCAACCAACCAACCAACATACATACATACATAATACTCATACATACATACATACATGCAATTGCCGTCCCTCGGAAATGCTTTTGCCTCCGCAAGTCCGCTCGACAATTCGTAAAAGAGAGAGAGAGAAACCCCCCATGCCTGATGTCATCTCTACACTACCTTAGTCCCGTAAAAACGTGGATCGGGCACTCTTGGCTCTAAACCTGTCATTGTCGACATCTCTACGTGCTTCCTACGGGGTCCAATGCCGCCAATGAAGGGCTTGCCGAGACACCTTATTGCTGCATGCATAAGGTACTTAGCTGTAGTATCTACAGCCTTGGACGGCCGAGACGGCAGTATGAGCAAGGTTAAGGCAAGGTAATGGGATTTCTTTACAAACGATATCGGAAGCTAAGGCAGGTGGGTGCGTTGTCATTCTTCTCTCGTTACTCTTCATTCTTCTCTCCGCAGGCTTCATTTTCCATTTCTCCAATGTATTTGCAAGAGAGAATCACTTGTTACTGCCCTCCGTCAATAGTCGTATGAATTAGAATTGATAGGTAATGAAGCGCATGCTAATAGCGGCTCAGCTGGTAGAAACTCGAAATAATATCAGCGTAAAACTCCCAAAGGGCAAGACAGGACAAGACAGGGCCACCGATACCAAGCTCACGTTGAGTGAAAGCATGGCCCTTTTCCTTCGTCTCGTCTGTCTGTTGTCTCCTTCGGCTGTCTGTCAGGTCGATCCCCATTCCCCATTCCTCATTCCCCATGCCACCTCGTGCTCGTGATACCGTAGCTAGTTGAAAGTCCCATGGCTGTCTCCCAAAAAGATGCACGCCAGTCCCAGTCCATCAAATATAATACAGGCCGGGATATGATATATAAAAGAGCACCCACAAGCGCCAACGCCCTCCTTGCCATCACCCCACGGGAATACATGTCCCGTTGCGGTCTCTCATTGCCGTCTCCGCCATGTTCGTAGAGCATGCTGTAGCCATAGCTTCTGCCTGAGGCATTGTGAGCCAACTCTCTTTCCCCCTGCTTGGGTTTTCCCCTTTTCATGTCCTTGATCCAGCTCTATATCCCGTTCTAACCTTGCCTCCCTTTCTATTCTGTCATATTTTGGGTCTTTCTACTCGTTTCGTGACCACGTCTTCTCCCGGAGCGGCATCTCCTTTCCTGCCGCCGCACGGCTTCCATCAACCTCTGCCTTGTAAGCCCAGTATTCGCCAAGCCTCGACTCAGCGTATGAGGCGTAGTCAAAGTCAATGTGCGAAATGGTGGCCTGGATCAGCGCCCAGATGCCCCAGTAGAAGCCGGGGACCCCGCGGAAAACATCCACCTCGTTCATGAGCTTCTCAGTCTCCTCGTCCAGGTTCATCTCTTCGCATGACAGCTTCGCGTATGATGCAATGTACTCGCGAATAAAGGCCTGTCGCTGCGGTCTGGTCGGCACGGCGGAGTAGTCGCAGTCGTAGCCGGCCCACTCAGCAAAGTGGTTGGAGATATCAAACGCGGCCGGCGATGGCGTCGCATATTCGTAATCGATGAAGCTCACGGATAGCTCCCGGCCGGGTTCGCGGTGCATGATGATGTTGGCGCTGAGGAGGTCGCAGTGGGCAAAAACCAACTACATCACCTGGTTAGCTACCTACTGAAAAGACAAAACATTTTCGCAAGATCAAGACTACTACATACCCCGTCTTTTCCGAGTCCGGGACGCTGGCTGAGCTTTTCAACCATCTCTTCCAGCTCACGCTGCAGCAGGGCCTGTCGCTCGCGCTGCTGCTCCGTGTCTGTAGGCAAGGCCAGGATCCATTTCTGCATGGTCGACCACAGATTGGGAATCGGCTTGCCGGCTGCTGCCTTTGTAATCATGGCCTTGCGGCGACTGTCGGGGCTGTCAGGGTTGCCGTCCTCGGCTGGCTCCTCTCCCTTGATGGCCGAGTCGGGAAGGCAGGGAACCGTGGCATGCCACTGAGCCAGCAGTCGAGCTACGGCCGCAAGCAATGCCGGGTCGGAGAGGTCCTTGGGCTGGGCCACGGTGCCGGGGACGAAGCGGTACAGCATTCCGTTGGCAAAGCGAGCCAACAGCTCCGGCGCCAGGCCATGCTTCATCAGCAGCTCGTGGTTCGCTGCCTCGCGCTCTCGGTCGATGATGACGGCAGTGCCGTTGCCGTAAGCCCGGAGCAGCACGGCATCTCGATCAATATCAGCCTTGGACAGGCCTGGTCGGCGATTGACGGCCTTGAGCAGCGTGTTGGTGATGCCATCGGTGAAGCGGACAAAGTCGACATTGGAGTCGTCGCTGCCCCATTGGGGAAACAGGCTCAAGATGAGCTTCAGGGCCGACTGTGAATCGCTGCTATCGTAGGTGACGGGGAGGAACCTGACGTGTCCGTGGGCACTGCCCTTGGTGGTGGCGGCTGGTGACATGGCGACAAGAGTAGAGAGAATGTGTCTCGGTAAGGATATTTCGTGTGAGAGGACGGCGGACGACGTGATGAAGATGCAATGAGAATTCCACAAGAGAGAAGGAGGACCACGGGGGGCGCAATATAGTGTTATATAGCTGTTCCTTCTTCCTCTGGCTTTCTTCTTCTCGTTATAGTAATCGGTCTGCTGGGTTCTGGACCATGGGCCTTGCAACGTTGCTCAAGGTACGATCGCTCAACAAACTGGCGCAATGTATATCAAGGGGGGGCTTATTCTCTGCCGTTCTCAGCTCGGGGAAGGAGTTTCTTTCCGTCTGGTTTGTCGGAATTGCGCCGATAAGACTCGTCGTACGAAGCACAAGAGCAGGTAGGACGCGAGGTCTGGTCGACGATGGTTGTCGACTTCGGTGAATAAGGGATTCTCGTAACGGTACGCCAAAGCACCCGGATGGTCTCAAATCGACTGGCGAATGGCGGAAGCGCGGGAGAGGCTGGAGGAATCACACACGACCTGTTGCCCTCCGTAGCGGTTCGACTTTGTGTGTGTGAAAAGACCGAAGAGGCGTCGAACGGGGGTGGGCCGCTTGGGGAAGGGTCGGACGGCTTCCCATGTGACGGTGGCTGCAATCCAGAGGCACGAGACAAGGCCCCAAGTTAATTGGGGATTAGATTAGGGGGCGAGGCGAGCGGCGAACGACGGGCTTCCGCACCGGGAGCAGCGGGGTACTTTGGACAGCTGCGAAATCCCAGCGAAACGGCGGCGATTAAGCGGTAGACGCCAAGTACAAGTATGTACTACTCTGCGCAATGACGACGCTGGCTGCTCTCGAACCTGCAGGGTCCAGAATGTTGGAGTCGCTGGCAAAAGGTCGCATCAGCTTGTCGCTGCGAATTTTGTTGGGATACCAGCCAGCTGCTGCTCCTGCTAGGCCGTGTCCAGTTAGCGCAGCTCCAGCATCCCGGCAGCATGGCGAAGGGGCTGAGGTTGAGCAAAGGTAGCAGAGAAGTAGACTGCCGCCGGGTCTAGGCGTTACGCTACTTGCTCAGCACCAAAAAGGTACTTTGCACGTGCTTGAAACGTGACCGCGCTATGCTCTTGGGCACCACCACCTGAGATTGAGGTCCCTTTTCATCGCAGGGTCCGAATCAGTTCACCGCCCGGGTGCAGAAAAAGTCATGAACAGCACACGACGACTTCCAAATGGATTGCACTTTATAGTACCCAAGATTAACTACCGGCCTCAGATTGCGATACTGCGTTGATGTAGCATCTTGCCTTCCTACATAGTGTAAGCTACATGTGGTGGTTTAGGGCCTGACCTTGAACTGAAAGCCCCCATCTGCGTCTTTGTTGAGGCACTGGACGGCTTTTGTGGTTATTTTTTGGCATGTGAAGGCGTTGGATACAGGGGCCTTTTTAGACGAGTTCAGGCCTGTGCTCTCTCCAACTGCTGCCCCGCATTCGCTACCAGTGAACTGAAACAGCACCGCTAGACTGCTGTAGTCGTATGTATTATACAGCACCCCAGACAACGCAGCAATCATCCCAGCCTGCTACAGGGAGGACAGAGCGGAACTGTAACCTGCCAGACGCATGTGCTGCTGTGAGAATATGATACGACCAATGCTTGTCTCTTGGCGTATGCAATTCATCACAAACCTACGTGTGCTCGTGTTACGCGCAAGTTGCCTGTCGACATTGAGGTACTGGTCATACCCGTAGCTACAGGGTTGATAGCAGCTGATATTATTAGCGACTTGACAGATTCAGGTTGGTGCTAGCGTAGCATCTGCGGAGAAGTACAGTGTACTCGCCGTTGCACGTCACCGCCCCAGTAGGTGCAGGTAGTCGCAACTTGGCCTTGATGCACTGCTATCCCCAGAAACGACCGCAAGCCGCTTAGCGTCAACGTCTCAGCAACTTCGTCGCCAAATCCAACCAGCGCCCGTGTCTTGTGTGTCGACTCAACTGGTGACCCGCCTGCATCGCGAATCAGCAGAAGAAGGACCTCATCTGGACGGCGTCAAATCGCTTACAGCAGCGTAACCAGCATCTGCGCAGAGGGCCGGGACACGAGCACGGACGCGACGCAGTCAATGGTGCCTCCATCGTGACGCTCACCAACATCACCAGACATCATCACTCGATACCGACGGCGGCAGTGGTTGGTTCCGCCGCATCATGTAAGGCGCCCAGCCGCCCCAGCTCCCCGAATCTGCGGCCATGTCGTGCGTCAACGATGAGAATTTCGTGGCCGTCGCGCTCGTCATCAACCGCTCCCGCGATGGGCCGGCCTTTGTCTTCCACTATCCCTCTCATGTCCCCGCCCTCACCAACGGGCACGATAAATCCGATGTCATAGACGTCGAGGACATTCTGTTTGAGCAGATAGCACAGCCTGCCGGCGGCGAGTCTGCCCCCGAACCCGCCGAGGACGGGGGTGTCCGGGACGACCACTTCACCACCGAGGCGGGCGTTCAGGTCGTTCCTTGGGAGCACGTCGCCGGCTTTCCTGCCAGAGACCTTGCGGGCATCTTGACTCCAGCCCGGCCCTACCACAAGAAGATCTTTCAACTCTCCCTCGACCCGCTGCTCTGCATCTCCTACCCTATCCACGTGCCTGAAAACGGGAAGTGGAAGAAGACGAAAAAGGCCAGCAAGGAGGTTGATGAAAGTATTGCGCCAGACGAACCCAATCCTCCACCCACCATCAAGGCCGATCTCGCTCCGGACAAGGCCAAAGATGGCAAGAAGGACGACTCGGACGAAGACAAGCGCAGCTCCATGACCATGTTCAACCTCGTCTTCTTCCTAAATCCCAAGAGGCACGAGGCCAAGGAGCTCGTCGACTCCTTGTTCTCCAATATCGTGAAGAAAGTCAACAAAGCATATCAGTATAGCCAGCAGCACAGTGAGTTTGTGTGGAAAGAGTCTAAGCGTATCCTGGCCGCAAAAGAAAAGGCTCGTGAAGATAGTAAGTTTTCCTGTTTCTAGAAGCATGCAATCCTGTAAGAGGAGAGGTCGGACGAAGCTAATCACTTCATGTCAGAAAAGAAAATGAGTGCTCTGTGGAAAGAACTCATCCAGAACTCTTCATTAGCAGCCTCAATGTGTGAAGTCTACAACGCCATCTCTCAGAACAGGATTGCGACATTGCATCTCGACACCGTGGACGGCATCCTGACCCCGTCTGTTCAGATCCCTGTACCCTTCTTCGTGGCCGATCTGCCGGCAGAGGACGACGAGCGCCATCGTGGCCTCTGGCTCACGACCTCCAACGCCTTTCTGAGCCAGGACGCCCTTGAGGAACCTGGATTCTTGGACCGCAACTTTGCGCTCCTGCTCATGGACGACGAGAAAAAGATTATCGCCGAGCTGCAAAACGACCGTGATCCCACCACCGTATCCATGATTGAGTTTGTGCGACTCGCGAAACCGACCGTGTCGTCAGTACTTCCTCTGCCCCGCCCCCTTTTCGTGCTTGATGCTCACAGTTCACTGTTCGCTAACTTGACAATATCTGGTGAAGCTTCTACCAAGTTGGCCAAAGCAACATCCTCACGCTGGATCAGGTCCGCAAGTATGCCCAGCACTTCATCTTCTGGCGCCGCGCCATCGCCATCCCGCCTCTCCACCCCCGCGACATCTACATCGTCTCTCCCAACTGCGACCTCGGGAGGCTATCCCAGGACGCCCAGGACTGGCAGAGGGCCTTCCCCCTGGCGCCGCCGCTGTCCACTTTCCTCGCCGAGCTGTCCGTGCTGCCGCGGCCGTACAAGCACATCTCGCCCAGCAAGGCCCACCGGCCGCTGTACCTCCGCATGCTGGCCTGGCTGATGCGCGGCGGCTGGGTGACGCAGCTGTGCACGTTTGCTTACGTCGTCGTGTGGCCGGAGATTCTGTACGAGGTCGACTACGAGATGGAGGCGGAGGAGCTGGGCATGGCCACCTCGTCCGTCGACGGGGGCGATGCCGCCAGCGTCCACACAACAACCCAGGAAAACGCTGACGCACAGTCGACACACTCGTCACTCACGTCTCCGCTATCCCAGCCGCAGCAACCACAACCACCACCACAACAACAACAACAGCAGCAGCAGACACCACCGCAGACACACTCCCATATCCAGTCCGAGTCCTCCCCTCCCAGCAGCCGAGCCCCCAACCCACCACCACAATCCACCCTCTCCGCGGCCGAGCACTCCGCGGAAATGGCCCGCCTCGAGCGCATCGCCATCAAGGCCCACCGCGAGGCCGCCGACAAGGCCACCGCCCACGCCCGCAAGGTCGCCCCCGTCCCCACGCCCAACCCGTCCCTCAACGACGCGCCGCACCTCGCCGGCCTCACGCCGCACATCATCCTCGACCCCAAAAAGGCCGCCGGCAAGGAGTCGCGCTACCTGGCCGCCATCGCGCGGCGCTTCCGCGACGACAAGCTCCGCGCCGGTTGGCAGCTGCTGTGCAAGTACTTTGACGGGCGGTGCGCGCTCGAGAGGATCGCGCTGCAGGAGGACATGAAGAGGAAGGAGGCGTGGGCTTTGTTGACGGGCGTGAGGGAGTATCTGCTCCTGACGCGGCATTGGTAGAATGGGGACGTTGTACGTCTGGGGCGATTGCTGGTGTAATGAGAGTTGATGAGTGGACAATTCAAGAAGTGGCATCATCTGGACAGCATGGTGGCTATATTGTGACTACATCACGTCAAAAAAAAATGAAACAAGACACAAGGCTAATCCAGAGCAAAGACTTTATATCTCAGCCGTTTATTGGTCATAAGTGGTATCTGAAGAGTAGAACATGAAGAAAAGGAAAAAAATGCAAAGCAACAGCAGGTCAAGACGGGGACACATAAAGGGTGGGAGGGTAATGTTGATGAGTAAAATGGAATTAAATACACCGATGTGAAGAGGAAGCGCAACATCGCCCCTCCGAAAAGAAACAAGACATGAAAATGAAATGAAGAAGAAGTAAAGGCAAATGAGTGAAAAAAGCAGCTATGTCAAGCCCATCCCGGGTATCCCCCACAGGCGAAGACCGAAAGCATCGTCTGGTGCCCCTTGAAAAGAACAAAAAACAAAGCAATGGAAGAACCGAGATACTATAGAGGAGAAGAAAAGACCATACCAGTCGTAGGAAAACATCTCACACTATGAGATGTCCCTCTCTGTATCGTGCCCCGCCTAAACGAAACCAACAAATGCATATCTCATAACGGGTTGTTGTAGTACCAATAGAGCGCTCGACAGCTGTAAAAGGAGAAAGAAGAAAAGAAAAAGATTTCTCAATGCCAGAGACATACGTAGAAAGTTGGGTGTGTGTGAAAAGGAAGAGAGACACGCAGCCTCTTTGTGCCGTCATGCAGTAGTATATGGAAAGAACCAGATATGAGAAGAACCAGGAGACGAAATGAAAAACATGATCCATCCTATATGTGAAAGCCATGCCCAATGCCAAATGCCTGTAGCACCTATCACTCAAAAGGAAAAATGGAAAATGAGAAGACGAGGCCCTGCCGATGTAATGGATGACACCTAGAACGCCGCCAGTATGGGCACTCGGACATGTTCCTTGGAATACGTCGAGGCCCACAGACCTCATCTCCGAGGTGTTGCACTGCAAAATTGCCGGTAGACACCAATGGACGGCGCGCAGTAGGACGCGCGGAAACACAAAATAGAAAACCAGGATAGCAATCGATCAAAGGCCCAGAAGAGATTTGAGAGGAAGTAGGAGGTGGGACAAGGACAGCGGGGCGGGAGAGCAGAGAGAGGCAAGTCCTCGAGACGGAGACGCCAAGACCAGCTACTCATATCTACTGAGTAAGGTCCATGTCGTATTCGTCCTCCTCTTTGAAGTTCAAAGGGGCATTAGGATCGTCATCCGGGTCGTGCCAGAACTGAGCAGTGTCTCCAATGTCACCGGGCATCCCGCCGCTGCCACTTCCTTCGGGAGTGATGCCGACGGAGTCGAGGCTGCCGCCCAAGCCATTGGTGGGCTCGCCGCGGTAGTCCGTGTGATGAGGCACACGCAGGCCTGAGCCAGACGTGCGGCTGTAGGAGAAAGATCCCGAGTCGTTCCTGGAGATGGCATCCATGAGCTCGGACTGCATCCGGCGCTCATCGTCGGTCTGCTCAAAGGGCAGAGTGCCACCCAGCTCAGCAATGGTGTTGATCAGCTCCTCCTGCTGTTGCAGCTTGAGATGCAGCATCCACATGAGGTCGCGCGTCCAGCTGACAGCACCGTTGAGAATATCACCCTTGTTGGGACCTTTGTCTTTGTCTTCGATGGGCAGGCCAGTGGTGATGTTGCCAGCGCCAGCGCCGGCAGCCCTTCTGGCACCGGGTCCGGCGAGGCCAGAGGTAGCGCTTGACACGCCGGTGAGGGTGGGCGACAGGGGCGTGCCGTTGGAAATCAGCTTGCGAATCTTCTCGTCTTCCAGTCGGTGTGTGGGCACGAGTCTGCTGAGGTCCTGGATTCTCTCGTTGATGTTGTCACGGCGGCGGCGTTCCACGAGATTGTGGGATTCACGACGCCGCTTCCGCTTCATCTCCTGGGTAGACATGGCGTTGCCCACGCCGAGCTTAGCAGGCATGGAGGTGCCCCCCTTCATCATCACCTCGTTGATCTGCACCATGCTTGGCTGCATAGGAGACGAGAAGCCAGAGTTGAAAGAGGCTGGGATGCTTCCACTGGGGGTGTTGAGCCAATGTCCAGATGGCGACTTGTCCGTCCGGAGAGACTGCGGGCCGAAGCCGGGAGAGTCTTGGGCACTGCCGATAGGGATGCTGTGCATGCTGTTTGTCTTGGGGGTCATTGGGTTTCTGGTGTTGGAGGCTTTTCGCTGCATCTGCTGGGACATCCGGGCCCTCGCCTTGGCGTTGAGGAAGTTGGGGTCGTTTCCGTCCGCCATATCAGCGGCGGCCAGGGGTGACTGCGAGTAAGACAAGGGAGACTGCAAGGGGTTCCCAAGGGCGCGGTAGTGAGTGTTGTAGGCATACGGGCTCTGGATGGGGTCGCCATCCGGCGTGTTGGAGTAGCCGTTGATGTGTGATGGGTCGATCTGAAGGGAAGAGCCGCGGTGTGACTGGAAGGTGTTTTGGTAGCCCATGTTCATGCCGTGGAAGTCTTGGCCCTGGCCATGAAGGCCGGACTGGCCGTCTGAAGGATTAAGGCCATCCAGCAGCTCGTCATCGGCGAATACGGCAGAGCCGCTCGAGAAGCCGTTTGTGTTGGAAGCTGTGTTGAAGTTGTTGTTGGCAAAGGACGGAGAGGTGTATCCGCCCGACATGGCCAGGTCGTTGGGGTCGATGTGGCCGCCATTTGGGCCAGACCCAAACTGGGCGAAGCCGTGCTGGGCCATCGCAGGAAGAAGTGTCGGATGGATTTTGCTCGGTGCGAGAGGCTCGCGGTCGGCGGACAGAGGAGAAGCCGGCACGAATTTGTCTTGTTCTTGTCGGTGTTTGTATGCGCTCTTTCAGCACGCTTTGTGCTTGCTTGACGAGAGCGGCCTCGGAGTTTCGAGCGTCGGCAGATAATGCCTGATGAGGGAACGGGTCGCGCGGCTACAGCGAAAGAAGGAGAAAGAAGGAGTCAGTATGAGTGCGCGCGAGGAAACGATCCGGCTGCTCAGCCCGTGCGCGACAAAACAAATGCTGATCAAATAGCCGGCGGCAACGACGGAGCCTGTTGGCCTGACGTGGCGCAAGCGATCGGAGAGAGAGAAATGGAGGGCCCGGAAGAAGGAAATGCGTAGGAGGGGTTGACAAGAGAGCGGCTAACCTGACACAAAAATAAGGGCAGCGTTGCGAGGTGAGACACGACGCTGCGGAAACGGGTGCAGCTGCCAGATGCCAGATGCCAGATGCGAGAATCAAGATCAGGATCGAGATCGAGGCGGCGAGAGATGCTCAAAGCGTTCAAAGGACGCGGGGGAGGGAGGTGTCAAAGATGCGATGCGAGCTTCCGGAGGGGTTTGCGGACGGACGATTGCTTTTTTGTGAGCCCAGGACCAAGGGCCGAAGTCGTCTCGGCAACTTACTGCTAAAACGCTACTGTACCAGCGAAGGAAACTAAAACAAATAAAATAGAAAATAGCACGAAATAGTGGCAGGGTGCCGATGAGGAGGGGCGGAAACGGCGGGCTGCTGTGTAACTGGGGTGCAGGCGGTGACGGGCGCTTGGGAACGGAACCCGCAATATGCGCAGTTAGAAAAAAGAGTAAGAAACCGCGGGATGCGCAGGAGGTCGCGGTGCGATGACGCTGATGAGGGCTCGCGAGACGGGACGAGGTGAAGCCTCTATGGACGGACGAGAGTCTCGGACAGGGTTGCCCTTTGCTGCGCGCTTTTCTGATTAGCCCGTCTGGAGGTCCTGAGATGCTTCCGGGGTAGCAGTGGAAGAAGAGTGTGCAGAGACAAAGGCGGAGGAGGGGTTCTCATGGGTGGACGAATAGTAATAGACAATGAGACGTTTGAAAACAAATAGAAGCAACGAGGTGGTGAGGTGGTGAGGGGAAGAAGAAACAGGCCAAGGCGATCTGCCCACCGTGGGTTGGTGTAGTGTTTCTCTCTTTGCTGCGCTGCTCGTGAGGGGCGTTGCAGCGAGTCTACTCGATGCAATGCCACCTGCGCGGGGGAGGAGAATGTGACGGAGGGGAGGGGTGGATATGCAGAGGGAGGGATGCAACAAGGGATGGGGGAGAGGGACAAAGGAGTTGACAGCCGATCGACTCACCAATAAAGAAGTGTAGATATCGAGTGCCTTGTAGCAGAATAGGTGTGCTATAGGTTGGATGTGTAGAACAGAAAGACGTGGTGCTCTATGGCGATGTATGTCTGTTGGTAAGTAGCAGGCAAGCCTGGCGTATCGTGCGGCAGAAGCTTCAACTCTGTTGCGCCTATTTGCTCACACAACCATGCATGCAATATGCCCTCGTTCCGTCGCTGCGGCAGGATGGCCTTGGCGTCGTCGGGTTCGGTAAAGCGGGCTGCCAAACCCTGCGTGCCGCGTAGCACAATGACGAAAGGGCGAGCAGTTGTTGGCCCACAATCCCCAGAGAACGTGGAGGAGGCGCTGGGTTTAAAGACTTCCGCTCCAGAGGCAGCGAAAGACGGGAGGCTTGAGGAGGCGCGCGGGCACTAGCGGTGGTGGTTGAGATGGGAGACTTCCGTACGTCGCAGACAGAGCTGACGGGCAAAGATGTGGAATATAAACCGGAAGATTGCCAGGATAGAGCAGCCTAGAGGTAGCCCGGAACCAGAGCAATATGCACGTATATGCGCGTATATGCGGCCTCGAGGTATGCTGTGCAGGAGGATAGATGCGAGTGCCGCAGGTGGTTGGTGATGTGGAGAGGTTGAGGTGAGGTGAGGTCCGTAGAGGCCACCACACAAACAAAAGGTCGAGCAGGAATCAAGATGGCTCCGCGCCGTTTCGGTGGGACGAGACGTTCAAATATCGAAACTCTGGCCTTTTGTATACTCGCCGTGCTCCATCCAAGGTCCTATTGAAAGCAGTATCCCTTCCCTCTTCTGGCGACGGGGATGGTGAGGTGAGATGGCGTTCGTCTTCTGCCCTTCTCTGCAGCTGTTAGCAAATCCCCCCTGCTAGTGCAACACAAGGCCGAGCCGCCAGAGACGCACGTCTTCTCGGATCTGTCTCTAGTAATCTCCTCTGGCCAAGCGAGCTGAAGCCGATGGCCGTATTGCTGGGTTGAGAGGGAAGAGCAGTAGCGGCAGTAGCGCGCCGAGTATCGTGGTGTTATTGGTGTACTGGATATCTGCCTGCTGGTAGGCCTGTGACTTGTTGTCCGTGGTGGATGGACAGACAGGAAGGCGAGTAGCGAGGCCTGTCGAGGTGGCGCCTTGATGGAGGTGCCCGCGATAAGCTGATAGGCCGCTGCGCTGCGCGTCAACGGGCTTTGGGGCGCCCTTTTGCGGTTTTATTCTCTTCTTGTTCGTCTTCTTGTCTGTTTAAGCTCTGTCGCCTGCAGCCTTATACTCTCTCGCATGCAGCCACGCCGTCGGCGAATGAGGACGAGGCGCAGGACTGGATCAAGGCCTAGCTGATGACGATCCAAAGGGCGGAACAAAGCCACAGCTGCGGGTAAATGTGAATCACACCAGCCAAGAGAAGAGAAGTGTAAGGCGGTACTGCGTACTGTACTGAGTGAGGTATCTAGCCCTTCCTTCGGGTCGCTCGAGATGCCGCTTGTAGATGGACCAGCCGATAATGTCCCAGATGTGGCCTAGCTGTGCCCGACGGTGTCCGTGATAGTCTCTGTTGTTGCGCTGTGTCTTCTCTCGGGGCTCGAACGTGCATACGCATATGCAAGTGCTTATACATAAATGTATGTTATGAGATGGACCAGAAGCTGAGCACTTCAACTTGCTATCGTTGGGTACTAAATACTTTGATGCTCGCTGTTGGCTGAGGCGGACGAATCGGGCCGTGTGGGCTCTTTATGTGAGGTGTGTAGTAGGTCTTGGGGGATGAGGAATGCGGGAGGACTCTATTAGGCTGCAGCTTGTTACACCCGCCGATGCTCAAAGGCCAGGCGAGGCAAAATCGGAACAAAAGCAGCAGCAGATGGATGCACGGCGATGCAGATTATGGATCATCCCAAATCTCCTTTCCAAAAAACTTAGCATCAAGGTACCCGGGCCTCACGTTCTTATACTCGTCCGTCCACTGCCGATGGCTAAAAATACCGTATCTCCAGTACGAGGAATCTTGATGCCTTTCCTCGTCTTCTGACTCGGTTGGCGAGCGCCGCAAAAGAGTGGTTGGCCCGCTCCCCTTAGCAACCACACCTACGTTACAAAGCCAGGAGGGAGGGGGGGGGAGGCAGAGAGACCAGGTTGAGCGTGACTCGATGCCGTTAAGACATCCAGCGCCAGTTGCTCGCTATAACTCTCGGGGGGGTTCCCATCGCCGGGCGTTTTGAACCATCGTAGTGTCTCTCACTGGTCATGCGTTGCTAGCTCTTCCGTGAGCCATCTACCGCCCTGGCCACGCGGTCATGTAAGGCACCGGTTCCAGAGGTCAGCCCCATGGCGATGACGATGACGACTCTCGATGCCCATGTCTCTGTTCTGCTCTGCATTGCCGTGGCGATGCTCCGCGCGTTGGTCGAGCTGAAGGCGGACGAGGGACGGGTGCTGTGGCTACAGGTAGGTTAGGTAGGCAGATCCAGTTCGGCTCAGGTCAGGCACAGGCAGCGATGGGCCAGACTAGAGATGTCTGGGTGTGGTGTACACGGAACACAGAGCGCGGAATACGGCGTCGCAGCGCTTGCCACCAACGCGCATGTACATACTTTCAAGTTGGTGCCACGCACTGCTCTGCTCAGACTCGAGATCGATCAGATAACCGTTATCGCTGGAACTTGGCGATTCAGAAGTCGGTCAGCTTACTTCGTACTTCGAAACAAAATAGAACATGCCATGCCTCGCGGAATGCGCAAGTCCACCTCCTCGGTCCCGTCGCTGTTGCAACCGGGCCAGGGAGTCGGCCATGCCATACCTCGCCCAGGAGCGATGACGTTGCGGTGCCGCTTATCGCTATCGCCCAGTCTCAGTGCATATACAAAGTATCCGCGCCAAGGTGAGCGGCATTACTTGGTCGCTGCGGCACTCTCTCTCACCTCGGGGGGCATTTCTGGAGCTCTAAGCTCACTGAACCCCAGCGGTGCGACCGCGCTAGGCAGCGCCTGGCCCAGTGCTGCCAATCATGTGCCCCCTCCAACGACGTATCGACTCTCATCCCACACCCCTTTGCATCTGGCCCGAAACCTCCCCTCGTCAACCATCGCATCGCGCTCCCGCTGCCAGACTCCCCATCCGAGCGTGCTTTGTTCCAGCAGGTCCTCCATCCCTGGCAGCCCATCTTCAGCAGACGACGTCCATCGCTTCGACGCCTCCGGCCGCATTCCACCCACCCCCCACCAGCCCGTGCCGCCCGCTGCCGACGCGGCCGTTGCCTCGTGCCCGCGATAGTCGAAGCTTGTAAGGTAGCCAGTCCAATACTCTGCCTGCCCCATCCCCCCCTTCTCGTCGTCTCCTCGTACCTGCTCTCAGCCACACCCAGCGCTTCTATACATATCTGATCATGCCCCCTCGACTGACCATGTCCACAGTGGAGCTAGCAGCAGCTTCCGAGCTCTTAGGGCTGTCATCTATCATTCGCTGAG
>NW_020194719.1:209049-265874 GCF_003025115.1 Trichoderma citrinoviride | reverse complement strand
CAAAGCTTGCCGATTTGTCGCCGACCTCGATCATGGCTTCCAGTAGTTTTCGAGATTCCATCAACTCCCTGGGCTGGAGCCGCCGTCAAGAGGCGCCCATCACCACGTCTCAGCAGTCGTCCGGCCTTCTAGCCTCCCTCCAGAACCTCAACCCGTTCCAGGACCGTGGCTATACCATCCTTCCCACATCGGAGGCTCCAGGAGCGCCTCTGCCGGCGCCCAGTCGGCGCGAAGAAGAGGAAGGCTGGTTTGTGCGTGAGTCAAGCCTCTTCACATTGTCCCATCGCCTACACGGCGCGCCCTCTTGTGCCCTTCCCCCCCCCCCCCCCTCCTTCTCCTCTGCTCCCCTGCAGACGAAACATGTGCATTGCAGCTCTAGCTCGCACCTTGGATGCCGCATGTGATGCAGATGCTACGCCTCGTGGCTGGATGTAGCTAACATGGAGTGTAGTAAGTCGATGGGACCGCATGCTGGTATTCGCCTTTTGCAATCTGGCTGCCGCCGCCTGTTTCGTCATCTGCTTCACCCTGTTCCCGGTCCTCTCTCTGAGACCTCGCAAGTTTGTGATTCTGTAAGTCTCTGATGACGTCGCTGCCTTGGTTTGCGAAGCTCCTTACCCCCCCTCTTCTTCTTCTTCTCCTTCTTGCTGCTGCCCTAGCCCCCCTTTCTATCCCCAACAATCTGTCCTTGACACCTGTCACAGCTGTCTTGTCGAGACATGCATGCCCGCAATATGCCTAGCCGGAATTCTCGGTAGACAAAATTGCATCAATCACTTGCATGCGTCCATACCTGGCGAGACCAAGCACCCCTGTTGCTGCGCATTGCTAATCCCCCACCTAGATGGACGGTTGGATCGACGCTCTTCCTGGCATCTTTTGCTGCCATTATGGGACCAATGAACTACATCTACCACCTCTTCTCGGCGCCTCGACTGCCATTTACCGCTGCCTACTTTGGCTCCATTGCGTTGACACTCGTGTTCGCCATCAAGGTATGTCGAGGAGCCCCCCCTCTTTCTCCCCCTCACTTTTTACGAGAGAGAATGGGAGGCGATGATGCTTTACAGTCAACGGCCAAGGAAGCCTGCTAACCATGAACAAGGTTCAAAGCACCATCCTCACCCTCTTCTCGGCGATAGCACAACTTGCTGCCTTGCTCTGGTATTTAGTCAGTTATTTCCCCATGGGTTCCACAGGACTGCGCCTGGCTACCTCTTACGGAGCAAGACAGGCTACGGCGTGGTTGTCGGGGTGAGTCTTGGTTGGGAGGTGTTGCCAAGCAGGATTCTCGCCCTACAGAATCAATACCGGACGCGTAATGCTCCTTGGGTAGGGCTTTTTGTGTTTTGTAAATGTACCATGGATATGTATTATGTTGGAAGCCTGGTGTTTTATCGTAGTAGCATGAATACAGTCTCGAGAGCGCGCCTATCAGGTGGACTGCCGAAGCCCGGTTCTCCTTCTTGTGCATAATCTACAAGCGCTCCCAGGCAACTAATGCATGAATCTCTCCGGAGATTTTCACTGAACAGACACGGCACATCTCATGCACGTGCCGGAAACACAAGCATGGACTGGGATACATAGTGGGCAGAGCGGGCAAGAGGTCACCTGCCATGTCAAGGGCGGGTCGGCGTTTGGAGGGGGACGGAGGTTCGTTTGACATGTACAAAATACAGGTTGTGAAAAGTGTGTATTGAAGGAGGGTGGGAGGAGAAGGGTTTGATTGGCTCTCTGGAATAGATTGAGAGACGTCCAGTCTTTGTGTGTTGCGTAGCACCAATATCTGGGAATGTATGTATGTGCCTGCGGTGACGATCATTGTTTTGGGTTACATGATGTTGGATGGGGGGCTTGGGGAGATGTCGCGGGTGCTGGATGGGGAGGTTAAGGTATGCTTGGATAAACGTTACTTTTGCGTGAAGATTTGAGAAATTGCTACTGTGCGAAAGATCGTCATGGTCTTTGTGTTGATGTCTTGAGCGAAAAGAGGTTCCCGCTTCCTCAACTTGTATATTCAGGTTGTGCAGCCAGGTTTTCTCAAAGCAAGCCGCAGCTTTGGCCGGAAAAGCAAACACCGGGGGCTGCCGGAACAGATTTTGTTTCCCGGGTGCTGCTATTAATACAATAGCAATAAGGTGCTGAGTTGGGGAATGGAACGGGTGGCTTCACGGATACCCGAGTACCTGGAAGTAAGGGAAAGGATATCCCTTTGGTACTCGTAGGTAGCACTGGCAGTAAGCTGATTCAAAGAGTTGCTTCTTTTGGCCTTGGATTGCGAAGCACAAAGTGCCTACTAGTACCTACCTTGGGATCATTGATGGAAATCCCGTCACATCCATTCCGGTGCCCGGGCTACGGCGCACATTTCATCCGCAAGGGCTGGACTGAGACAAGTCGGTTGGCCCTCGGCAAAGATGACTCTTAGAAGCATGTTGCGGAGCTTTTGCTACTACGACCGGAGTTACCATGTAAACCTGCTGCTGCTGCTGCTACAGTACCTCGTCTCATGTACCACCGCCTCGCCCGCGGAGTGCGTGCATGAGAGATTAAAAGCGCGTCAGTACCATGCAAGAGGGGACAGAGAGCCCAGCGTTGCTGATGAGGTCTAAGCTGCCATTTTTTTTTTTCTTTTATCCCTTTTCCTTTACTTCCTATCGGCCTGGAAGCCACACCCAGATCTGCTGGCAGAAGGGAAAAAAAAAAAAAAAAAGTTGGTCTTTATCGCGGGTTATCGCTTGTCGATAAGGGCGATAAACGATAGTCTAACTGGCCCGAGGATTGATCTAAAAGGTGGACGACAATAAGGTATGAATGCAGTGTGAAAAAAGGGCAGTAAAAAGCAAAAAGAGGCGGACGATCTCCCGGCAATCCTGCCTGCTGATCCACGAAGCGAGATCGAGAGGAGCGCGATCGTGAGAGAAACAGGGCCGGCGTCAGTGATTACCTGTGTGTAGGTACGTGTAGGTACGAAAGTAGGTAGGTATAATAATACGAATCGAGGCCACACGCAGTCCTTGAATGAATGTTGAATGAGAAATGACTCCGCGCTAAAAATGCGCATGTCTCACGCCGGCCGCCAGCCTCCAATTCGCTGCAAGTGCGCGAGGCTTGCTGGCTGGCTGGTGGCTTCGTATCCAACACCAAACGAGCAGAAAGGGCTAACAAAGCAAATTGAAGGAAAAAAGCAACTTCGCGCCACGGACTACCGAAACCTGGGGAATCGTGAAAAGTATAAGCGATGGCAGCAAACACGATGCTCAAAGTAGGTAGCGCTGCCATGCTATATAAGAGCCACGCATGGCAGCCGAGGTGAGGATTGCCCATGGCAAACAGGCACAAAAGTCTATTGCGACGTCGTCTGTCGCTTCAAGCACAAACAACCCAGTTTCTCTGCCTCTCTCCCTCTCTCCCCCTCTCTCTCTCTCTACTTTCTGTGTCGCCAGAACCAGAAACACCGATTTGGCCCGACGTCCGCTTTGCCAGGATCCCTATTCGCGCATTTCGCAGCCAAGCCACTCCACCCGCAGCGCAGCGCAGCAAACGATTTTGCATTTAGCATCCAATTCCATCAAACCCAGCTGTGGGCCGGCCTCGGAAAGCCCCAGAGGTTTGCCCTCGAACCGGGCAGTTCGAATTCGAATTGCATCAGCTCAGCCTCTGCGTCCCGGCAAGGATCCTTCTCGCTCACTGTCTGTTTTTTCCCATCATCGTCATCATTCCCTATTTGTCCTCGTTTCCCAATAATTCTCACTCTTATTAATAAGGCACATGCAATAATCTCCATCCCTCCCATCCCCCGGCGCATTCCACACAGGCATCTCGCCCAGCCTCTTACGACTCTATCCTCCATCACTATTACCTACTCGTTTGGGACCGGCAGCGCTGTAAGAGCGTGCTTCCATAGGCCCGCTAGTCGGCTGTAGGGGCCAACTGCGCTCCGTAATCCAGCGCCAATTCGCTGCCTGGGGACCGCTGTAACTCTCGCGCTCCGCTTTCCATCAGCACTTCGTTCGCTCTCTCGGGGGTCTCCTGTGGTCCAGAAAGCCCGCCGAACCCGCCAAACCCGTCTAGGCGCCCTATCGTTAAGAAAAGAGAGGGGAACCAAAGGAAAAAAAAAAAAGTTTTATTATTCACACAACCGCAAAAAATTATCAACTTGCCTCTTTCGTTTGCCCTTTGTGCCCTCTTCATCTTCTTCACCACCAACCTCTTTGTCCAGTCAATTCTCCAGAATTGCCGCGCCGGCTGGCCTCTGCTTGACCCTTCCTTGACAGGCTGCGCCGCGACCTGTCGAGCAGCGCAGCTGGTTTTTTTTCCTTTCCCTTCGAGTTCCCTGCATTGCCCGCGTGCCACTACGCAACGCCTTGCCTTCCTCGCTGCCACCCCGGTCACCTTCACGTCGACCCTCAATCCGGCAGCCTGTTGTCGCCTCTCCCTTTGGCTGGCTGACTCCTGCTGCTCCGGCCTGCGTCTCTGCACTCGCACTCCTGCTACGTGCGCCAGCTCGCTCCCCAAAGGCTCCCAAGTGTGCGACAAAGCCACCGACTTGAGGCGCCTTTTGCCGACCGGCCGTCTTCGTGTGTTTTTTTCGACCAGTTAAAGAGGTTCGGGCCCCTCCGCCACAACTTTCATCGACGTGATCTTGATCCCTTCGCCTGGGCTCGAGAGACGACCGTCCCGCTTCACAGCTACGGATTCCACGCATTTTTCTTTTGTTTCTCCTTGCGAGAAGCATCTACAGACGGAAAAGAAAAGAAAACAACCCAACGCCTGCCCTCCTGCACCAGCAGCATCGGAGGTGTCTGGTGCACTCTAGCGTTTTTTCCCAACTCGCCAAAGGAAACTCCAGAGCCTTCTGCCTTCCACGCAGACGAACTCGACCGCGACAAGGTGCGATTTGAGACCTTGGACCGAGGACCCCGTCTCTCGTAATTCGTCAAACAAGTCGATCGGTCTCGCCACCAGATCATTTCCTTTCTTCGTTCATTCTCCTTCACCACCACTCCTCTCCATCTCGGTTTCCATCAAAAATGGCAACCGCTTCAGCTTTCTCTTATGCGCAGGCCGCCAAGGGTCAGGGCACTGCCCCGTCAAATGCTCCCTCTGGACAGCCCGTCCAGGACGCCCAGCCATCAGCAGCCGCGCCCAAGGCTGCCACAGACGCCGAGAGCGCCACCGAGCCCACCGAGGCCGTTCGAAGCGCCGATTCTCCTGCCGCCACGGAGAAGCAGGATGCCGCCAGCGCCACGGCTCCCGAGGCCGAGCCCCGGTCAGAGGATGCCCAGGAGGCGCGCCGCGAGCCCGTACGGGACGATGAGTCCAGTCGGTTAGATCGCCCATGGCGACGAAATGACAAAGGCACGAGGTCCTCGAGCACCACCACGCGATCGGTCGACGAACAAGACGCCAGGAGGCCGCGGAAGTCTAAGAAGTCCAAGGCTGCTGACAAGCAAGCCAACGACCAGTCAGCGGCGGCGGACAAGGAGCAGGAGCCTGAAAAGGAAGCTCCCAAGGTCGAGCTGTTTGAGGCGCCTATTCCTTCTGTCAACATCTGGCGGCAGCGCGCCGAGGCCCTTTCGGCAAAGGCTAAGCCGTCTCCAGCCCCCTCTGCAGAGCAGACCACCAATGGCTCGCCGAAGCCCGAAGCGTCCCCTAAAGTGGCCGAGAATGGCACTCCAGCTCCTGCTGCCCAACGTGAAAGCATACCGAATGGCGTCAAGCCTCCTCGGAAATCGGTCGATGCCCCTCGCTCCGAGAGAAACGCTAGCCGTGGCTCAAGGGTAGCGGATAAAGATGCCAGCAGGGGCGATGTGCCCCCTTCAGTCGCCGACACCACGGCCTGGCCCACGCCCGAGACGGCCATCCAAGAAGACAAGAAGAAGCCCGCAGAGAAGTCTGACCGTCCCGAGAAGGAGAAGGATGCCTCGGAGGACGGGTCTCAGTCAAAGCCGAGACAGAAGGGAAAGTGGGTGACGATGGACTACGTGCCGAGCGTCAACTTTGAGACCCAGCTCCCCCAGATGCGCAACTCCAAGCCTCGCGGCGGAGCCAGAAACGCCAACGGCTCCAGGGCCACGGGGGCATCCAACGCCGGTGACAAGGCTGCCGCCCCCGTCGCCAGCCAAGGCAAGCCCAGCGAGAACAGCAGCAGCAGCAGTAACAGCGGCAAGGAGCGTCCTCGTGACGGCGCCAACGGCCCGAACCGAAATGCGCAGCCCGCTCAGGCTACGAGCAAGCGCTCATCGACAGATATGTCTGGCGCACGTGAACAGAGGAAGACTCAGAGCCACACTGGCAACGAGAAGAGCAAGGATGCCACCTCAAACTCCAACGTAAGTAATTTCTTTTCTTATTCCCGGAGATCGTCGATCTCGCAGATAGCCGAGGGAGGGGAGGGGAAGAATGGCAGACTCTCATACCAACGACACCGCCGTTTTTCCTGGAATGACGTGCTAACATTTGTGTTTTCAGGAGCAGGGCCATGCCGCTCGTGAGCGAACAGAGAGCCGCAGCGACAGACCGCGAGGTGGATACCGTGGACGTGGCGGACACCATCCCGTCAACGCTCAGCACCAGCACCAGCACACTGGATCCAGTTTCTCTGCATCGGGTGCTATGGGCGGACGAGCCCAGGGCCCCTACAGCCCACCTCCCCGGCAGGGTGCCCATGGTCAGATGTACATGCCATCCCAAGGTCGTGGCCGAGGCGGCCGAAACAATGCTGGCAACTACCATCGGATGTCACTCCCCAACGGATCGGCACGCATTCCTCAGGTTCAGACTCAGTTTGCCCCGTTTGAGTACCCGATGGCGCCGATGACGGCAATGCCCTTCCAGCCTCAGCCCTACTGGGACAACATGCTGGTGCCGGTTCTCAAGAGCCAGGTCGAGTACTACTTCTCCATTGAGAACCTCTGCAAGGACGTATACCTCCGCGCACGGATGGACTCGCAAGGCTTCGTGCCCCTGCACTTTATTGCCTCCTTCAAGCGTGTGCGAGAGCTCTCTGCCGATATCGCCCTGGTTCGCGCCGTGTGCGAGATGTCCACTGAGCTTGATCTCGCCGTTGGCGAAGACGACATTGAACGCGTGCGACGAAGCACGGCATGGGAAAGCTTTGTCTTGCCGCTCGAGGTCCGGGATGAGTTTGCTCGCAACCACGGCCCGGCCCACCTGACGTTCAAGAACCGACCATCGCAGATGCCGCCTCAGTTCAACGGAATGCCCGTTCCCTATGGCATGACATCGCCTCAGGCATATGCAGTCCCCACCGACGCTGCGTTCCAGCAGCAGCTCCCCGATGAGTCTTTCGTCAACCAGGGAGTTAACGGATTCGTCAACGGCCACGTCAATGGCCATGCCGGCTCCAGCCAGTTGTCCGCCGATGTGCCCGACTTTGCTCCCTCAGGTGTTCTCAACCTGGGCGACCAGGGCAAGACTGATGGTCCGGTTATCACGAATGGACACGTTGAGAAGGCCGTCGAGAGCGTGCTGACGAATGGGGTCTCCCACGAACAGTCTGCGTAGGAGGATCCCCGATTCTAAGCTGGTCACGGGAAGCTGCAATGGCTGACTCCTGACGATCGGGAGCCCCTCTCGTCCTGTGAGTGTCTGTGGGCGAACAGCCTTTTGGAGACACTTGCCGCATATTAAGTTTCTTGTGCTGGGCCGGACAAATTGTCATGACATGTCCTTGGCCGGCTCAAGTGATCCACGCATTTTAATCTTTCATTTTCGTCACAGTTCTGCCTAGCTGTTCTTGGCTAAGGCTGGGCATGGGAAACGGCAAAACAAAAAGCGATGCAACAAAACTGTGAATTATTTGAGGAATTTTTTGGCTTTTGTAAGAGATTTCGTTTCTTTTGCCCTTTGATTGTCTACCTACGCGGCCAAACGATGGGGGACGGGGCGTTTCCGCTACTCTGTTATAAGAGAGCAAAACAGAAAAAAAGGGGGCGAGGGGGGAAAAGATACCCCCCGGAGACTTGTGTTTCTATCTTGGGTCCGGCTCCTACCACGCGGCAAAGCGTCTGACGGTCTGGTTTGGGAATTTGTTTTTTTCTTTGAAGAAAAGAAAAAATGAAGAAAAAAAGAAGAAGAAGAAGAAGAATGGCACATGGAAAGTAAATAGGGGAAGAGGAAAGAAAGGGACAAAAAGTTTGAGAAGGGGATATAGAGCCGGCGCTCGAGGGCAAGGGCATTTGGAGACCCTATGTTGATATGGAGGTCCGATCCTCCTGGCGGGCAACCATCATTATCTCTGACATGGTATTCGGCAGAGGGTGGATGATGATATTTCACACACCCTTCCGGGGGGAGAAGCTCGGGAGAAAGATGTCTTCTTTCGCGGGATTTGGATTGGAAAGGCATACGCTAGTCCTGCTGCGCCTGTTGGGATCTGGGGTGGCCCTCTATGAAAAGAGGGCCACTTCTATGTTTTCACTCCTGAGCATTAGTTCAAGATTGCTCCAGCTACCCCATGCTATTGATGAGAAAGACACAAAAACAAGGGTTCTCCATTACGATCTTTTTTTCTATCCGAGGTTATCATTTGTTGCCAGATGCATGATGGACGGATGGACAACCAAACTTGAGGGACAAGAAAAAAAACTGCAAAATTGAAAAAGGCAAAAGAAGCAAGATGATTGAGGAAGTTGAGCCGAACCGCTCACGGGCATTTACACGGATGCTAATTTGGCAAACGGTTGCACAAAATGAGAATTTTTTTTTTTCTTGACATGTTGTTTTTCCTCTCTTCTCTTCTCATCTGATTTCTTGCGTTCATACATCTTTACATCTTGGAGGCTACTTTTGGGCTGGATTGTTGTTCCTGGCATCTATTGAGTTTGTTTTGAGACAGCGTAGGGGACGGTGATGCTGCAGAAATTGCTTGATTTGTACGATAGGATTTAAGCAAGAATAATTGACAAACGAGAGAGAAAAAAAGACATTTATCAAGAGTAAGAGGAGCTCGATGTCTCATTTATCGTTGTGTGATTAAAGTTATATGAAGAAGAATGAAACAAGGCAACTCATCTGTGGGCGTGTTAATTTACCCGCTGAACCTTGGACTGTGGTGTACCCTTGAGATGACATTTATCCTATATGCTTTAATCTAAACATCTTACTTATTTGCGGAAGAGCAGGCAGACGCAGTCAGAGCAAGACTTGTTTAAAATCACATATACCATTATGAATCCTTCTCACTGGATGGGGTCTTGGTTTTATAGGGAACGAACTTATATCTTTTCTGCCTCGATGCAGGTTTGGACTTGGACGACTTGGCCAGATGGCCAACCAAGTTATTCCTGACTTACAACACGGTCTGCTGGTTGTGCTGATGATGTGAAAATTCGTGAGAGCGATACATGGCAGTAAAATCCCCAAAATACGTGTATACATTGCATGTTTCTTTTCTTAAACTCTCGGAGGTCCTGATTTCGCTGAAAAGGGAATTATGAACTCATGTGCAATATTTCCCATATATCCATAACCCCCTTTGGCTTGTCCCAAAAACGATAAAACACAATAGCAGCCTTTTTAACAGAAAGTCAAACAACCACGTTATCGGTTTTCTGAAAACTTAAAGGAGCCAATCTGGGGCTCACAAGGCCATGGCCAAACCAACAAGGGCAATGAGCCCAGCCGCAGCATTTGCAAACGCCGTCGGCACGGAAGCCGGATTCGACGTCAGCGTTTGCGTTTTCGTGCCCGTCAGCGTGGTGAGAGAAGAAGGCGAAGAAGGTGGGATGGACGGCGAAGTCTCTGCCGCAGTGGTGGTGGTGGTCGTTGTTGTTGAGTTGAAGTTGGGAAATGTCGTTTGCGGGAAGAGGCCTGATGCTGTTGGAGTTGGAGGCGATGATGGTGCGGGCATGGTGGTTTGGACGTAGAGGGTGTCTTTTAGGGTTGCGGTTGTGTCTGGCAGGGTCCTGAAGGAACCAATTTTCTGTCAGTATGGGATGAATGAATGATTGAGAGGTTTTACTCGGTCTTGGGGAGTCGGGGTGTCATATAGATAGGGTGAGTCCAGAGGTGAGGAGGCAGTGGTGGGCTTACAGGATGACACTCGATGTGCTTTCAGCTTGGTCGGTTCCAGAACTTGGTGTGACGATGACGAGCGGCCTGTGGGTGGTCAAGGCAGGGTCGTCGGAAAAGGCAGTGGGTTGGACGGGATTTGAAAGAAGTTTAGTTGGAATTCTGATATTCGAGAAGATGAGCAACTGGATCTGCGTTGTGAATAGATAGTGAAGGCACTCACGGAGAGTCTTGCGCCAAGGCGAGGGAGCTCGTGGTGAGCGCAATGGCGATGAAGTGGTGAAGCGACATCATCGTGAAGCCTTTTGTCTCGGTGTGGATGAGATGTTGTTGAGCAACTGCGACTTTGAGTTCTCAGACGGGCGATACTGGTTCAACACACACAGCAATATGACTCGGCCATTTAGAAGGACGCTGTTTCAAACAAAGTGATGGGGCGTAAAGGGCATTATGTACGCGAAGGAAGGCAGACAAGTTGCCCCCAGGCTGAGCCTCGTCACATACGTCGTCACACAACGACGACGACGCGAAGCAGGATCTGCAACAACTTCTTTTTTTTATTTAAGCTTCCCATTTAACAACACACATAAGGTAAGGTAGTATCTATTTTCCACCAGTGATTACAAAAGTACTACACACGCGTACAATACGGGGTCGAGAGCTGTGCGCGGCTATTCTTGGATGTGAGAAGCGATACGATACGATACGATGGTACGGAGTAGAGTCGCATTCGGCTGCCGAGGCATGGCGAGATGGAGGCTTGGGCGAGGCAGTGGCTAGGCTGGAATGGGAATGAGGTTCTCGTAAAGCGGTTGCTGTACCCTTTCGTATTATTCAAGTGAAAAGGGTACCTTAATAGACCCTTTGCCATATGTACTCGTAGCCTTTCAATCTGTGACACATTTGGGCTTGATGATTGCGATGAGTTTCCCAAGACCAAGAAACCAGAACGACGCCTTGAAAGATGGAGGGAAAAGGCCCCCCCATTCAGTCGTCATTCCGCAGCATTGAAGAGAGATGACATCATGTGGGCAGACATCTCCCCGCGAAAAGTGGCTTGAGCGATAGCCCTTCCACTTCGGCCAATGATATCGCGTCACGAGCCACAGCCAAGACGAAAGAGGTCAAGGCTCGGGTGGCTGGCGCTTGTGGCTGCTAACAGTTCTTGGACGGGTGAGGCCTCGGGAGCAGAAGCGGGGTCGGAATATGGGTATGGGAAGAATAAGAGATGGTTGCAAGAGGGGGAGAAGCAAAGAAGGAAATTTCGGGGCTCCTTGGGTTTGGGTTCGGTGTGGCGTTTGGGGCTTGGGGCTGGGCTGCGGGTGGCCGTGGGCTGTCCCGCGAGGTTGTTGAGACGGCAAGGGACGACTTATACAGAGCGATAGAAGGGGAAGATGCTTTCTCTGACTCTTCGGTGATCAGGCGATACGGGCTCACTCGCGTCCTGTCATCATCATGCGCTGGGTTCGCGGATAGGGCAAGCCGTAGCGCGAAAGCGTCTGCCAGTCACCAGATTAAGCGTCCTGTTCGGTTTGCTCAGTTGACCGGAGCTGATCCAACTAGACCAGCCTAGAAGCCATTATCCCCTCTCCCTCTTGCCGGGCTCTTTTCTTTTTCGCCCGGTTGTGAGGCTGAGGTTGGACGGCATGAGCTGAACGCAGGGCGAGAATAGGATGGATCGGTGTGTCCGAGTTCGTGTGTTTGTTGAGATGCGAGGCTCGATCCAGAACCTGGACGATACCTACCGGAATATGCCGCTTTATAAGATAACTCCAAGATACTACAGACACCTTCCAGTACCATCAAGGTGCTCGCTGGCGCATTACAGCGTCGCCAAGTGCAGAGCTGTTGAGTGAACTACGAGGCGCAGCCGCTGTGCCACACTTCTCCCAGACTCTGCTGGAACTCCATGTAGACTACTGGTACTCGTAGATGCCCTGCAGATGCCCTGGGCTGCCTTATCGTCTACCTTATACATGCAGAGTGTCGTTTCTCGCCCACGATGCTCGCAATACCGGCAAGTACGAGTAAGGCGATCTGGCAGTCACTGCTGGCTGAAATGCGCCGTCCAGACCGCCTTGCCCTATGAAAGCTCGCGAATCGCCGGGCGAAAGCAAGACAGGGCAGAAAGCAAGGCAACAGCAGGGGTGCTCCTGCCCCCCCGGTCCTCGTGTGTGTCGCCATTACGTCTTGCCCCGCCGCTTCCTGCAGGCGCTGCGGCCAAGTCGCTCCTTCCAAGGCCCCCCCAATTCGACAATATCTTTTCTGTCCTGCCTCTCGCAAGTTTCTGCCTCTCAAGTTTCTTTTTCTGCCTCCTCCACCAACTCAACAGTCTTTTGATAATCATCTGTTGCATCAGTCTTGGACACAGATATTCAGCAAATACAGCAGAGTCAGAGACGCTTATTCAGCTCTGCATAGACGACAACCTTCGAGGCAGCGAGGCAAATACGAACAAAAATCGGCAGTTACTGCCACAAGTCCTCAGCTGTGTGCGGCATATTATACAACTCGGCTACCCCGCCAGCACACTGAGACGCAGAGTCTCGCAGAATCAACCTATCGTCACCCTTCTTCGCAGACGACCTCGGGAGACACCAAATGGCGAGCCACAGCCCGCGCGACTATGACTATTCCCGTCGCTACTTGCGCGGGGATATGATCGATGAGCGCGATCCTCGCTACTTCGACGACTATGGCGAGGTTCGCGGCAGCCACGACCTCGTCCCCCGCGCAGATCCCCGTGACAGCAGCCTCTCCGTAGAGGAGGTTCGCCGCGACTTCCCGCCGCCCGTTGGACGCGAGTACGTCCATGACGTGCGCCGAGCTCGGTCTGCCGAGCCCGGCTACTACCGCGAGGAGGATGTCGAATACCGCCGCGTCTACGGATCACGGCTTGACGCCCGGGACAGTGATCGCCACTCGAGATACGCCGGCAGCAGCCATGGCGGCGATGACCGCGACAGAAGATCCAAGCACGGCAAGACCCTGTCGAAGCAGGAGAAGATCATTGCTGCTGTTGCCGGTGCCGCCCTTCTTGTGGGCGGTAAGGAACTCTATGATCGCCATGAAGCCAAGAAGGAGGGCGGCACCCCTGTCCAGCGCAATGCACTGTCGTCGGCTGCACTCGCCGGCTTCGGCGCGCTTGCTGCCTATTCGGGCGCCGAGTTCTACAGCAAGCAGCAGGCAAGGAAGGATCAAAAGGCAAAGTATATCCTTTCGCGAGGCCGGGATGGCGAACTCGATGAGTATTATGATTCGGATGGCGAGAGCGACACCAAGGAGAAGAAGGGACACAAGAACTTCCTCGAGAGCGCTCTAGCCGCTACCGGCCTTGGAGCGGCCGTCAAACAACTCGCTGGCGGCAACGATGACAGGCACTCTGATACCAGGAGCCGCGGTGGCAGCCCCAGCTCTCGAAGCGTCCGGAGCTCCCGGAGCGTCCGCTCTCGCTCGAGCTCCAAGTCCAGGAGCGGCAAAGGTGCCAGCAAGGTCCAGAAGGCGGCTATTGCATCGCTTCTTGCGGGAGCCACCGAGGCTTTCCGGGTCGCCAAGGAGCCCGGCGGTTGGAGGGGAGAGAAGACTAAGAGAATCCTCACTGCCGCCGCCGGTGCCGCCACGGTGGACGCCGCTCACGGTGCAGACCACGGAAAGCTGGGCCTCGCCGAGTCAGTCATCGGTGGCCTGGTGGGCAACCGCTTGATCAACGGCTCCAGGAATGACATCGAGGAGGACCGCCGCACTGGCAGGAGCCGCTCCCGATCTCGTGCACGGTCCAAGGACGGCCATAAAGGCGTCGGCCTTGCCGCACTTGCAACGGCCGGCCTGGGAGCCATTGGGGCCAAGAAGGCCTTTGACCGATCGAGATCTCGCGGCCGCGACAGGAGCTATGATTCCCGAAGCCCTTCGCGAGACCGTCACCGCAGCCGTAGCCGCAGCGTCGTGGATAAGGCACGCGACGGTCTTGCCAAGCTAGGCTTGGGCAGCGGTGCCCTGGTGGCCGCTGATGAACGTCGCCGTCGCGACTATGATAGCGACTACGATGACCGGAGCTCACGCTACTCTGGTCGACGAGATGACGACCATGTATACGACGATCCCCGATACCGCCGCAGTCGTGGACATCGCGGGGACTCCCGCGATGGCTCCCCGTCGGAGCGTTCTCGCTCTCGCGATCCGTCGCGGCGGAGAGGCGGTTACGGGTCTGAGTCCGACTTGGGGGATTCTTCCGAGGATGAGAGGAGAGCCAAGAAGATGCGAGGTAAGCAGATCATTACTACCGGCCTTGCGGCCATTGCCACAGTTCACGCAGCACATGGAGTCTACAAAAGCATGGAAAAGAGAAAGGCACGGAAAGAGGCTGTCAAGGAGGGCCTACTTAGCTCGAAGGAGGCCAAGAAGCTCAAGACAAAAGCTCTCATGCAAGACGCAGCTTCGATCGGCATTGCTGCCATCGGTATCAAGGGCGCACTTGGAGAGCTCAAAGAAGCCCGCGAAATGGCCCGCGAGTGCAAGGAGTGGAGGGAAGAGAAAATGCGTCGCCACCAGAAGCGATTGGAGAAACGCCAGAAGCTTGGTGAACGGCAACGGTCATCAAGCTGGTCGACTCCCACGCGGGAAAGACACGATGGCTACTTTGGAGACGGCGAGGATGAGCCAGACTACGACCCCGACAGATACAGCGGAGTCCCTCCGCTGCTCCAACCACCTCTCAGGCGCGATAGCCGTTGAGCGGCTATCACGCGGCAGCCCTGAATCAGCTTCTACGTTTCGGATTCCGCCAACTCGGCCTCACCTTGCACTCCCAAGAACCAACGCTCATTATGGCGACAAGTGTCGCTACACTACCGATGTCATACCACTGGCTCACATTCCCTACACACGTTGCGTGGCACGGCAAATTGCAAAGTGCCTCCGACACTTGTATTGCTTTTGGTTTCGCCTTTTGAAGACACAGACATGGCATCTTCAAAGGGTCAAAAGACTTCAGACTCCTGTGCTGCGTGACACACACTATATAGATTGTGCTTCAAGCTTAGCCAAATTCTCTGTCTTTTTTCACTATTTTGACATCTGCATCGAGAATGACTAATGACAATTGATTTGCTACAGACCACCGACGCTACTGATTGCTTGTTCTCCGGAGAATAAGGAACGCATCCGACAGGACGGAATCACGGCCATGGCTCTGCTTGGGCACGGATACATGCCGATCGACTGAAGCAGGCAGCCGTTTCTCGGATGCAAGAGCCGATTCTGGCGATTTGCATGGGTGGGTTGCACATATGCATGCAAATCGACACGAGGAAGACGCAGGTTTTGTTATGTCCGTGGACAACGATCATGCCAGAGTAACGTGAGATGCTGCCGGTTTTGGTAGCAGGTGGGAAGGGATGGGCGGAAGCCACGGCAAAGACGGCTCGGGACGGACGAATGGCGAGAGGGGCAGATCTACAAGGTACGGTGATTGGGAACGCTCGGGCTTGGATACAGGTTTGGAGGATGGACGACTGTTGGATGGTTGTTATGACATTCCTTGGATGCGGGGTCTGGGTAAAGCTGGAAGCCGTTTACGAATCATGACTGCTGATGTTTACGATGAATGTTTTTTATATAATGAAAAGACGATGAAAAAAAGAATCGCCATGATGATTTCCAGGCTTCAGTAGCTTATACATTTCGCATATACATGAATCGACCACTCGTCAACCAAAGTATTCCCGCTCCTGATGAAGGAAATCCACGCATTCAACATTACAGCAATCTATGACATCATCGGGTCCGTGTAAGACAGAAGCCAACTGCATCAAGCAAGATCTTGGAACACTCATGTCGCCCCTCAACCCCCCCTTTTTTAGGTGTAGCTACAAAATCGCTCCCCCTAGATAGTGAAACGTCACAGCAGGGGCCGAGACCCCATCGTATGTGTACGAGTATGCCCTTGCTGCATGGTTGGGTGACGTCGTTGTGCAGCTTTTCACGGAGTTCGCAGAAGCCCGTTTACCGCGTTTTGGATTTCTTGATATTAGATGGTACTGTCCGTAGGTAGGTAAGGTAGGTAGCGGTTTTTCGGCCCTTATATGTATTGCGATATAGAGTATGTAATGTAATGTAATGAAGAACCTGCGTGTGTTCTCTGTGTTGCGTGAAATGGGTGTGTTTTGATTGGTATATGACATGTGCGTATGTATGTATGTTGTACGCAACGTTTGAACATACATACATACATACATACACAGAGATAGTAAGCAGCGCGTTGCGTTCTGAATCAGCGATGTCAGAAGATAGGGCATACAGGTCGCCCAGGCGGTGGGAAGAAAAAAAAAACACCGGGCTGATCTCTCCATATTACAAAAAGCGCCATATACAATGACAGCCAGTCCGGTGTTTTCTCTTTCCACCGCACAAGCGCGACTTCCACCCAGGCCCTCCTCCTCACGAAGCGCCCGACAAGCCGCCGCCCGTCTGCTTCCACTGCTGCGCCGCGGCCAAAATGTTGGACAGGCTCCTGGCCTGCTGGTCGTCGGCCGGGAAGACGTAGTCGATGTACTCCTCGTAGACGTCCTCGCCGGCGCTCTCGTCCTGGACCTTGCGCCGGCGCTTGACCCTGCGCGGCATCTGCTTCTGCACGGCCTCGACGTCCGCCTCGGAGCCGTGCGTGCGCTCAAACGAGAGCCAGGCGTTGAGCAGGCTGACGCGCTCCTCCTTGAGGTCCTTGTCGCGCATGCTCTTGTGCGCGCGCTCAAAGACGCGCCGGGCGCGTGCCTTGGCCTCGTCGCTGACGGGCTGCTCCTCGTCGTCCGCGGCGGCGGCGGCGTCGTCGTCGCCCTCCTCGGGGATGTTGATCTCAAAGTGCGCGTAGCTGATCCAGACCTTGACGTGGTCCGTCTTCTCCAGCAGCCGCTCGTACAGCTCGCGCGTCCTCTCGTACTCGCCTTCTTCCTCCTCAAAGTCGATGTAGGCCTTCCACAGCAGCTCCGGCATGTCGAGCTGCGGCTGGCTGACCGCCAGCTCGAAGATGGCCCTCGCGCGGTCGAGGTCGTCCAGGCCGCGCTCCAGCTCGGCAAACTTGATCCACGTCTGGCAGTTTGTCGGGTTGAACTCGACGTGCTTCTCGTACAGCTTTCGGCAGCGCACAAACTCAAACAGCTTCCGCTCGAGGTCGATGTATCCGTTGAAGAGCTTGTCCTTGGGGCACATGCCAATGGCGCGTCCCAGCAGCTTCCGGGCAGCTCCCAGGTCGCCCTGTCGAATCTCAAACTGGGCCGCCAGCAGCCATACCTTGGCAAACGTAAACTTCTTGTGGGGTATCAGGCTCAGGCATGTCGTGTAAATCTGCCGGGCGCGCTCAATGTCCTGGCCCTCGAGCTCTTCCCACACGGCGTAGAATATCCAGAGATAGATGTACCGGCGCCAGTGCCGCTTCTCCTGCGTCGGCGGGACCTGGGCAATCGCTCGCTCGTAGACGTCCCGAACACGGTCTGCATCCCTGGAAGCCTCCTCAAGGCCGGCATAGTCGAACCAGGCGTCGTAGTTTTTAGGGTTCTCGCGCACCTGCTCTTCGTAGTACACCCTTCGCTTGGACAAGACCACGTCTTCCACGCCGTCCTGGTCGCCGAACTGCTTTTCGAATGTCGTGTATGCCGCGTGCAGCAGTCTTGATTTTGATCGGGGCAGGCGGTCCAGGGCGTATTTGTAGATGGCTCTCGCCCGCTCATACTCCTTGAGCTTGGACTCAAACCTGGCATAGGCAATGAACAGCTTCTCGTCCACAAACTCGTCGCCCAGCGTTTCCACCGCCGTCCCAAAGACCTCGCGAACCTGGTCGCTCGTTCCGTACTCTTCCTCGAACTTGGCCCACTTGATCCAGTTCCTGGGCTCTGGGTGAACCATGGTGAAGGTCCGAAAGATTTCGCGGGCTCGGTCGTATTCGCCATATCGCTTCTCCAGCTTGATGTACGCACTCCATGCCGCCTCGCCCGGTTGCCACTGCATCCACCGATCAAAGACCTGCCGCACCCCGGGGATGTTGCCCAGCATCTCCTCCATGTACACATACTTGTACCACATCTTGTCGACTCGGGGCAGTCGGGTGACTGCGCGATCCAGCAGATTCCGGGCATGGTTGATGTTTCTCGACTTCATCTCGGCCTCGATGTACCGCGTCCACACCTGGACCTCGTTGGGATGGACATCGAGACAGCGCTCAAAGACAGACCGCGCGCGCGCAAACTCCTTCTGCTCCAGCTCCCACTGCGCGTACTGCAGCCAGTTGCTGAGCTTGACGCGATTCCGCCGGACATAGTCCTCGAACTCCTTGCGCTTCCGGCCCTGGTACTCGTGAAGCTCCTCGAGGTCGGCGAAGCGCTGCGTCGGGGCCTGGATCTGGACCTCCTGCCGGTCGACGGCCTCGCGAAGCAGCTGCTCGGCGCTGATCTGGATGGGGGCCGCGGCCTTGTTTTTGACCCTGGGCGGGCCACGCGACGACTCCATTGTGGTCACTTGGGTGCTCGTGCAACGGTTGACGACGATGATGGCGAGAAAGAGGGACCTCTAGAGATTGAGTTCCAGCGTGTCTGAATGGAGGGATCTCTTGTGGCCACTGAAGAGAATTCCCACCCAGGCAGTCAGAACAACTGGCGAGGCGTCGAAGGATGTTGGAAGTTGTCGGAACACGAAGCTGCGGCGAAGGCGGCTGGAGTGGATACGGAGGAATTGGCCCCTTATCGATAAGCAGTTTGCCTTGCGCGCTCTATGCAGGCGCACGGACCAACTTGGACCTCTAGTAGTATCGACTTCCTTCTTCGTTTCTCAGCCTCGCAGCTTGATCTTGGCAATACTACTACTAGTAATCACAGCAGACGCAGCAGGAAGCCTCTCGCATCACCTCGTGCTCCAGCAGTCTTGCGTCGCCCTTCCCGAAGGACCCTATCTCTCATCAGCCTCACTTGTACTATCTTTCTGGAACAAAGACAAGCGGCAGACGACGCAGAGGCTCCCGCCAGCCGTCACCATGTCGACCGTCGCAGACGATCTGCTCAACGACTTTGGGAGCTCGGGAGACGAGGCCGAGGAGCTGGACAATGCCGGTCTTGTGATCCCAGAAAAGACCGAAAAGAAGGCAAATGGCGACCGCGATGCCATGGACGTCGACGATGATGACGACGACGACAACGACGAGGCGTCGGACGATGAGGCCGCGGGCGCGGGTGCGCTCAACGACATGGAGGACGCGGAGGCGACCAAGGCAAAGGTCGAGAAGATGCAGCTGGGCGCCGTCAAAGACGTCCGCAGCGTGGCCAGCTTGATGCAGACGCTGGAGCCCGTTCTCGAGGTTAGTAGATCCCCCCCCCCCCCCCCTACAATCCAACCCTCCCCCAAACCATAGACCCTTCTCCTCTTTGGATGGTTCGTTTACATCGCTTTCGAGATGAGCAATTAGCCCTGACGTGTTGGCTCGACTCCTGCAGAAAATCAACCATTACCGATCACAGCCCACGGCGCAGCAGACCAGCGTCGGCAACATCGAGGACCACCCCGAGTATCACCTGTTGACGCAGTCCAACAGCCTTTCGACCATGATAGACGGCGAGGTCGCGCTGGTGCACAAGTTCATTCGCGATCACTACTCGACAAGATTTCCCGAACTGGAACGCCTTGTCACGACCCCGCTGGAATATGCAAAGGTGGTGGCCATCATCGGCAACGGCCCGATGGACGCTGAGAACATCAAGGCCCTCCAGACCTCTACAGACAACCCCTTAGGAGTCGGGCTGAAGGCCGTCCTCGATGGTCCGTCGCTCATGATTGTGACGGTAGAAGCCACAACCTCCAAGGGCCATGAGATGGCGCCCGAGGAGTTACAGCGAGTGCGTCAAGCCTGCGAGATGATGATTGCCCTGCACCGCGCAAAGCAGACTCTTACCGAGTACGTGCAATCACGGATGAACATTTTCGCCCCCAACTTGACAGTACTTATCGGATCTCTCACGGCCGCGCAACTCTTGAACGCTGCAGGGGGCCTTACGGGACTGTCAAAGACACCAGCGTGCAACATACCTTCTTGGGGCTCCAAGAAACGCCAGGCCGGTCTGGCGACCAACATTGGCATCCGTCAGCAAGGCTACCTCTACAACTCGGACATCATCCGGGGCATCCCCAACGACTTGAAGAAGCAGGCCATGAGAATCGTAGCAGCCAAACTCGTCCTGGCCGCGCGAGTAGATCGCATCCACTCAAGCCCCGACGGCTCGACAGGAGAGCAGCTGAAATCCGCCTGCTTGGAGAGGCTGGAGAAGCTGACCGAGCCCCCGCCGAACAAGGGACAGCGAGCGCTGCCCGTGCCGGACGACAAGCCCGCCCGGAAGCGAGGTGGCCGTCGGGCCAGGAAAGCCAAGGAGGCGCTCGCCATGACGGAGCTGCGCAAGGCCCAGAACCGCATGGCGTTCGGCAAGGAGGAGAAGGAAGTCGGCTACGGCACGGGCGAAGGCACGGTGGGCATGGGCATGATCGGCATGGCCAACGACGGGCGGATCCGCGGCATGCAGGTCGACCAGCGCACGCGCGCGAAGCTGGGCGTCAAGAGCAAGGGCTGGGGCGGCGCCAGCACCCTGGGCGGCGGCACGGCGTCGTCCATTGGCGGCTTCGGCATGGCGCCCGGCATGGACCTCCGCGGCAAGGGGCTCCGGACGTCGGGCGTGGGCACCACCGTCGGCTCCGCGACCGGCATCCAGTCGTCGCTGGCCTTTACGCCCGTCCAGGGCCTGGAGCTGGTCGACCCCAAGATGCAGGCCGAGCTGAGCCGGAAGCGCAAGGCCGAGGAGGACAAGTGGTTCAAGGGCGGCAGCTTCACGCAGGTCGGCAACAGCGGAGGAGGGTCAGGGGGCTTCAAGGTGCCCGATTTGCCGGCGTCGAAGCGGGTCGATACCGGAGCCACCAAGATGGGACCGCCTCCGGTGCCGAACCGGAAGTGAAGGTTGTTGCCCGAAGGACCGTGTTACAGAATTTTCTGCCATCTGCCCCCTTCTGCTGAGTTGCTTGCGTTAGACTGTACGGTGTAATTACTTTTGGCATGGTATTGGAACGAGGGGAAGGGCTGTCATATCAGGCGTTTTAAACTACCCAAGGCTTTTGCACAGGGGATGTATATAGGAAGAAATACTACGAGCAAGTCTCCAATCCCCGACACAACTTACTAGTATCCATTCATTCCTCCTGTCTCTCCCGCCAATTCTTACCTCGTGCGCAATCACGATTTGGATCTCTTTCCCCCAAATATCTATATACCGCCGCGCACCACGGGTGTCTCTGGTAATGGTCCAAGTCTTCTCGTCATGGGTCCCACAAGCCTTTGACCTGCTATATCATGATGCATAGAGGCCAAATAAGAATTACCATTGCCTTGTAACACGCCCAATTCCCATGTTAGGCCTATGCCATGACGAAAACCAGCTGTGGCGCGCAATGGTAGTAATATCAGGCGGCTTGCAGAAGATCAGGGATTCGAGAAACCGATCAGCAGCACACAGGAGACGCCATATACACACCTTAGTCCCACATTCAACGCCCTCGAAATAGTGCACTTGATCTCGGTGGTGCACGTATTCCATCTTCCAGCTTTTGTTCCCTTTGCAAACCCGCTTGGGATAGGACACATAAGAAGAGATCGATGCTGCAGGAGAGATCTCCCGTCGTATCATCAAAAATCTTGAAAAGCTTGACATGTACGACGATGATCCTGTCGTGCCACGAAGATCTCCCCTGTCAATCTCCCTTCCCTTCCCGCACCGCAGCCGCAGCCTTACTTGTTTGTAAGAAACACCTCCGCCACAGAAGAGGGACCCGACAAATGTGGCTGTCGCCCATGCTGCCAAGCTAGAAACCCGCACTGCGGCTCACGTACAGTCTGAATTCAGGGTAGTGAGCGAGCGAGCGAGTAGCTCCCTTTCAATCGGGTCAATCTAGTCAGGGACGACATATCGGCCGGGCTGCGTCCCGTATCCGATACCATCGTAACGTTAAACAGGAGGAAAAAAAGATATGTGACAATGAGAGAGACGAGGCATTCGGGAGGATTGACGCGGCACGGCGGGGGGAGGGGTGTGCGTTGATGATTGATCGTCCCTTGGATGTTCACGATTCGCGATCTGCTGAGCGGCGGCGGCGTGCTTTTGGGGTTACATGGGCTGAGATTCTTCCTCTTCGTCGTCTTCTTCTTCTTTTCGAATGTCAGACCTGACCTGGAGGGGATCCAGAGATGCGCATCAATCTATAGTAGCGCGTTGTGTGTCGATGGTTGGGAAGATCGTACCTGTAGATTAGCCCCTGCTCCATCCCGATTATCATATGGAAGAATCACAAGGGAAAACCGCAAGTCATCCCATCATGAGAATGACAAGACAGTAGTCAAGTGATCACGCAGAGAGGGCATCGTACACTGGACTTGAACCAGCTGTCCATCCCTTTCACGTCACAATCGCTCATTCGATCTCGATCCCATATGTACGTCTTCCACGAGCTGGGACTCGTCCTCTTCTACACGTTGTGCGTGAGAACGTACACATCTTCATCATGTCCATATGCACACTCGCCAGTTAGCACGACTGGAACGCAACAAACAGCAACGCAACATCACATCGATCACTTTATCATCATCGGCACTCACCTGTACTTTGCATGCAACCACAGCAGCTTCTTTTCTCTTTCCTCACCGCGGATACGAGAATAGTAAAACAACACTCCCCTGAAAGCTCCATACCCGTACGTGCATACATTGTATGCACGGGGGTCAGCCAAGCTTTCCAATCACGGGCCACTCCAATTCACAGATCTCGATGAGAGCCCCCCTCTCCTTCGATGCCAATCCACGACTGGCCAAGGCTCGGAGATCAGCCCAAATCCTCCGCCGGACGAGTCGTATTCACTCCCCACAAGCAGGCAGGTCGGTACTTTGCAACGAATGCGCAAAGTACACTCGCTCAACACTGCGGTCGGTGTGAGAAGACAAAGTACATGTGCGATCGAGATGAGCTTGTACATACTCCTGGCCCCGTTTTGCACGGCTTCTATGGGGATCGGGCAGTTACCAGCTACCACACTGGCGGCACCGGGAATATGCAGGTCAACGCCAGGGACCCAGCATTGTGACTAGTAGTAGTAGCAAAGAGGTGTCGTGTGGATGCTGACGATAGTCACGATCGTGATGAGGTTTTGTTGTTGTTGGTGGCTGTGGGACTCGCCCGTGCGCTCCGGACCCTTAGCTGAGAAGAAGAACCGATGATAGGGGAAGAATCGAAGGGACGAGAAAAGAAGAAGGCATCGGAAGCAACAAGTGATGACGCCGTCAGCCAGTCAACGCTCTCCACCCAGCTCGAGAAGATAATAAAGGACGGGTCCTTCAGAGTGGGTTGACGAGTCTCGCAAAAGGCAGCATCTCGATCCCGAATTCATGCCCATTCCTTTGATGCCTCATCACCAGCAAACCCCCGAGACATGCATCCAACGGAGTCCTCGAGCAGGATGAGGACGAGGACCCCCAAGGACCCCTTCTCATCTCGAAAACCCTGATTTGAGATGCCCCGTCTCCATCCATATCACATTCGGCGTCTGCCACAATCACTTGGTACGCGGAAAGTGGCATCAGCGGCAGCCGAAATACGAAAGGAGTAATGATGTTCGCGTCTTCGTAGTCCCACGCCGCAGCTCCAGCAGCAGCAAGGCGTGTACACGCCTTGTCCACAATTCAAAGGCAGCAATGCGTGGAGAAGATCCGACAGAGTAGCACGGAATACGGAGCCCTCCGAGACGACGAGCGCCGTCATAAAGCAAGCTTTCTGCACCTCTGGTAAGCAGCGCGCATTTATTGCTTCTGGTGAGCAGCATCGAGCAACAAAGTGCTAACTCGACACCCTGTGACGCAAAGCTCTCAAAGGGTCCCGACGAATCACCCTAGGCCTTGCGCCTTTTTTCGCGATCATCAAAAGGGAACCCTTCTTTCTGACCTTGGAAGAAATATTTCATGAAGCGCAGCCGACCAGGATCGAAATCTTGGAAATGTCCATGAGGGGAGAAAAGGGGGTGTAGGGGAAATCCTTTGGTCTTATCTTGCTTGAGAGATGGTGCTGTCGATCACAGACAGGGTAAGGGGCGCGAAGTGACAGCTGGTGGTGGCCTGGTCGTCTATTCGATATCCAATGGAACCTGCTTTGCTGGCGACACGTTCTGGCCGCTGCTGCAACCCGTCGCGAGGGCATGGCCGTGTTGGATAAGGTTTGGTCGCTTGGACGGGAGCGTCTTCGCCCTCGTACGTGCTCTGCGCGAAAAGCTTCAGCTTCTGCCACTTCTCGTATCAAAGAACTCTGGACGCTTGCGTCGTGTTGTCGCTGAGCTGAACCGAAACTCTGATCGCCTCGCATATCATCATCAGCAACTCCGCACGAAGCAGCCACAGCTCCAGAGGCTGACACAGCCGCATGCAGCCAGCAACAAGGCCCCATCGTGTCGTCCCTTGTCTGTCCCCCCCGGTCCGAAATTCCTGTTCTTGCCCTGTCCCCTGTGGCATCTCATTAGCTTCCTTGCTCCCCTCCCCAAACCCCTCGTCCACGCACTCAAAAAGGCCAACACGCACGCCCACCTCATCAGCCCGAGACAAGCTTTTTTTCTTCTTCTTCCCTCCCCTTCCACCACTCCCCCTTCTCATGGCCCATGTGGGGTCAGGCGGAGCGACGCCCAGGGCTTTTGGGGTCCGGGGGAAGGACGGTCAAACGGTCAAGCGGCTTTTCCTCTTTCTCTGCTGGCCCATTCTCGCTGGGACCAAGCACTCTTTTTTTTTTTTTTTTTTTGTCTGTCTTCCAGCGATCCCTCCGCAAAAGTCGAGATCCTCGCAGCCCATGCGCGCGTGGAGAGCGAAACAACGGGGGTGAAAAAGCTTGGGTGATCGACAGAGCTGGCCAAGTCAAGGAAACGTCATCACTTCTGTGAAGAGGAACCTTTTCTTCGTTTTCTTCCAAAAGGGGGCCGCTTTTTTGACCCTTCTTTTTGCACGGCTTTCTCTTTGCTGTCTTGGTTGTTCTTTTCTCTTCTTCGGTCCACAGATTCGATCCTTGCGCGTCGTACAGACCCGTAGTATGCACGCCCCCTTTGGGCTGTCGCCGAGCAAGCAGTAATGAGAGGTTTTGACTTTTCCTCCATGTCGACATGCATGTGCCTGACAAAGCCTGAACGCTGCGGGCTGAGCCAATCTGTTTCCTCTCTCCGTGGCTGAAATCCAACCCATGCTGCAGCACATGGGAGTAAAAGGCCCGTAAGCAAACGAAGCAGTGCTCGTAGAATGACAGCAGTCAAGTCAAACACCCAGCATCAAGCAAAGGGTATTGACAGGCCCTAATGCACGCAAAGGCTGCCCCGGCCCGGAGATTGAAAGGGGATAACGAAAGCAGACGGGACAATGAAGCAAAACGTGCCCGAGTTCGCTAAAACAAGTCCATTTGCAAGCTTGTGCACTATCGTGGCTTCCCCGGCTCAGGGCCTTCCTTGGACGAAGAGCTAGTATGAGAAGGAGGGCAGCAAAGTTTGGAGGCGCATCGTGTTAGTAAATATTAGTTCGCCAGATGCCAGGCAGCAGGAAGGAGCAATGCGGAGTCCCTGCCAACATCGTCGCGTCGTAGCACATGCAGTACCTCGTACCTTCATGCTTCGAGCTTCGTACCTACCCTAGGCAGAGAAGGTTAGGAAGCACGGAAGGTGCGGTGGGCCACGATGCAAGAACAAACTCTGGGCTTGCATATTCCAGAGAATCCGTCTCTCTTTCCCTCTCGTACTCCTTCTTATCAAGACACAGCTCGCCCGGGAGCTATCATGAAAGGTACTATATCAAGCGAGCAAGCACACGAAGCCCGTAGCTGCCGTGGTTCCCATATGGGAGAATAGCAATAGGTTAGTAGCCGGCAAGTGCAGATGAGTGCGTACCTTTAGAGATGCAAGCCATAGGCTAGCCTGGCCTGGCAATGATCGGCTACGTCGTCGTCTCTCTTATCTTGCCCCTCCTCGGCCTTCCCTTTTGCTGGTGCTCGCGGTTCCCTCTCTTTGATTCCGCGGATCTTACGTACCATTTCCCCAGAGTAATCGAGCTTATTATGATCCTCCATGGATCTCTTCGAAGGAATATGACTCTGTCGTTCGATCTCTCAAGCTCATCAGACCATGATGCTCTGATACGCATATCGTACTGCATCAAATCCCCTCCTCAGCCCTGTTTGTAGCTCGTGTGTTGGTCTCAGTGCACCTGTACTTGCAGTGCTTCGTACCTGTGAGCACTGCTCTTCGCCTCATGGATGCTAGCATCTCCCCAGACCTGCGTGTGTGCCGCTTCTCCAACTGCGGAACCTCGGAACGTGTTCCTCTCTTCCACTAAGAAGCCCTCATGTTCGTCCCGCCTCGTCAAGTGCCCTGTGCCTCTAGGAACCAAACCGTGTCGCCGCCGCCGCCTCCTGCAAGAACGTGCCCACTAACAACTTCACCCCTCATCAGCCACAGCTCCCCAAAACCCAAACCCAAACCCAAACCCAAGCCCTCAAGGCCCTTGTACATGTGTAAGGACTTATCAACGACTCGTACGACCCAAACGCCGTGCGACATATTTGAAGGCAGTATCACCACAGAACCTGTACTATGGAAGGCGCCCGTACTTCTCTGCTGGCGAACAGCTGATGCGACCCAGTAATCAATGCAGAACCGAAGCCGCTAGCAAATCGCCTCCGGCGTGCGTGGCCCCGAGAATGCCACTGGTCTTCGCCGCTGCCCCTTGGTTAAACGGCTATTAGATGCCGTTTCTGTGTTGTCCATTCTGTCACCATTCTCTCATGCCCTTCATCATATCCGCCATCGACTCGATAGCAGGGGCAGGGTTTTTCTTGAGGTCTTGATGTTCTGGTGACGTTTGCATTCCCTTCTCCTTCACCGGTCTCTGTTCGTTGCTCTCCCTCTTCTCTGCTATTCTCATCTCTCTGATATTGCTTCTCCTCGTTCGTTGGAACCTGGCCCTTGGTGGTTTGCCACGACCGGACATGTAAACATACTTTCCAGACCTTGTTCGTCTTTGCAATGCCAATGTGTCCAGCATCCAATCACACGAGCTTCGCACTCTGCTCCGGAACCGTGGTAGACTATTGCCTGGTGCAAGCCCGGGGCAAGCCACACGACAGAAACCGAGAACCTTGCCGGGCGCTGGCCCGGAGAGTCCCTTCCGCATCTGTAGACGAGGCGTCACCATCATGGAGGGTCAAGGTACTAAGTATCAAGTACCAAGTCTTCCAAATGCTTGTGTGTCTGCAGCGCGCAGAACCGTAAGCCCTTGTACCAGCCCGCAGTGCTGGAAAGGGACAAGCAGACCGGCAGGACCCTGATGATTGCTCCTAAAAATAAAAGCCGGGGGCGGTATCAACACTGTGCCTGTGCTCTTCAACTCTTCAAGCAAAATTGGATGAGCATCGAACCCCCCTTGATCGCCTCGTCAGCCCGGTATTTCTTCACTTGCCATGTGGGCAGGTCGAACTCATGTAGAAACTGGGAAGAAGCACAGGCAAATGAAGAGAAGAGTGAGATGCGCCAATGCACTGCAACTCTACCTAGTAGGGCGCAGCAACACAACAGCGAGCAACGACATGTAAAACTTTCGGAGCTCTTGAGAGGGGGCAAATCTGGCACCAACTGAGAAACCGCATGTTCCTCCAAGAATCGCATCTCTTGCTCATCCCAACGGACCTAAGGCATTAGCGCACGGATGCGCTTCGCAGCGCAAGCGGACGAAGGGGGGATCAAGTATCGTCCAAGTAGCATCGGGTTTTGCTCATGTCGTGCTGCGCCGTCGCCATCCGACTGTTGTGGTAGTCGTTATCAAGTATCATCGAGCTCACCGTGGGTATCATGGTCGCCATCGCCAAGTACCAACACTGGTAGCCCAATTGCTGAGATGGTTCTTGGTGTTCTGCGTGCGGCACACAACCTTTGATTTCGTCTCATTGGCTTGCGCCGCACAGCAGACTTGTGGCTAGGGTGCCTTGGCCTTCCGCGGGGTCCGTCTATCGCCAGATTCTGGCTATTCTCTGCTCCTTCATACTGTACACGACATTGCACTCCAATTTCGAGTCGCATTCCCAGGTACTCCATATACATAGTATCTCTCAAAACCCAAGCAGAGAACCCGGCGGAAGCAACACGTTCGGACGCTGCGGAGTAGCATTGAGAAACCCATGAGCGAAGCAGTCAGAGCGTATGTATGTACCCTTGGAGTTGGAGCTTGGGTACCTGCTCCATAGCAAGGCCGATACCTGGAAGTACTCGCATAGCGGGGTGTGCTGGAGCCGTGCCCACAGGTACCTTCAGGGTTGCTAGGAACCTTCTCCGGACGTCCCAGGAGATCCGCAGCCATGCAGCCTGCGCTGGACAGTTGCTCGATCTTCCCGATCATTGGCTCTCGCTGCGGCGCCTCCGTTGCAATGCGAACGACCCTGGATGGCGCTAGCTCTGCCAGCCCTTGCGCCAGTCCCCGCTCCCCTTTCCAGGACATAGGCGGCCCCTGCTGTTCGTACTGGGGACCTGAGGAGAACTTGGGCCTCTCCATCTTCTCGAAGGGACGCCTGCGAGCTCAAACTCAAGCCCCGTGCCATGCTTGTACCCGCGAGTACAGGAAACCTGCAGGTCCCCTGTCCCTGGGCTGTCCGTCTCTTCCTTCATTCGACCTCGAGCCGGCTGTCACTGCACCCCTGCGAAAGATGGGATCCGAAGCTGTTGTGGGTATGGCGCCGACCTTCCACTTGGTCCTGTTGCTCCGGTCCCTCTAAGGCCTATCCACAAGCTGCGATGACGACACCATGAGGTCAAAGTGGCTGAGCGATGCCTCGACGATGCGCTTTCTGGCCAGAAACACCGCGTTTTCAAATTGCGCATGGTCCCCGATGGCGATGACTTGGGACATGATTTGCAAATTTCTATCCGCGGCGCCGCGATCGAGTTGCAAAAGTGCTCGAATGTCCTTGCCGGCCGCGGAAGGGGATGCTGTTTGATAGTCGGCTGAAGTGTGTATTGTGGGTATATAAGTATGCACAGATTCACATCGCGATTGTTGGAGCAGGGCTGTTGCCTGTTAGCACGAGTACTTCTTACATGTACACGCTCGCAAGTCAGCAAGAGCTGAAGCTTAGCCTTGGCGTTTACATCAGGGTTGTAAGCGCGTGGACGATGTCCGGGGTGCTTCCAACCTGTGCCTGTTTCAAGCTGATGCGCGTACTTTGCCGTGCCTTCAAAACGGCCATCGTGGACCGAGTCTGTATCAGAACAGATAACGGAGAAATGCTGCGTATCTGCTGATGGCAATGCGTTCCGTTCTTCGTTGACCGGCTGGCTCATTGTCCGTAAACGTGCCGTGCCAGTCTTGGTAGTACGAATCGTATACATCAGCAGGTCGAGAAAAGGACTCCATAATAGTCCCGTGTAATGCAAATGTCTTCCGGGTCCCTCTTCTTTTCTCTTTCCCCGTCGAGCTTTGCAACCTTGTCATGTTCCGCATGGCTTCTGTTCCTTCCATGTCGAGATTGCGCCGAGAAGGGGAGCGGCGCTGCTCTCTGGGTTGATGGGACACGCGAGACGCTTAATGGGTCTCAGGGTCGGAACAGTCGAGTTGACGTGACCCTCGGCTTACCATTGTGACGTCAACCATTCAGAGTGCAGTCCATTGAACACCAGCGTTCCCTGTACTCGTACCTTGTCCGTAGTGCCTGTAGGGGAGCACAAGGGCCCTGTGATCCACCGGGTCGTGTCGTAGAGAGTCTGCAATCGAGATTCCGCTGCTGAGGGTCATCCAGGAGCGTTGATTCGGTGCTTGTGCGTACAGGCGCCGCAGCGCCCAAGGAACGTGTTGTCTCTGGCTTGTCTCTGCCAGCCCTCCGGCCGCAGCCCTTGGCCAGACGCCAGAAGAGAAGGACGAGAAGAAACCGATGAAGGAGAAAAGAGGGTCCCCATTTGGGGGCAGAAGAGGCCCACCGCGAGGCTTTAGTTTTCGACGTCAAAAGGTGCTAGGGCGAAAGCGATGAGCCTGGTGCCAAAGTATCGTGGCTGAAGCGCGCGCAGGGACATCGGACATGAGGTTGGCTTACCATATCGGCGGACAGCGAGACACGGGCCCAGAGAGAGCGGAGTGGCTGAACTTTGAGAAGATTTGTGAAAAAGAGAAAAGAAAGGAGGAACGAAGCGAAGAAGCGAGAGACACAATTATCATACCCATCGATACCTGCATGCTGCTTCTCTGTCTGAAGCAGTCCCTGAGTCCACCTCCGCCGTCTGTCTGCATCTGCCTGCATCGTCTCCCGCTTGTGGCCTCAACGCAACTCCAAGTGGCGCTAAAGAGGCACGATCTTCACCGGCTGCACCTCGAGGCCCAAGCGAGACAGAAGGCGGGCACAGCGGCGCATGCACGTGTGGTCGGGCCAAGCACGGGGATGCAGATGGGAGGAGAGGGAACAGAGCTGGAAGTTGAATGGAAGAGGCACGAGAAGAGGAGCAGAGCAGCGAAAGTCTAAAGCAGGAACGTACTCGTACAAGCCAGGTATCGCGGTGGTACCAGTTAAAGTTCAACGGTCAAGCCCCAAGTGGTGACGGCGGCGCAGTGGCGCGAGGACCTCTATGGCCAGATGGGTTCAACTTGAAGCCACCGAGGGGAGTGATGAAGCAGCTCCTCTATAAGAACGAAAACGTAGATACCAATACGAGAGCCAGCAGTAATAGAGACAGCAGAGCAGGAAGCGAGAGTCTCCCTTGCAGCTTACCCCAGGCTCGCATCAATTGGCGGTGATACACCTTCAAGGTATCACAACCCGGGCAACGCCTGTCATCGTCAGCGTGCGCGTTCAAGCCACACGAGGCTCGCACCTTGATTCTTCCTCAGACACGGTTCCGTCACTGCTCCGAAAGGTACATGGCCGCCCACGCCGCGGTACTCCAGGGTGACCGCATGCCGCTCCCCTCCTTCTCCTCTTCCAGGCGTCCCCTCCCCTCCAACAGCGCAGGTCCACACCCCCCTCCCAGCCTGAGGCCCCGCCTCTCTCCTTCCCCTGCCGGACCCTGGTTCCCTGCCCGGCACCAGCACCAGCCTGTGGCCCTCTGTGGCCTTCTGTGGCCCTACCACGCAGCACCAAAGGCTCGCTGGAGCCCTCTAGGGGGACCCCCCCCTGTACCCGCAGCTCCAGCGCCCGGGGCCACTGCAACTTTTGCTCTCCATGCAGCTTTGCAGGGCTCACGAAGAGTCACAGAGAAGACGCAAGAAGAGGAAGGAAAAGAGAGCAAAACTTGAGCTTTGAGAAGGGAAGAATCCTGATATTACTCCCTGATAGCAGAGACTCTTCTTCTTCTCTTTCTCTCCCAAGACTTTTTCCCGAGTTCTGGTGCAATGTAGGACCTGCACAGTTCGCAAGCAGTGCCTTAGCACTTTAGAGGTATGGAGTCCCCTGGGGCCGCCGCCATGGATGGCTGGTGTGTGCGAAGTACTGGGCTGGGGCCATGGAAGGCTAAGGCAAGTCTGCGCGGTACCAGGACGGGCACAGATTACGGAGCAAAGTGGGCATGTCGGCTTTGTACTTTCTCGATCCCTCGATCGGTGGGATGGCCTGGATGCTCCCGTTGCGCCTCTCCGGCTCTGAACAAAACCTCCAGGTCCTCCCTCTCTGCGCCCGTCCTTCTTCTTCCCCTCCAGCTTCCTTTTCCCTTTTGCCTCGAAGCCTCTTCCATCTTCTCCCACCTCTCTCTGCGCCATTCTTCTCTCCAGCTCGCCCTACCTGTCTAAGAAGCTACCTGTCTTAGCACTAGGCGGCATCTCTTACACTCGCACTCGACTTGTTGTTCCTGCTGCTGCTTCTGCCTCGCGCCAGATCTCAGCATAGCGTCTGTCTCTTCCGTCCGTCTCCCGTCTCTCGTTTGCCAGCCACTGCTTTGGCGAGAACCACCAGCGGCAAACGTGCATATCCCAGCTTCCAAGTCGGCGCCATCACAGATTCCATCTGTCACCACACACCCCGTTGGCCCAAGGCTTAGCGCGCATCGCAAGAGCCGTCATTCAAAGTTGCCTTGATCTCAGCGCTGCATATTCATAGCAAGCAAAGAACAGGAGAAAGAAAAAACAACGAAAAGACACACGCAAATCAGCGAGCAAACAAAACAGCGTCCAGCTACTGTCTGATTCTTTCGACCCCAATTCGCGTGCAACTGCCGTTTCTTTCCGCATTGCGCCTGCTGCAGCCACAACCGCTCTTGCCCTCGTCATTAACGATATTAAGCGAAATCTCAGACAAACACAAAATTGCAATCTGAGGCAATCTCGATTTTTTTGCGCCCATCATATTTTTTTTTCTCCGGCCTCAAATTTTGAAGCTTCAGCTCAGTCTTTCCACCGGCGAATCGAAGCTGCGTGGTTCCTGATACACACCATCTCGTCACTTCCAGCGGCAAGCTCTCCATCGGATTGTCTTAAGTTTGGCTTCTACAATTCCGGCGACTGCGCGCGGCATAAAGCAGACCACCGCGCCCTCCGATTCCTCTTCTCTCTATATTCCTTCACCACAGCCCGACAAACTCCTCAGTCACCATGCACGGCAGCGACGCCAGAGGCCGCAGAGTCTCTCTGCTCAACGATGACGAGATGACTGGGGCAACTGCTCGCCACTCGGCCTTCGTTTGGCCGACAGCGCAATCTCAGCACTATGCCGGCAGCGACTCTTCGCTACCAAACACTCCTGCACTCCTCCGATCGGACTCTTTCGACTCTCAGCTCAGCGAAGCCGCCATCTCGCCCTTGACACCCCCGGGGGACAGCTACTACGGAAGCGTGCGGCCCATGACCTACGCCTTTGGGCGCGAGTACGCTGAAGGCCCTCCCACTAAGCGCCCTGCCTACGGGCCTTGCAGCCCCCCAGCCTCTGGCGAAGAGGACAGCTCCGCCGCGTCTTGTGTCCCCGAGCGCCCCGTCAAGCGCTATCCCTGCCGCTACCGTGAGCTCCATGGGTGCGAAAAGACCTTCACCACCTCGGGCCACGCTTCTCGCCACTCCAAGATCCACACGGCGGAAAAGGCGGTCCACTGCCAATACCCGGGATGCCACAAGAAGTTCACCAGAGCCGACAACATGAAGCAGCATCTGGAAACCCACTTCAAGGACAAGACCCGAAGCTCGTCGGGCAGCCACCGCACCAGCAAGGCCTCTCTGGCCTCCAGTGCGCGCCGCAGCTCGACCGCATCCAGCCGGAGCATGTCCTCCACAACCGGGCCTGACTCCTTTGTTTTCTGGGACGAGAGCGAGCTTCGCCAGAAGCAGAGCCTCTCGCCGACGTCTCCGCTTTCGCAGCCAACCCGCGACTGGGAGCCTGGCATGGGCGGTATTGAGCTTCCATTGCTCAATCGTCCCTCTGCCGTCGGTCGCATGCCCAGCGGCCTCGAAACTTTGGCCATGGCTGTGGAGATGGATTGCCGCGAAGGTCGAGGACTCTGAGAAGCGATGAATCGCAGCTCCTCCTTTGCTTTGCTCTCCTCTCCTTATCTCAACCACCCTTGGACCATGCAAACCAAGAAAGAGCACAATAATCGTCACCGACAATCACATAAGAAAAAAAAAGCAAAGAAGCGAGAGAGGACCATATAATTTCTAATGTCCCGCCAACTGCAACACCACGAAATATCAGAAAAAGAGGCCACAACGAAGCTTTGATTTTGGTTATTCTACGGTACAAAAACACCTCATGAATATCTCCTCCAGGCAACCAACGGGGCACCTTCGGTACTACACATACGAACAGGGGCAGCGGGGCACTGTCGGCTTGGCGTCAACGGCGTTTGGATGCGATTTGCACTGTGGCATCGCCATGCTTTGATTGATTTTCTTTTTCTATTCTTTTGTTCGTTTCCTTTGCTCTCCTTCTCATTCATCTTCTATTTGAAACATTCACATATCCTCTCCTTCTGCTATCCCTCACACAAACTCTCCTATATGGAAACATTGAGCACCTATGAAGCTACGGCTGGGCGGCATACGGGGAGGCATCTTATATGGAAAAAGGTCGCAAGATACACGAATGGCGCCTTGGGTTGTCTTTTACTTTTCTTTACTCCACCACTTCCCACCCTTTTCCTTGCCTACCACTATCTGGGCTCTTAACTGGTTTTTTCCTCTCCTTGGGTCAGGGTATCTGCTTTCTACCTTGCGCTTCTTGATATCCCATGCTTTCATGCACACGAAACATCTCTGCTGAGATTGGAGGGGGGGGGGAACGCTGTGCAGTTATCTTCTGCGGCCTCGGGCGGTTGGGCGAGCGAGAAGGAAGACAGGCTCCATCTTATGTATATCAAGGCGTTTGGGCGGTACAAATCTTCCCCTTTAGACGTGATTGCGCGCATTGGGAAAAACAAAATAGGGTCGAGATTTGGGGAGGTTGGATCGTGCGCGTGAGTGGCGTGCTAATGGCTGTATATATACAAACGGCAGCTCGCTTGAGTCTTATTTTCTGGGAGCTTGGGATGGATGGGTTGGGTTGCTAATTGATACCACTGTTGACTTTTTTCTTGGTAAACTTTGTTCCTACGCATCGTGTCTCTGTGCTCTGTGTCTTGCCATGTGCCTTGCTATCGGTGAGAACGCACGCAATTGTGCTTGTTACTCTGGAGTTGTAGAATGCTGGAGTTGTAGAATGATTCAACCGTATAGTTTTGTCTAAAGCGAATGAATAGCCATTCGGCCATGATTTCTTTCTTCACCCTTATGATCGACCGACTTAAGACATGAGAAACCTCATTCCGCTAACATACGCTGGCTCTTTGGTATATACACCCCCTGTTCTAGACATCTATCATCCAAGAGAAAGGCTTCGAGTTCCATCTGCTATTTCCAAAGCGCGGGCATGTCTGTGCAGTCCCTGGCCATCTCGAACTGCTCGTCCGTGTGACACGCGAGCACGTGGTGCTTCGAGTCCTTGCTGCCTATATCCCATACTGTTGCATCGCCCTCGGCATTGTTCCGCGCCTCGTCAATGGCAAAGCCCAGGCAGCCACATTGATCCACCACGGCACTGCGAAGCCGGGCGCTCTTCTCGCCAATTCCTCCCGCGAAGACGATGGCGTCCACCTGGCCTCTCAGCGAGACGTAGTAGCTCCCCACAAAGCCGCAGATGCGGTCCACAAACAGGTCAAAGGCAAGGCGGTGCTGAGGATCGTCTGAGGCGGCAATGGTGCCAAAGTTCGTGGTGCCCGTCAGGGACTTCCAGCCACTCTGCTTGTTGAGAATTTCTTCGGCCCTGGAGATGTGGAGCTTCTCGGTGGCAGCGGGCGAGAGTTTGCCTACGTCGCTGGCATAATGGAAAACTAAGCTGTTTGATTGTAATCTCCGTCAGCCCTGTTACTTCGACATGGTGGACAATCTTGGCTCACCTTGGATCTACGCTGCCACTGCGGGTGGCGCCAGGGAGCCCGGCCAACGGAGTCAAGCCCATGCTGGTGTCCCAGCTCTTGCCTCCCTTGATCGCGCAGGCGCTGGCTCCGCTGCCGAGATGCAGGGTAATGATGTTGAGCTCATCGAGATTCTTGCCAAGGAAGTCGGCGACGGATCTGGAGATGAAGGCGTAGCTGATGCCATGGAAGCCGTACTTGCGTAACCCGTTCTTCTTGGCTATTGTCGGGTCGATCGGGTACGTGGAGATGTGCGGCGGTATCGTCGAGTGGAACTGGGAGTCGAAACAAGCGACGTTGAGGGCGTCGGGGAGCTGCTTCATGCAAGAGTCGACAATTGCCAGCGCGGCACCGTTGTGCAAGGGAGCAAGGTCGCTGAGGATCTCTAGCTGATTGTATGTGTCTGGAGTGATGATTTGGGACTCGCTGTAGTCGCCGCCATGGACGATACGATGGCAGGCAATGGCCACGTCGGACTTGGAGCTGATCTCTTTCAATTCAGCATCGTCTACCAACGTCTTGAGCAGCAAAGCGAAGGCGTCGTCCTGGCTGTTGACGGCATCGTCCACGTCCTGGTCTTTGATGATGGTCTCGCCGCCTCGCGTATATTTCAGCTTAGCTGGCGGAGCCGTAAGACCGCTCACTTGAGACTCGGCAATCTGGCGCGGCGTTGTTCCTTTGTCGGCCAGATAGACGGATATCTTGACCGAGCTGGAGCCGGCGTTGATGGCGAGGATGACCCTCATGACGGGCAGTGTTTGTGTGTGTATGAGATGAATAGAGAGAGTAAGCAACTGTAGATCTGGAAGCGACAACAGTTTCGTGATAACGACCGGCTGCTTCTTTACTCTGCTCTTGTGAGTGGGTTGGGAGGAGGTAACTGCGTAGTAGGTAGCTGTGATAGTGAATAAACTTGGGATGCCAGCGTCTTGAGAAGGCTGGAGGTCTGATGCCCTGGTTCTGTCTTTTTAATGCGATCGCTTCTGGCCCCTCCCGCCGAGATGTATAGAGGGAAACTAGATGTGCAAATATGGTGAGAGAAAGTCGGCCGACAGCTGCAGAACGGACGAGGTTGCTTATGACGACACTGACGATAGTCATGGCCTGATGATCGCGGGGGCTTTTGGTGGTGTGGTGGGGGGGGCCAATGATAGACGGGGCTCACGCCACGCCATGCAAATCGGCCCTTGGTGACGTCCTCAATTCAGCCGGATCTGATAGTGGCGCCCGGGCTGACAAAGAGGGCACCGGGAGGCCCTGAACAGGAACAGATCCGGGGGGGTTAAGAGGGTACAGAATTGTTCTATAACTTCTTCCCCGGAGTCACAAATGGCCGTAAAAAAAGACTGCAGAGCCAATGCCGGCCGGTTTTAGGGCGTACTTCCGCCTCACTCAAGCCGGCTGGGCAAAAAACAACGTAACAGACTGCGAGCTTGCCAAATACTCATGGCTCAACCAGTATCGGCACTTTGGCCGGCAAGGATTTCTGGCGAGGGCAGTTCGAAGTGGTTGGGAGGAAACGGGACGCCATTGAATTCTCGGTCGGAGCTGTGGGCGTAGACCCAAGTCTCGATGAATCGCTTGTAGTCTGCCATGCTCTGCGTCAGATGTCTGCTTCCTGAAAGACCCCAACTTCTGCAATTCGGAATCTCCTTTCCGTCTTACCTCGCTTATGCGTGAACTGGATAGAGAGGTAGCGAATATCCGGGGCGGTGGCTGTGTATGACGGGCCTAGCTCGGGACTGTCCCGGCTGGCCTGGCCGGCGGATCGGACCCGTTGGCGGATGCGAAAGGTTCGGCGTGACGGAGCTTCGTCGGGCGCGCTTCCTCGTCGGCCGTGGACGTTGAGACGGAGGGTTTTCGTGCGGTCGTCTCGGTTCCGGAGCTCGCCCTCGAAGTGATGAATGTCATATTCGCGGTACTGGTGGTCCGTCTTGTTTGCCAACACGGTCAAGGAGTGGAAGGTGGTGTATCGGTCCCTCCAGAGCTTGAGCCGCTGAATGGCTCCGATGCCCTTGACCTTGCCGAAACTATCGGTTCGGCTCTGAAGATTGGACCAAACGACGTCGACGTCGAAAAAGTCGACGAGATCTTTCATGCGCAAGTCGCCCTGAAACTGAATGGAAGCCTCGACGGTGGTGAACTCGTACCTGACTGGGATGAACTGGTCGTGGATGCAGATGCCCTCGCCCGTGGTGTATCTGATGCGGTGAGGGTCGTTGAAGGAGAGGAAGCGTTCCATGTCCGACGGATCATTGAATTGGCGATGTCGAGAGTGAAGGGTGTGAGGATGGATATCTGAAGGTATATCTGAGGGCACTTGACGACTCATGAGCTCAGGCTTGGCACGACAAGGGTAGGGGGAAGAGCAAAGAGTGGAGGAAGCATGTGTACAGAAACAAGGGAATAGCAAAACGATTCAACAGCAAGAGTTGACAACGGGTTTCTGCTGGGCACTTACAAAAGTGTTCGAGAAGCTCGCTTTGGTAGCTGCATTGCCAGCGGATGCGTCGCTGCTCAGACCCTACCACCTCCCAGGGTCCCAGATAGACAGTCCGTTCGTCGGGAGTGTCTTGGAAAAGCGTTCTATATCGAAGAGGAGGAAGAGAAAGAGACAGATAATGTCAGACTGGACTTGCAACGCAGACGGAACGGAAGAAAGCCCTGCAAGCGAGGGGCATCACAGAGGAGCTCATCGTACATTGTGGCAGTATAGCCCGGAGGGCCGAGGTCTAGAGGCCGGAGCGAGGCCGCGGGGACGACGGACTCACTGGTGGAGGTGGCCGAAATTGTCGAGATTTCGGACGTCTGCGTCCAGGTCGAGTCCACGGGGCTGACATAGGAGCGGCTGTAGGTGGGCGGCCGGCCGAGAGAAGAGGATGTGAAGGAGGAGCCGGACGAGGACGAGGCGGCCATGGCTGGGATGCTGCGGCAGCCGGCTGAGGGGGAGACGGGCGCTCAGAGTCACCGGAGACGACTGCGATCCGCGGGCTGGGGCGTCGTTGGCGAAGCTATCATGACACTGGCTACGGAGCGAGGAGAGGCTGGCGGCACGGTATGGCTTACGGCGCCGTCACGGGCTGAGTCTGGACGGGTGCGAGGAGTCGTTGTCGCCATGCCCCAGCTCCAGAGGGTGGAGGAGACGGGAAGAGGGGCCACGAAGATTAGCAGCGGGAGAAGGGCAGCAAGACGACAATGGCGATGCTGCTTATGGGCGGATTGGGGAAAAGGGACAAGGAGAAGATGTCAGGACATGTAGAGGAAGCAGACGCAAAAAGTAGCAACGCATCTTGGGAGCTGGTTCCTGCCTCTCGGCTGCATCCATTTTATTACCTGGAGTGCTGAGGTCGGTTGAGGTAGCAGGTACCTCTAACCAACTGCTGCTGCAGTGTCTGGACAAACTCCCTGGACCCTCGTGCAAGTACTGGATACGGCCAGCGTGGGAGGCTCTTGGGTCCAGGACGGGAATTGCGACTTGTACATGTACGAACTGCCTTAGCTCTGGGTCGAGTCCCACGTCCGGCTGCAGGTGGATAAGACAAGGTTCAAGCTACTAAAAGCCCTTACTATTAGCACCAGATATTTGCCGTCTGGCAGTTTAGATGGTATAAACTGCGAGGACTTAACCACAGTAATAGCACTCGTACGCTATACCTACTTCGTTGCACGCTATACATGTGCAATTCCCGTGGCTTGAGCCGGAGAGTTGGTAATAACGGTGATGAAAAAGCAAGATAATGAAAGGAAGATTCCCCTTAGCCGTACCTACGCTTGCACTGTTTCTCGCGGGGCTGCTGCTGATGCGTCGTCACTACAGCTCCAGCAACGGCTCGGGTTCTGCACGTCTTGCCTGAGACAGTACAGACATACGGCTGGAGGGAATCGAGTATCTCCAATCACAAAGCAATATTGGCCTGCTGGGGACGCTCTCTTAGGACTATTCCTTCCTGCCCCCTGTCTCGGTCCGCAGCCGCGATGATGCAGAAAACCCGTTTGGTAGAGCTCGCCTGCAAACCCAACGCACGAGTGCTATGGTGAAGTTGCCGATAGATGGTGACAGTGCATTGCTTGAAGCTAAGGACCGGAATTGGGGAGCTGCAGCCTGCGTGGAACCAGACACAAGCCCGCGACCCAGCAGCAACCCCAATCTTCAACCAGGTTGCCCCCCATGTTGCTCGGTTCACGGTCGTCCGGACGCCGACGCAAAGCCGTAGGCTCAAAGTTGGCACCAAACGACATATTCCAAGTACAAGGTGAACTTTGTCTGGGCAATCCGGCTAGCAGCACACCATATAGATACGTTGCGGCGTGACCTCATGAACCGGCATGTGAGGCGTCTGTAAGAGACGATCAGGCGTCTAGCTGCGACGGCTTTGGCGCGATGCGGCACAAGGCAGCCGAGCGCTCCCTCAAGCGCATCTCCAGTTGTGGTAAGAAAGTAAAAGAAAGCACAGCATCCAGGTCGACATCAGGTTGCTGCTGCTGCTGAAGTTGCTGCTCACGCTAGTCGCTTGTGTCTCTCGGAAGAGGCTGAAGAGCCGCTCCACTGGAAGCGAACGTAGCGTGCACGGGGAGCAATTCGGCACTCTGATTGGCCAGTGAGCCGCCATCATGCCGTCCACCACCAGAGGTCTTTGCGGGTTGGGGGCCGGGCTCTCGGAACGGCATCTGAACTCGTAACTGTACCCAAGAGGCGAGCCCGGGTATCCCATCTCCCAGCAGCGGCATGGCAGCTCAGGAAAGGCGACGGGCAGAATGAGACAAAGGTAGAACAAGCCAGAAGAGAGGAAGCGTGCGGCAGTCCAGATCCATCCGGAATGGAGGGCTGCTGCAGCACTCCAGAGTCGCAAGTGGCTGGGCATGGCTCTGGGGCCTGGAGTTCAGCTGTGTGCGCCGTGTGCCATTCTATGCCATCACTGCTGCGACCGTACCTGTACTCGTCGAATTGTCCAAGACGTCTGTTGCATCCGTCCTCCTCTCCTCTCCTGTCCATCCTCCCTCGACAACGCTCGAATGCGACGGCACGATGCGACCAGAGAGCCTGCTCGCTTCAGCCCCGAGACCCTCCCATAACGTGCTTCGCGACAGGACCACCCACCCTAGCCAAGGCCTAGAAGAGGCCATCGACAGCGAAAGTCAAGCAGCCTGGCGAGAGGAGAGCAACAGAGGGCAGCCGGCTGTTGTTAATGGCCACTGCTGGGCCCACGAGCAAGTGCTTAGCGGCTGGCGGGCTGGCGCCGTTAGGACGGTACGGCAGTCCAGGGATTCTTCACTCGCGACAGCCACCTTTCGGCGCTCCCCCACCTGTCTTCAGGAACCGTCTCCAGCGCCGGCCACCACGTGCTCTCCCTGACACCTCTGGCCGGTCACGTCGATGCCCATGCTTTAGCGTGGGCGGCGGCGTGATGGCGTGGAAGCCACGGATTCACGGCCTTGGTTGATACGATCTGATGCTTGAGTTGTCCGAGCCATGAGTTTCTGATGGCGGTAGGCGTTGCCGGACCCCCGCCCTTGTGTGACGATGACATTCTGATATGGCTGTTTCTTGCCTATGATTCTCCTCTTGCTTCTTGGTTGTCTTGGCTCATCGTGGAAGGGTGGTGTGGAAGCAAGGTCGATGCGCTTGATGGGAACATGTCAGGAGCGGCATAGGTAGAGACAGTAGAAGTGACTGCTCTGCTTTCGATTGCGAAACCCAATCGGACCCAATCGAGCCGTACTCCGTCTTCGCCGTAGCATCACCTCTCGCTGCCATGCCTAGCCCGTGTATCCGTAGAGTAAAGTCACGGTTCGTCCCCGAGTCTGGAATCGCGCTTGGCTGGCAAATAAAGTGGGAATAGGCTAATGATTCCGTCCCCATACCTACCTTACCTCAGAGTCGCAATGCTACCTAGTAGTAGCACGAAGCACGGAGGACCCTTTTTCTGCTTGATCTCAGCAGAGGGTGACTGAAGCAGCAGAGCTGTGGGCATCTGCAGATGTAAGCTCTCAATCGAGGTCGCCCCCGGACATTGGACACTCGTGAGAGACCTAACAAGGTACGCCAGTCACTATCAGCTGCTACTCGGAGTGTGTGGTCGCAGAAGCAGTAGACCCAGGTATCAGGTAATTACCACCCGCGGGCCGTCCTAGCACGAACCCGTTTCCCCCTGGCGCAAGATGTGGTACCGAGCGTCCAAAGCGTACAAGTGCTTCATTACCTAGAAGTTGGAAGTCGCCAGACGCTGTGCCTGCCCTGCCCGTCCTCAGCCTCAGAAGCAATCCTAAGCTTGGCAGCTACTGATAGTAATACCTTCCCTCCTGCTTCCCAGTAATGCTCCAATACCTGGGCCACGCCTGGCGCTGCTGCTGCAAACCGCGTAGCTCTCTAACACAGGCTGCGATGGCTTCCAGTTCTCTGTCTCTGCCCTCCAGCTCACTTCCACTTCCTGCCCGCTCGCCCTCGTTCTAATCGTCTTCCCTTTGCTATTCTCTGCCTTGCCGCCGCCCCGTCGATTTTTCTTCTCTCCGTCTTCACCTCGCTCCCGTTCCCGCCCTCTTATCAACGCCGTTTCCCGTCCGCCCTTCTTTTTCACCTTCTCTCTCGCTGCTTCACTCACTCACCCAGTCTCAATCTTGCTGCGCCGCCATGAGATGCTAACGCCAAATTTTGTCTTCCGTAATGAGCCAGCCGCTGGCATCACGTCGATTCTGCCTCTCGCGCCCCGTGTCCCAGCGACACTCGTCTCTTGCCGTTTCCTCGCCTCCCCCCTTGGGAGCTCTGTCTCTTGGCTGAAGCCGCTTAGACAGCACGGGGGATCAACGACAGAGAGAAGAGACCCGGAAAACAGGGAGACGAGACGAAACAACAGCCAGAAACTATCTCACTCTCAGCAGCAGAAAGCACACCATCAGCTGCTGCAACCCTCCTCTGCCCGTCTGTCTGCTTGGGTGCCACGCCTGAGCAGCGAGTCTCACGGCCAATGCCTTTGAATCTGGGCACCAGCTCTGGGCGGAGAAACCGAGGCTTTCTCGGCGCCGACAGCTCTGCCTTGTCCTCCCAAGACGCTCAGGTGCGCCGCTCCTCGACCCCTATCGCTCCCTCCACCATCCCCATCCCTATCGTTATCCGCAGCCCAGATCCCCGATTCCACACCACATCTCCATGACCCGCACACTGCTACTACTGCTGCTTCTCCATCCTCGCTGCGACCTCATCTGTATCTGCAGCTGTGAATCGTAAGACGGGGGGCTCGCCCCACTGCCCAACGCAAACCAGACGCCTTGCCTTTGCCACGAGCTGCGGCCAGCTAACACTCGGCTTGCCTGCCTTTGCCTGTTATAGGATCGTCATCAGCTCCGCTACGAGCTTGACCTTAACTCTTGGAACCTCCGCATCTGGGGCGTTGCCGCCTCGGGTTTCCTTACCGACTCGTGAGTTCCCAGCCTTGTGTCCCTCTTGGTCCTCTTTCTCTTGCTTCTCCTCCTTCTCTTCTTGCTGTCTTCCTCTTTTCATACCCTCTTCATCCCCTTATTGTACTCATACTCGGCATTACTACGTATGCATATATACAACTCACTCCTCCTCGTACTAACCGCTATCCCCTGACAGATATAACCTCTTCTCGACCAATGTCATTCTTGCTTCTGTCGCGTTTGTATACTGGCCACACGGAGGCGAATGGACTAGCCTCCTCATTAACTTCTTTACCCTCCTTGGCTCCATCGTCGGACAGCTGCTCTTTGGCTACCTCGCTGATCGCTTTGGCCGTACCCGCCTCTATGGAATCGAGCTGGTGCTTGTCATTGTCTCGACCATTGGCGTAGCTACCAGCAGCCATGGCTACGGCGACATGTCATTTATCGGCTTGTTCATCTGGTGGCGCTTCGTCATGGGCATCGGTACGATCCTCTACACCCCCTTTTATGCCCTCGACTTTGTAGCTTGAACTGACCAATTCCCGCTAGGCATTGGAGCTGAATATCCTTTAAGCGCCACGATTACTTCTGAATGGTCTAGCACTCAGTCTAGATCAAGCATGCTTGCCAGCGTTTTCCTTATGCAGCCTGTTGGACAAGCCCTGGCCCAGATCATTGGCTTGCTGGTCCTGATAGGGTTTAACAACACCCATGGACTCAAGGCGAAGCGGTGCGGGCTCGATACCTTGCACGAAGAGGAATGTCGCAGAGCGGTGGACGGCATCTGGCGCATTGTCATCGGCTCTGGCGCCGTGCCCGCCCTCCTAGCCATCATTTTCCGGTTCTTCTTGTTCGACTGCGGCCTCTACAGCCTCGAGGTCAAGAACAAGCCTGCTGTTGCCATTATGAATACGCAGCGTGTCTACGGTGCCCCGCCCGGCACCAACTCAAACAATGTTCAGATGAATCCTACCCGCGGTATACAGCCGGAAAACTCTGCTGGGCCGATGCCTGTCCAGTTTTCCAGGGAGGACCTTTACAACTACTTCATACGGGACGGCAACGGGTACTACCTCCTCGGAACATCAGCGGCATGGTTTTTTCTCGACGTCAGCTTCTATGGCCTCTCGCTCGACAACCGAGGGACTCTGGCTGATATGTGGGCTACGTCGAAACCGAAGCCCATCAACAGCTCACTGTCGTGCTGGAACTCGTCACTGCCGGGAGGAAACTCGACCGTGCCTAGTTGGTTGACGGAGGGGCTGCCCGCATGGCAAACGGACAAGACAAAGCCGTGTAACACCATCTACGACGTGCTGATACAGCAGACGAAGCAGTATCTGCTAACTGTCTCCTTGGCCTCGATTGCTGGTAGCGTCTGCTTCATCTTCTTCGCGAACCGCATCCCGCGCAAGCCATGGCTCACAAATTCCTTTTTCGTCCTGGCCATTCTTTTCATCATCACCGGTGGCATATACTACGGCGTCCACCAAGAGTCGGCTGCGCCCGCTACAGTCGTGTTTGTGGCCATTTGCCACTTCATGTTCAACATGGGTAAGAAGCCTCTCGAGCAAGGCTCCCGATTCTCCATCAACTCAATGCTAACAGTCTCGTTTCAGGGGCAAACACGCTGACATTTATCATACCGGCTGAGATCTTCCCAACGTGCTACCGATCGACTTGCCATGGAATCTCAGCAGCGGCGGGCAAGGCCGGTAGCATCGTCTCTTTGTTGATTGTATATGGCATAAACCAATCATACAAGAGCGACAGCCGCCAGGGCTTGATTTTTCTTCTCTTTGGCTCGGTGGCAGCCTTTGGTGCCGTCTTTTCGTGGGCATACCTGCCCGATCCACAGCGGTGGGTGGATGATGGAGAGGGAAAGAGGTATCTCGAGACCAAAGACCTCGAAGAGCTGGGTGAGGGCCGCGTCCGGGCCCGGCAGAGCGGCGACGTCGTCACCTTTAGCGAGAAATGGGCCGACATTAGGAGGCGCAGGAGAGACACAGCCCAGTTCCGCCGCACATCTTCTTGATATGTTTCACTCACTAGTTGTGTAGCTGTACTTGTAATCTTTCTTACCTCTCGCGCCTGTACTTGTGGCCTTTGGACCCTGGATATGATGGGATTTCGGATTGGAATGCTGGACATGTGTATACATATATTTAGGCTGGGCGGCCAGCATGGATTTCTATCGATACCACTTCTCTGATCATGTACATACATCATGACTGTTACATAATAAGGGATTTTTAAATGCCTCTCAATGGAAAAATAGAATAAGCCGAAAAGATCCGAAACACACGCGTTTTGAAGAGACGAGGTACGGGTATCATGTGCTTTCATTCAAATTGTGAAATACAGTAACCGTCGAAAATTCCCATCAGCTCCCCTCGTTCGACGTCTGAACAAGCAAGTCTACCGTATCCAAATAAAACTCATCGGTACTTGTCGTCGCTTTAATGTGAGGATCCCTTTCCAACGCATCCAGCCAGCGATGCCAGCGCGTCCCAGGAGTGGTAGCATCGGCCAGCAGAAGGAAACCTGGATAGCGACGACGGAGGATGCGGCTGAGGCGGAGAGCAAAGGGGGCAAAGTGGATGTCGACGAGGGACAGAGACGGGCCGAGGAAGTAGGGGCCTTGTTCGTCGGCGGCGAGGACGAGGGCTGTCAGGTGGGATTGCAGGAGGGCGAGAGAGGAGGTAGAGGAGGGTGTTGATTCGAACGGTGTTGTTGTTGTTGTTGTTGTTGTTGTTGTTGTTGTTGTTGTTGTAGAGGCGTCAATGGCGGGTTGAGGGGGGTTTGTGGAGGGTGATGGTGGTTGAAGGAGGGAGAAGAACGTCGGGACGAGACGGGTGTTGATCTTTTCAAAGTGTCAGTGCCCTTGATTCGAATCAGGAGGATGGTAAAGGGAGATGGATGAGTGTGACTTACATGATGGATCCAGAGGCGGCAGTTGGCTCTCAGGCGCTGGTCTGAAGGGAACAGCGGTATATCGGGGTAGATGTCTTCCAACTGAATCCGAGATGGAACGTTCAAGTTAGCATACATCACTACGTGTGGATGGATCGTCCATACATATTCAAGAATAACGGCGCTCTCAGAACAGGCCCAGTCCCCCTGACGGATGGCGGGGACAAGGCCTCGCGGGTTGGCCTCCAGGAGGGGCGTTGAAACGGGCCGCTTGAAGGGATCTGTTTCGATGTACTGGTATGGCTGGCCTTTGGCCTCGAGAGCGATCCAGACGCGCTGTGAAAAGGGGCTGCGGCTTTGACTTTAGAAGCTGGAAGATGGAAGGGTGAGACGAAGCAGAGGTTGCGTACCAGAAACATGCCGCATACAGCCTCAAATCAGCCTCCTTGCTGTGCATCCGAGCCGTCTCCTGCGCTGCGCCAACAGCCTTGATCTGCGGTGCTCTCTGCAAACGCAACAAGGCTCTGCGTGTCAGTTTCTCTTTTCACGGTACCGTATGCTCAGGCTCTTCCCATCGACTAACCTGCGTCTTCTTGCCCTCCCTGGCCCTCGTCGCCACCAAGCGCTGCACGCTGCTCTTCTTGATCTCGTCGCTCCGCTCCAACGTATGCCGATGCGGCCCGGCCACTCCGTCCCCCTTGCCGTTGCCGCCGTTGCCGTTGACCCGCTGAATCGTCCAGAACCGCCTCCCGGCACTAATGACCGAAGCGGCAGCCGTGCCGGCGGCAATGGCCGCGGCAACGTCCCGGTCCAGAGCAGCCTCCGCACCGGCATCGGGAAAGTACTCGGTGATTTTGATCTTGACGTCGCACAGGTCACGCTCTCGGGCGCTGCGCTTGCGCTTCTTCTTGCTCGGGTCGTCCGACTTGGGCGTCCCGGGCGGCCGGCCCTTCATGCGGCAGTCCCAATAGTGTGAGATGAAGGGCTTCCGCTTGTATCGTTGGGTGGAGCGGTGGGAGTAGACGTTGTCGACGTGGGGGAAGTACGTCTCGAATTGCTCGTGTGTGAGGATGATGACGTCGTCCACGTCGAAGAGCTTCTGGCGCCACGCTTGAAGATCGGGAGGGTCGACGACGAGCTTGGCTTGGCTAAGCTTGTAGGGCACGGCCGCAGAATCAGGTGATTCTTCTACGTTTCGGAGATGACTTTGATCGTGATGGGTGTGATGCTGGTCTCGATGTTGCAAAGCTGAGCCATTGTGGGCTGGCACGCCGGCGGACACGGGAGTCGGCTCAAGGATGCTAGTCGTATACGGCCCTGCGGACACTTGTCTCTGTTGCTGGTGGCTGCCGTGAGGGTATCCTTGGTGAGGGCCTGGAACTGCCGGAAGACGATGCTGTTGCTGTTGCTGTTGTTGCTGATGAAACTGAAGTTGCTGATGCTGGTGTTGACGCTGCTGCTGTGCCGCCATGGCCGTCGCATGTCTCGCACCTTGATACCCTCCAAACCCGCCTTCTCTCCCCCTTACCCTCCCCTTATTCAACAAAGCAGCCGAGCATCCATCATGACCTCTTCCACTGCCGGTAGTGTTGCTGCGGTCGCCACCATCGCCGTTATGGTTGTTGTTTCTGCTGCCATTCCCATTCCCGCAATCTTCGTCGTCACCTTCATCAATCTCCCCATCATCACCAGCGGTATGAACATCCCCACGATATGAGTTCTCCAGATTTGAGTAAGCAGCAATCCCAACAGCCTCGAAATCCAACCCAACACCCAGATAATGCGCCGTCGTAGGAGCGCCGAACGAGCTCCCCGGAGCCGCCATGCCGGGCAACTCAGAAAGGGCCGAAACTGATGCGACGAAAAGACGGCGGTGAGAAGGAACAGCCTTATCTGAGTTGAAGATGCACAACTGCTTTATGAGAAAATGAATCAATAAGATGACGCCCAGTAGAGATGATGATGATGATGATGCTGCTGCTGCTGCTGCTGTTTGTTTGGTTTGAAATTCCCCGGTCGCTGCTTTAAGAGAGCATCGCGGCTTCCCTGTTCCTCATCCAATAGACGAGGCCCGAGCGGGGAAAGTAAGCAGTCGCACGGAGAAGGAGCGCTGCAGGGCGGCAATGCGTGCACGGACCACCTGCCTTGTTCAGACAACTTGTGCACCTCGATTCTCACTCCACGTTCTTCTAAGCTTCATCTTGGTCAAGGAAAGAGGACCTGGTCTTGTCTGATTGTTACACACTCGCAGAGTTGATTTGTTGCTTTATCCAGGGTACATTCTTCATAGCTGGGTATTAACTAAATAGCTGTCCAGTTCCATCTTCATCCTGTCACCACCAGCATTCAAGTAAAGAGAAGATGATAAGAAGATGTGAAAAATGTAAAAGTATAGACCAATGACAGAGAAAGGCAAGAAGAACAACCAATTTCGCCCAATCCCAGACACGCCATAAAATCGTCCAATCATCCAGACAACGTGTAGCCGTAAAGCGAGAGTAAGAAAGTCCGTATATACCTGTCGAAACGTTTTCCTCGTGCAAGGCAGAAACTCCCAGTAGAAAAAAAGGAAATTAGAAAGAAAAGAAGATGAGAAGTTCCAAAAGATAAGAGGGCCCAAAACGGTCCCTCCACCTCCCCTTTGAGCCCAGTCTAGCCGAGACAATGCTTTTCCACCCACCCTCTTTCTCTTTCATCTGTGGTGTGTTGTGTGTGCGGTAGATGCCTATTGAAGGTGGCTCACTAATGGGGGTTTCCAGAGTCCCACGATGATAGATCCATGGCGTCCATGGGTCCCATGTTCATCAGTGCTCTCAGGACGCCCTCACCACCGACTGGTTGCATGCCCGCTGTTGGCCCATTGAGTCCTCCCCACCCATTGGACATGCCGTAAGGGGCTTGTGGCATACCCATACCCGCAGCCATTGTAAATCCATTGGGGTCGTTGTAGAATCCTTGAGTAGCACCGTTGTCCATGCCGCCGTGGTTCATCATCGTTTGCTGCGGCGAGATGGGGCTCGCGCGGTACGACTCGTGTGCCGACCTGCCGCCGGAAAGTTGGCCGGGTGCTAGGTGAGTTCGTGTGTCTGACGCGCCGCCGCTCGAGTTCGGAGTGCGCCCAGCAGAATGCACGTCGGGGGATCCAGACGCATCTTGATCGAGACCGTCGCCATAGCCGGATAATCCGCCGCCGCCACCCATGTTCTTATCATACATGCCATTGGAATTTGGCGTCAATACGTGCATTTGCTGCTCGGCCGTAAGCCAGGCTCCGTTTCCAAAGTTGTTGGAGTTTGACGTCGACATGCTCTGAGAATCGGTGGAGGTCTCAGTGAGTTCGGGAGCCGTGGCAGTATTGCCGTTATCACCCGTCGTCTTCATGAAGTGGCATTCGTTCCGGTAGGACAAGATACCCTTGACACCCTCTGGATCATCACAGACGGCTCCGGCCCGTACGGGAAGTCCCTTGGGGGGTTCGGCAGGCTACACCAAACAGTCAGTTTGAAAAGGGAGAAAGCGAAAGAGGGAGACTAAGGCTTACACTATCGCCAGGGCGAGGGAAAGCGCCTCTCAACTTGGGGATCTTTTGTGCTAGCGTTTCAAAGTCTACATCGAGTTGCACAAGGAAGGACTCGGTCAGAGGGTTCCGCCTCTTCAGGGCGTTCATGGCCGAGATCAGGAATCGCAGCGAATCAATCGTCTGCGCGTCATCAGGCTTGCTCTTGAGATACTGTATGAAGACTCGAGCAGAGACATAGAGGCAAAAGGCGATGAATGGATTCATCTAAGATGTTCACGTTAGCAACTGCCACTACACCCACAATGTGTGTTCGGAAAGAACTTACTGCAGATAAATCCATGTGTGATATTGTCCGCATTATACTGGCAATCTCGTTTGCGGCAGTGATGCATCGAACTTTGCTTTCCGAGCTGACAGATGCCGGAAGCTTGTTTGCCTCTGCCTTGAAGATGGCCGCCTGATGAAGGCAAATAGTTGACGTGTGGATGCTCATATTGGTGAAGACGACGTTGGGATTGGCCAGGCCGGCAGGAAGCTTGAGGTGGGAGGGGAGGCAAAGAGAGGTGTTGAGGAGGATGTGGTCCATTTGTCGATGGCGCTTCCAGAAGGGGCCGTTGATGTCGTGATCGAGGTCATCGTCGTCGGGCCGGTGAAGGTGGATCAGGTTGCGGCCGAACAGACAAGCCATGAGGATGATGCCGCCAAATGACGAGAGCTTGCCGGCTCCGGACGGGTTCGTACACTCCTCCAGAGTGAGCGTCTGCTCGGGACGGCTCATGTCAAAGGCTTCGTCTGACGATGGCATGTTGGTCTTGATGTCCTTTTCGTCAATCGTCATGGGCCAACCGGTGCCGATGCTGGCATAGCGATCCTCGCAAAAAGCCATCCAAAACGTTCGTCTCCTCTCCTCCCTTTCGGTCCAGTCCTTGGGAGGCGGCAGACACTGCTTAACGTCCAGGCCACTGCCATCCATGCGGTGCAGTCCAATCCTGCATCTTGTCAGTCCACGACGTGCGCAATTGGCAGCAGAGTAAGGCGGGGCTTACATTTGGGCCAGGCGGACGGCAGAGCCGGTGTTGATCCAGGCTCTGGGGAAGTACATCATCTTCATCTCGTAGCTCGCCAGCAGGATGTGCGTCTGGCAATGCGCGACGGAAATCATATGCTCTCCAAAGCCCTTCATGTAGTCGGCCTCGACATACTTGCGTGCCCTCTGGTAGAAAAGATCCTTGAGATCCGTGTACTTGTCCGAGATGGAGCACGCCAACGTCCACATGGCGTATCGTAAACAGACTGGGGGTCGCGCACTTGGTGCCCTGTGCGAGTTGTGAGCCATTGCCAGAGTCAACAGAGGAAATGGTGACATACAGGTTCATTGCGGCCATGTACCGGTATCTGTGAATCATGGGCATCGACGGATGAACTTTCTCAAAGTAGATTTGATGCAGCTCATCAATGGTTTCCTGTGGCGGTAGCGGCTCCTCCAGTCCCAGGCCGATCATTTCCCAGGTGAAGTTTCCGGGCATGTTGTTGACGGGCATGCCCATGTTGGCATTGAAGCCGAAGTCATCCAGGGGCGGTGCCTGAGGCGACTCGTCATTGTTGAATTGCCAACGTTCGTCTCCATTCATGCCCATGTTGGGGTTGGGCATGGGCATAGCCGCAGGAGCATTGGCTTGGTGGTGAGCGTTTGGCATTTGCATGCCAACGCCCTTTGTCGGGCTCTTCGCTGGCGGTTCCTGGGTCTTTAATAATGTCTCAACTTGTTCTGCGAACACAGATTAGCATTTCCGCATGTTGAAGTGTTGTCCCCATTGGTTGTCGATGGATTAATCAGGGTCGCAATGGCTGCATCGTCTTCTCTTCTCTCCTTCCTCTCCCCCCACTGCCTCCCCCCTTTCTCCCCCGCGCATCCTCTCGAAGAATCACAGGGATCGCCCGACAGCGCAGCGACGAGATAAAGAAGCAAAGGGCACAAGTAGGAAAATAACACCACAACAAGGAGACTTTGCGGGGATTCTCACTGAGTCGCTCCTCCAGGGCCTTGACGTAGCCACGCTTGGGCCCGCTCTTCCTCCGCTGCTCATCGTAGGCACAGTTGTGTCCCAGGCGCGAGCAGGTGCTACAGCTGGGCCGGATGCCGTCGCATTTGAGCTTGCGCTTCCTGCAGATCATGCAGGCGAGGCGCTTTGGCTTGGGAACGCTGGAGTTGTCGGGATGCGCATCGCGAGGCGCCGTGGAGTCGTCGTGAGAAGGGCTGACGCCCGAGTGGTTGCCGCCGTTGCTCGACGAGCCGTTGTCCGAGGAGCCGGGCATGGTGCTGGTCGGTGATGGGCGACGGCGCAAAGAAAGCGCTGCGGCTGGGACGCTGGTGGTGGATGTGGTTGAATCGAGAGTCTCTGCTGGTGGTGATGGTTGAGTACAAGTAGGTGCTGGTTCGTCCCCCCTTGCTGAATCCCAGTTTCTGCAACGAAAATCGTCTTGGGGGTCACCGTCCACGCGGGAGGCGGGATGATTGGTCGAAGCAGCGGCAAAAAGGGTTTTGAGTGAAGATGCAAGAAGAGGAAGGGAAAGGGAAAAGAAAGGGAAAAGGAGTGGAGAGATGAGTCAACAGATCAGATAAGTCGAGCCTGCAGATCGAGGGTCCGACGCGGCAGTGGGATGATGGAGGAGGAGGAGGAGGAGGAGGAGGAGGAAAGGCAATGGAAAGGCAGCAGAGAGATGACGGCTGTTGAAGAAGGTACTCAAGGGTACTGCAGTGGTGGTGGTGGTGCAAGCACAAGCACCAGCACAGCTGAGACTGCCGGAGGCTGTGGATGCGGGAAGCCGGGCAGTGAGGCGAGTCCGCCAGAAGGCGAGCCTGTCAAAGCCTGGCGGGCTCCTTCCCAAGTTCCTTCAGGCTGGCGCTGGCGCTGGCTGCTTGGGGAAACTGCAAGTGGGTAGCGCTTGGCCGCGAGGCATCATCGAAGTGGGTTGCGCAAGGCAGGTGCCAGGGACGCTTGTACCCTGTACCGCCGGGCTACGGCGCGGCCTGCATTAATAATGGACGGTCGCTGCTATAATTAGTATTTGGCACTGCGTGCGCGGGCTGGACGTGGGGCGCGCCAGTGCAGCAACGGTGAGGCTCGGTGCTGGCCAGGTACCCGCTACAAGGAGCCGAGACGGAACCACTCCGGACGACGGCCACGCGCTGCAGGCGCTACAAAGGCGCTACAGTACGGACGCTATCCGTCCATGATTACGGCATCTCGACAGCCTCAGCAATAGCTATAGTACTTACTAGCAGAGATTGGTGATTTCCACGGCCTGCGAATGGAATCAGGAAAAATGTATTACTGTAAGATGGAATGGGCTTGAGCTTCAGTTGAATTGAACTCTCCAACCACGTACAAGTTCCAAGCCTGCTCATGCACAATCAGTGCTTGATACCGCACCCAACCGTGCATCCCGTCAGCACCGGCACCCACCCGCCGAAACTCAGCGGGCAGAAACGCTAAACTGACTGGCTACAGCAGTGCCCCCCCCTCCATCCCTATCAGGTTCCTTTTCCCCTCCCCTCCATCCCGTCTGCCACTCACCCTCACCTGGCCAATCCATTCATTCACCCATTCATTCCAGACGCTGACCTGCACGCTTCCAACTCAACCTGGGCTTGCCAGCTATTCCGCTTTCGTGGGTCGCTTCGTTCTAGGGAGGGCATCGAGTTGTAGGGGGTACGACGCGCTGGGCTGCGCTGGACGGCAGTGGACAGACCAGACGCTGAGAGGGCGCTGGAGGGGCATGCTGCTGCACAAGGGCGCTGGGGCCTTGAGGTGAACATTGCCTGATTCTTCGCTAATAGCGTCAGAGGGCACGAGTCGAGTCGAGTCAACGTCCAAGCTCGAGATGGAGGTTAGGGGCCACGCTCTCCATGGGAAAGCTTGCGAAAGGCGCCCACCCTTGCTCTCCCTGGTGGTGAAGCGCCCTGGACCTGGCTCTTTGTTCCCCTCATCTCAGGCCAATCTGGACGATGCTCGAGATCCCTTGCTCGTCACGCTCGTCACTTACAACTTGCTCGGACCGGTAGTGGCATGGGCGATGCTACTGCTACTACTGCCGGTTTGTGGAGGTGCTGCATGCTGTCGTTGCTGCTGCTGGGCTGGACGCGTGTTTGGTTTCTCGGCGGGTGATGTGACGCTGCCAGCCTTGGTTGCCATGAGATCAGGCTGTTGTCCCTCTCTTTCGTTGAGTTACCATTGCGTTGTTTCGTTCTCACTGTTTCACTTCTTCAACTGTTCTGTTGACTGGACGCATGTCATATCTGACTGGCTGTCTTAGGTACCCCATACCTGTATGCGCCACTACTACTACTAGCTGTAGATTATCCCACAAGGCGACCGCCATGTGCTTTCAAGATCGACGGTGTCTTGTTAGTCCTCGCAGCGAAACGAGTGGCGATGCAGTTTCGCTGGTGGCGCGTTCGGCTTCGTCGTCATCCGGCTGCTTTACACGCACCGACGGACAAAAACTTGAGAGCGATTCCACGTTACGCGTATGTGCGTTGGAATCACAATGGTTCCTTTTGGTCCAACGATCGATGACATGCAGCGCTGAGCTCCCATCGTGTTCGCTTTTGATGAATAGTATGTAGTAGCGGTTGTTAGAGTTGACGCGAGTCTAAACAGCTACCGGAACCAGGGGCTACCATCTAAATGGATCGGTCGCATGGCTTGTGGTCGCACAGTAGCGAGGTTGCTCGGAAGGTCATCCATCAATACATGTTACATGTCATCCATCCCCCCCAAAGAGGTACGATATTGCCGCTGTGAGAGTTGCAAGTTGTTGCATGAAGCTCTGCAGTATACGGTATGTATTTGCTACAACAAAGTACCTTGCTTTGTTGTGAACATCCATTGGTAATGCTCCTTCAACTCCTCTTATGAATAAATAAAGAACCTCATCTCCATCACAGGCGTCGACTCTTCAACTCACACATCGCATCCATCGACGTTACCGGCCTGTCGAGTTGTCAGGTCAATTGCCATTTACAGCCAGTACAGTATTGGTCCTCCCCCCTCCCCCGGCGCCACATGATGCCACGCAAACGTGTCCGATAACGCCTCCCGAGGAAAGACTTTGCGATCGCCCAGCTTTGCCGCATCGACTCTTCCCTGCTTCCCCCATCATATTCGGTGCTAGTGCCAAATCCAACCCTCGTGCCGGACGGCTCTGCAGCAAGGTCCCCAGAGAACAGAACCCAGAAAACGACAGAGCCAGACGGGCAGGGGGGGTCAATTATTTCAAATACTTTGTCCTCCTCCTCCAATTTCCCCCACTACCACCACCACTACCACCACCTCTGATGAACCGCTATGGAACTATGGAGTAAAACTAGTATAGCACTGCTATGTAAAAGCTTTGTAAAGCTTGGAGGCGGAACATGCCGCGCTCACCTGTTGCTGCTACCAGCTTCTTACCCTCCCTGACCAGCCACCAACACAAAGAGGAAACACCAAGTATTCATACCGGCAGCATCATGTCTGAGCCCAGAGTTTACAGGCCAATTAGGCCAGTGTTATCGACTTCCCAGTCCTCGAAATCCAACAGGTAGAGAATCCCACGACCGTCAACAAGGGGCCGACAAAGTGACAGGGGCAGGGACAAGGATTGGGGAGGGATCACCCTGACAGCATCAAGTCCAGGTTCCAAGTCTCAGTCCCCTCTTTCTTCTGCAACAGCCGGTCAACTGAACCTTTCCCAATTATTTTTCCTTTTTTTGACACCCGTTGTGGGCTCCACGTTCTGGTGCTCGGTTACGATGGCTCATGGGGGTGGTTCCAAAGCTGCTTCTTCTGCAGGAGAATCGGTACCAACCCTTGTAATATGTTACTATGCAACGGCAGAGAGTGAGAGAGCCACTTCGGAGCCTTGACCCGTTCGGCGCTTTTCCGATTTATTTTGTCTGGTTTTCCGCCGTAGCAGCGATCTTTTCCGGTCCTTCCATTCGCTCTTATGTTATCTGATGATCGTTCTCAACTCTTTTCACATATAAGGCATTGGCAGTGTTTTTGACGTTTACGGAGCACAGTTGACGAGAGAAAGCACGCAATCAAGAGGGCCGTGTGCAATGCACACCCGACAAGAGAAGAAAAAAACAACACAATAACCACGCCCAAAACGTGGACAGAGCGAAAAAGGAAACGATGACCTCCCTATTCCGGTTCTTCCAGCCCGGCTAAGTCTTCGCAGCATTTGGTGTTTATGCCAAGACTCAACAGTTCTTGGTGATGGATCTCTTGGGGGAGTTGACTAATGCGAGGCTACTTTTTCCTCTTCCACTGCTACCTTTAGTTGTTACAGTTACTCCGTACACTCACTGCCTTTATACTCTCTTGTACGGAGCACAGGTGCTAGAAGCAGCGGTATACTTAGGGTTCTCCGTAAGATGCCCGGATATAGTACCGTGTATATTCCATCAACTGTTGCGTGGACTTGTGAGGCATCAATGGCCGGATATAAGCTGTGCGCCTCAGCCTCTTAAGCCCTCTTGAGAGATACCGGACTCGAGCAGCCGATTTGCAACGGAAACGAAAAAGTAGCCGAAGTGAGGAGAAAAGAACTCGGACGGCCCCCCATGGGACGAGCGCAGATGCACAGCCCGAATCAATTCTCTCTTCTGCCTCACCCGTTTCTAGCGCCTTATGCACCAGCGTATTCGGGTTGCTTCGAATCTGAGAGCCCCGAAACCTGAGTTGCTGCTAGTAGTAGCGATCGTAGCATCCCGTAGCAGCAACACACAGCTTTGTCTTCTCGTGGAGTTTGGATGTAAACGCCAGCCTCGTGCCCCGTCTTGGGACCTTGTTCTTGGTCATCCTCCCCCGTTGAGCTACCCTGTCTCTTCTACTACATCTGTTCTCGTACATGCATTCGTAACAGTACTACTACTACTACTTTGCACCTACATGGAGCCCATGTGGCCAGAAGAAGATGGTTGGTAAGAAACAGCAGGGCGTGCCGTGCTGATGACGCCCCAATGGAAACAGGAAAGCAAACCCCCCACTCAGCCCTAATAAGCATGTTCCTTGCGCAGACAGTAATGCTGCCATACCATGCATCTAGAGAGAGAGGGAGAGAAGGGATGCGAAAGGGTGATCAACCGGCTTGCAAGGGAGGACGCGATGGGGGTTGTTAAGTTGTTGTTCAACTAGGCACTTAGAACTGCCGGTTTCTCTCTCCGGTGGCTTCGATCAGAACCTTGAACCTTCTATAAATAAATCGGACTTGATCGTCACATTTCCAGTTGATGTATTGGGGAGGATCCTCACTTGGACAAGGTACGGATGCCTGTTTGTATGTATGGCTCGAGCCTCCTGTATTGACAGCGTCATGACGACCTCGAACGAGCCATTCCTATTTCTGGCGATGATCACTGTTGTCGAATCGTAGTCTACAGCCATCAGTTGAAGCAAGTCCAGGTCGTACGATGGCCTCATGCCCC
>NW_020194719.1:160431-208949 GCF_003025115.1 Trichoderma citrinoviride | reverse complement strand
CCATGGCCACAACCAGCAGAAACCTGTCAACCCCCGGATTGACGCTTTCCCCAGTCATCCACCGAGCGTCTGCTATACTCCCTACTCAAACTGCGTTCCCTCATTCATCCGCGTCAAAAGAAGAAGGAACAAATGTCACCATCCCACGTTTTGTCCGACCATCAGCAGGAACGTCTCTTTTGAAGGGCATAATATCACAAACATGTTACTCTTAGACCCAGGGGGGCTTACCCATTTCTCCCCAATCGATACCTTGTTGAACAGATCCCCTTCCCGAAAGCTCAACGAGTCCTTGCAAGACCCATCAGCGGCAAAAGGCGCAAATCTGTCTTACCGTCTGCATATATAGTCTAGTACACAATAGATACATACGTGGAACGCACCACGGAATTAGTATCCCCTATCTACGAAAGATCGTACGTACGCAAAGTACGGCAAACTCTGATCAGGCTGCAATTAACGGAAAATCCTATGGGTCATGGAAAAGCTTACGGAAGGACGGAATCTTCCGTAAAATCATGGCCTACCTAGGTATTTAAATATTATAACTTGTTGTCGTCTCTTACTATTTTCGTAGGTAATCTGGGCTTGATGGCTTGGGAAAAGGCACCTAGAGAACGCAAAACAGACTACCAGAGCGGTTCTAGCTTTTGGGTAGCTGTAGTTATGGGTACTTGGAGGATGGACATATCGGGGGCTTGTTGTTAAGCCTTGTTTTGGTTATGTTGTTTTAGGAACGTGAGGGTTGTATGGCAACCTGATGGCCTTGAATCCGGCCTCGATAGCTGCTTGACTATCAAGGTAGAGTTGGCGTTCTCTGATTCGTAACGCCCTAGCAAAAAGCCATGTCTTCGCTCAGAGAACTGCCTGTCTCCTAAAAATAGAGAAACAAGCCAATGAAAAGAACAAGGAAAGGAGACAACAGAGCATAATAAAATACCTCCGACAATCATTTACCTTTCCCTCAGAACCTCCCAAGCTAATTAGGTAGTCATACTATCACACACAAGGCCCACGTGGCTGGCTTTTCAAAGCAACGCGCTCGGCACATCGGCCACTTTTCTCTTCTCACGACGCAACAAAGCAAACCAACCTCCCGCAACTCTATTCCTCCCATCCCACGTATTCGTATGTAAGGTAGCTCACCCTTCACACATTGGGCAGCGTAACAGTAGCGTCCAACATGCCGAATTATATCCTAGTTTTCTGAGCCCTCCTTCTCTCTCTTATCATTTTATTCCCGCGTATTACATACATACCGTTCAATGAGAGAGGGAACATGTCATGGCATAGCCTCCTCTCACTTATTGCTTACTCTTTTCGCCCTGGGAATAACCAGGACCAAGGAAACAATGCACGCCGCCTTTTTCTCTCCCACACCATCGGGATGCTTTATCCGAGGGGGCCAAGAAACGAGCCGCGTCAAGATGGCTCAGGTGCCACCAGACACTAGATGGGGGATAAGTAGCCCATACATTTTATATATACACACATGCATACAGTGTTCTTTGCCGACGATCCGTGCTAGAATCCCAGAGCATGTAATCCAGAGTGGCTCGGCTCTGCTACTTGCTAGGTAATAGCCGGTTCGCCTTCACCCCCCCGCCTTCGTTCCCGTACATCGTCTTTCGCAGAGAAACAGAGTAAGAGGGATAGAGAGTAAGACCAGAACATGGAGGGGCGAAAAGGGGACCGATAGAACTACCATCACCGGCTTCCCCCCTTCTCCCCTTCTCTCCGAAATGTGGCTGCTTACTTCCTGTCGAGATCTACCCCCACAATTCGAAGGACACCGAGATCGCTATACGCCAGACAGTAGCGCGTCGGCGCCCATGCCACCACTGGGCACGATCCCGCCGTCTTGAACGTGTGGACATGCTCCCCGGTCTCGACGTGTGTCACCTCCAGTCCGTTGCCTGTTGTGGGTTGTGATGATGCGTCAGCAAAGAACGTCGTCAGGAACTTGATCCAGCCAATGCTGCAACAAGTCGTCTGAGGCGGGTCTCTTTGAACCACGGGATGCCATCTGGCTGACTCACCTTCGTCACTACCGCCGACGACGTAGCTGCCGTCAAATGTGAAGCCTGCAAAAGCACGTGGCGGTTAACCTCCAGACAAGCTTTGACAAGCCCTTCATCAGGCACGGCAAACTCAAGCCTTCGCGGGATCAAAACTCACTTATGCTCCTCACCGGGCCCGTCATCCTCGTAATCGTCCTCTGACACAGCCAATCCGTCGTGTCCCAAAGCGCAATGATCGAGTTGGCTCCCCCCGTGGCCAGATATCTGCCCGTGGGCTGCAGCTCGGCGGTCAGGCATGCGGCCGTGTGGCCCTTGAGCGTGAACTCCGGGGCATCGTCGCCCTCGCCCAGGCGCAGCACCGGCTCAAACTCGGGGTACGACAGGATCCGTATCTCGCCCTCCGACGTGGTGACGAATATTTTCTTCCCGCTCCAGCAAAAGGCGATTTGGTTCGTCTGCACCGTCTGCTGGTGTGACGCCAGGGGGGTTGACTGTGTTGGTGACAGAACAAAGATATTATCCGACTTGGAAACCCGTGAGCCATTCAAATGTCTGCGACGTGATGATGGAGAGACAAATAGAACATAGACGAGACATACCCTGTTCCCGACAAGCAGAGTCTGCCCATCAGGGGCCCAAACGAGCGTCATCGCATCGCCCAGGCCCGTGACCTCGTTGAAGCAAGCCTTGGTTCGCACATCCCAGAACCGAACCACTCCGTCACTGCTCAGGCTGCACAGTTCGGCGTCTTTTGTGGGATTGAAGGCGACCTTCTCGATGCCCGCCGCGTGGCCCTTGAGCTCCGTTGAGAATTTGACATTGGGCTTTTCAGGATTCCCTACCGCGCGCGCGTCAATCTCAGCTTTCCCCCTCCCTTCGCTCGTCACTTTCACTTCGGTCACGCCCACTTACAGACTCGGAGTGTCCTATCAGCTGAGCCCGTAGCAACTAGAGTCCCGGGGGGATTCCATGCAATCGATCTCAGACTATGCAATCGCATCAGTATCTGCGTCTCAACGGGCTTCGTCAAGGGGGGTCGGTCCAGCCATCACTCACTTCAAGGGTCCGGCGGCCCGTGATGAGTTGGGATCCGTATATGGCTGGCTCCTGAGACTGTTGAAGTAGCCCGGGAACCTCTCCTTGGACAGGCTCACCCGGGGTCTCAAAATCGGCGCCATGGCCGTGTGACTGTGCTCTGCCTTCTCCTCACCGGATCAACAAGGAGGTCGCGCGCGTTGAGAATCCTTGCGTTCCCTCTTTCCTTAATAGAAGCGCGGCACTCGGAAGAAGTAAAGTATTTATTCACGCGTAAAAGACTCGTGGGAATGCCAATGCAAGCGTAGCGATATCGAAGGGGTGCTGAGCGAATTGCTTTTCAAGGTCTGGTTGTAAGGGAAGGGGTTCGAATATCGCTGAGGATGGTGTAAAAGGCTAGGCCAGGCTGAAGGCGGCGAAGAGCCACCGACTACCTTGGTGACAGCATTGTAGTGTGGCTGGTGACTCAAAGACTGGTGTGGCGCAGCAGCAGGCATCTGCTGCTCACTGATCATCTCGAATTTGGGACTGTAACTGCAGTCAAACAGTGACAGTCAACGATTAACGTCATCTCTCTTTATAGCTACTCTCGCTTGCTCTAGCAGCGGCATTACATCCCCATGAAAGAAATGACAAAAGAAAGCCAAGTCGTGATGATGCATCATGAAATCAAAGACGAAACACAAAGAAACACGATAAAAGGGCATAAGCCAACAAAGCCGATAACAACCATTCAAGTCTCATACAATTCAATTCTCATCGCGGTTTGAAAGCCGTCCATAAACCAATCATGATATGTGTACACTTTTCTATCTCGGACCCTGCCCGTCAACAAGGGCCGGACTGTGGCAGCGGGCTTTTGCGATTGCTCAACGGCCACAGCTCATCAAGCTCCTCCAACAGAATCGAAGCGCAGCTCCAACCGAGAGCATCAGATGCCGCAACCAGTCCGTCGTCCGAATGTTGAGTCACCCCTGTACCAGACCACCACAACAAGCCGACTCCAAGATTGGCAAACCAATACCTTTACCCTTTCCTCCCCCATGACTCCAAGGCGCCTGTATCAGAAGACGAGAAAAACAAGAAAACAAAGACGCGAAGCGGGATTCCATGCTGAAATATTGAAAAACCAGACAATTGCAGACATAACCTGCTAGATATCAAACAATGGGAATGGCGATGCAATGTAGCCGAAACAGCGCGGCTTCCAGACCTGATGCTTCAAAGTCGCAATTAACAATGCAAGGACTAACACTTTCGTGTGTCGTACACGCGTAAAGCGACAACATTATGGCGTGGTCATGCTCACTGCCGTTGAACAGTCAGGCTCATGATGGTGTCCAACGTAGAAGGGTCGTATGCCAAACGGTGAACGGGGACTCGCATAACTCAAGACAACCAAGTGGAGGAAATTCAGTGCGAGTGACGGCCAACGTGGTCATAATCATGAAATCTGGTCCAAGGAAAGATGGAGATCTTCGATGCCAAACAACGGCGCGTTCTTCTTGGCCCATTGGCGGGAAAGGATAGAAGCTGCCAAGGGCGTTAGAAACGGGACCTCAACACACGATCGACGTCTTGCTATCAAGCATACCTTTGAGGAATTTCTTGCTAGCATACTTCTTGAAGAATGCTTCGTGGATGGGGGGGCGCGCCAAGTAGTCAACCATGAGGTTGACAACAGGCTCAACCTCATCCTCTGTGTAGCCTGCATAATACGCAATAGTCGGATCCTATTGTCCACATTGTTAGCATTTCCCATTACCGATAGCATAAAGGGTCTGCTCTTTCACTCACCCACTCGCCGCGGTCAAGCATGAGTCGCGCCAGGTACATGGAAGCGGCGGCGACGTGGCTGGGACGGTAGACCATGAACCGGTGGTCCAGCAAGCTGATCTCCGTAAGATACTTGCCAATGGTACGTGACTGGATATCATAGTTGTCCGCCTTGGAAACTCGGCGAAGGAAGTTCATGGGGTTGGGATAGCTGAGATCATAGTTGAGGGTGCTAAGAATGAAACGTTCCGCGCTCAGAATCTCAGCCTCGCTGAAGCCATCGTCGGCAATCTTCTTGAAGTTCTCAACGTGAGGTGACAGAACCTCTTCGTACTTGGAGGCGATGAACATGGCAGTGATGCCGACGAGCTGCAGGCGGTCGAGCTGGACAACCTTTTCGGAGAGGAACCGATCGATGATGTTGACGGCCAGGAACAGGGTCTCGGGGAGCAGGTGAAATCGGGTGTGGACCTCGATGAGCCAGTCAATGAGGATCCCACGCGTCTTCCACTCGAGGTCGTCCTGGTGAGACATGTAGTCGGGGTTGGGAATCGATTGGACTTCGAGTTCTCGCAAATAGTCGAAAATATCGTTGGCATACTCGGCAACCATGAGAGGGTCGTCCAGGTCCTCTTCGTCGAGGCTCTTGATGTTGGCCAGCAGTTCGGCCTTCGCAGCCTCCTTGGGATCCAGCTGGGGCGGAGCGGCTTTGGCTGGGGCAGCCTTGGCGGGAGCAACCTTGGTAGGCGCGGATTTGACAGGCGCAGATTTGGTGGCAGCAGGAGCCTTGTTCTCAGCCTCGACAACAACTTCGGCGCGCGCACGCTTCTCAGCATCGAGATGAGCCTTCTTGCGAGCCGGTTCCGCCGCTTCAGGCACGGCATCCTCCTTGGGGGCAGCTGTGGGAACTTTTCGCTTGGGTCCAATGGTGCCGGCCCCCGACTTCTTTGTCTCTGGCTTCTTCAGTTCCTTGCTGCTCAAAGCCGTCCGACCCGCAGTTGGGCGAGTGCTCTTCTGAATACCCGTTGGCTGAGCGGCCTTGGACACCAGGCCCTTGGATGCCGTCACCTTCTTTCCCTCAACAGCTTCCGTTTTGCTGACATTGCTGACATCGCCCAGAGCAGCGCGTTTTCTAAGTCCGTTGGTTGTGGTGACGCCGACAGTCTTCTTTGTCTGGAGGCCAACTTTGGAGGGGGCTGCTGAATCGGCCACGTTAAGGGCCGCCGACTTGGCCCTGGTCATACGCGTTGTGGTGCTGTTTTCGTCATTCTCGTTGGAGACGACGCGAGTACGGGGTCGTCCCTGGGTACCGCGTCAGCACTCTCTCGACCAAAGGGCGACTTGGCATTGGACCATGAAAACAGTAGGGGATACTCACAGGAGGCATATTCGAAAGTATGAACTGAGATGAAGAACTAGTGGCTGTGTAAATAGCGTCAAGGCTTGGTACTGTAGTTGCCGACATGTCAGCAAGCACAGAACGCGTCGACAAGGTATAACGAGAGAAAAAAGAGTGCATGCAGCAAACGAAAGATGGATCAACTGGGGTTAAAAGAGATCGAGTGAAGCTCTCCTGAGACACTCATCTCAAGACAAGGGGTTGGGAATGTTACTGACCTCTGAATTGCCAGTTCAAATCCAGGAACCGGCACGTCTAGCTGTCTGGCAGGAATGCTGCTGCTGCGCGGTAGAGTCAATGACTGGACTAAGGGTAATTGAAACGAACAGGCGGGATGCACGACTATGGGTAAGTGTAAAGGAAAGGAAAGGCGGCAGAAAGGGTATCAAACGAGCACGATTGGGGATGATGCAAACTGTGTATGTCAAAAGAGGATGGTGGTGAGGGCGAGCGGTGTTTTGAGGAGAAAACGCCCAAGGGAGCGCGGAGTGGGCCAGCGCGGCCGGGTACGTACCTGCTACCGGTGCCAGGTGTGTGAGATGTGTCTGTACCTGTACCTGTGCTTGTACCTGGACAAAGCTGGGCGCGGCTCGCGATTTTTGGCGATTGCCAGGCAGGCAGTCAAGGCAAGTAACAAAAATAGGTGTCAAGTCGATAAGTCAATGCACTGGACGTTTTGCTTTGTTTGTGGGTGAAAGAACGCCCGGGTCTAGTGGCGGCCAGGGCTGGGGGTGACAATGACGACGATAGGCATGCAGTCAGGCAGGCAGGCAGTCCGTGGGTTGACGCTGATGAGGGCGAGCAGTTGATTGCGTCTCGGGACAGCGGTGAGGAGGTCTGGCGAGGGCCTGGATCGGGATCTGATCTGAGTCGAGTCGAGGCGAGGGGAGCCAATGCTGGACTGGACTGGACACCGAGGACAGGCGGGCAACTGCGCAGCGTCCAAGTCGAATCGAGGCTCAACGAGTGGACTGGGGATGGAGATGGAGATACCGGTATAGAGAGAGAGTCGATACGATACGATACTCGGTAGAGAGGAAGAAGCGAGAAGAAAAAAACAAGACTAAGAGCCGGCTTCCAGAACGGGACGGGATCCTGGGCTGTGATGGATTGTACAGGTACTGCAGCCAGAAGCGGGCGGGCGACGAGTGGAGGCTCACGCAACGACTCACAACGCGACGTTTGGCGGGCTTTTCGCGGGCCGGGGGGTTGGACTGCTGGAAACGGCCAATGTCAACAGTAGCAACCGCCAGGCAACGGGGCTGTGATTGGCCAGACGCGACCAGCAGCTCAAGGCGCGCGAGCTTTTTGGCTGGCCAGTGGCTGGACGCCCTTTGACGTGGAGATGCGTGGCATGGGCTGAGTCAGCACAGCTGCCCTCTTTTCTACTGGATAAGGTAGGTACGCGAGGCTGGCAAGCTTCAGTTGGTGAGCTTGGTTGCTTATGTAAACATAGAAACTCAACTCTCTCGGCACAACGTTTTTCAGCGCTCCGTTGAAATTTCAACGTGGGACATCGAAAAGACGATAGGCCGAGTCGTTCGATTTGCGACTCCACGCCGAATTGCTCGACGACAACCAGCACGGCTCTTGCAGACCTGTGAGCTGTTGGAGATCGTCTTGCGCAGCTTCCAGGGAGCTTGGATCTGCACTTTACGGGGCTGCTCTTGGCCAATTGCTGGGGCTGCGAGACGTCGAGCGCATACAAGATCCTGCCCCCCACCACCGCCAATGCTGGTCGACCACTTTGGGAATTTATACCTCGCAATATCGACTTCTTGATCCTCGCAAACTCGAGGACAGCTTTCAAGATGCTGCAGCCGAGGCTCTCCATCGCTCCGGCGCTCAGCAGCCGCCATCTTCTCGCAGCGTTCAACAATCTCTCGCTGAGGGGTTATGCCACCAAGGCAAAGACCACCAGCGAGCCGGTGGCCAGCACCGAGAGACGCTCGACTCAATCCGTCATGCTGCGCACCTACAAACCCAGGACACCCGGTGTTCGACATTTACGGCGACCTATAAACGACCATCTCTGGAAGGGACGGCCGTTCCTCCCTCTGACAATCCCGAAGAAGGGCCAGGGAAAAGGTGGACGAAACGTCTACGGCCGAATTACCGTCAGACACCGAGGAGGCGGTGCTAAGAGGAGGATACGGACGGTGGACTTTATCAGATGGCGTCCCGGGCCGCACCTGGTCGAACGGATCGAATATGACCCTGGACGTAGTGCTCATATTGCTCTGGTCACGGAGCAGGCCACGGGGCAAAAGTCATACATCATTGCCGCCGATGGGCTGAGGGCCGGTGATATTGTTCACAGCTACCGTGCCGGTATTCCACAGGATCTGCTCGACAGTATGGGTGGTGTCATTGATCCGGGTATTCTTGCGGCCAAGACGGCCTTCCGAGGAAACTGCTTGCCGATGCACATGATCCCGGTCGGAACGCAGGTGTTTTGTGTCGGCTCCGCAGCCAAGAGGGGCGCCGTCTTCTGCCGGAGTGCGGGTACTTCCGCCACCGTGGTGAACAAGAACGAAGAGACGAAAGATGACGGCACCAAGATCATGACGGGCAAGTACGTCGAGATCCGGCTTCAGAGCGGCGAGGTCCGCCGTGTGAGCAAGGACGCGTGTGCCACCATTGGAGTTGCCAGCAATATCCACCACCATTACCGGCAGCTTGGTAAGGCTGGTCGAAGCCGATGGCTGAACATTCGGCCTACCGTCCGTGGTGTGGCCATGAACAAAGGTGAGTGCGCCTGTATATCTGCTCATCTGTTGAAGTTACTAACCCACCTGCGATAGTTGATCACCCTCACGGTGGTGGTCGAGGAAAGTCAAAGGGCAACCGTCATCCTGTGACTCCTTGGGGCCGACCGGTAAGTGTTATTGTCCTGTTCCTACTGCGAATATGGAAGTACGAGACTAATACGAATATCACTGTAGACCAAGAGTGGTTACAAGACTCGCCGTGTGCACAATGTCAACAAGTGGGTTGTGACGCCTCGGCCACGCAACCACGGCAAGCGGAGAGACAAGAGGTCGTCCAAGGATTGATCTTGAGACAGTCCAATAGACAGTTTGATGGAGGGAAAACGATACGAAGCTATGTATATGCGCCGGTAGCAAGCGTGATGCAGCTCTGCGCAACTGTATATTATGTGCTATTATTGACATGCCTTGACGGCGAACAGCTTTGATGAAGATTCATGTGCCAGCCTCGAGTCTGCGAAATGCCAATATGGCTGTGAGTCTGTACTTGGTATGATTGGATCATACTGATTGTGTGCAGCGGGCGGCTCTTCTTCACTGGAGTTGCTTTTGAAGGGGTTTCTCATCCCTGGTTGAACGCAAATCTCGCTACTATGCCCACAGGCTAAGCACTGCCGGGACGGTAACACTCGGGCCCAATGATGACTGGAATCATCTCAACAATTTATCTTTCTGGACAAGGGGCGATCAGTCTGATTCTCCACGATCATATTCTATCCAGTATGCTAACATTCCACTTGGCCTTCCAGCGCCGTCGTTTCTGTAATCTTTCGCATGCTTTGAAACCGAGTGCCGCCTGACTTGGCATCGCCAATGCTTCGTAAGCTCAAAGATGAGAGCAAAGCGCTCATTGCCCATGAAGAATCTGCACCATTCAGAGAGGCAACATCTTGCGATTTCCTCTCTCCTTTTCCTGTCTTTGTCTCTTGTTTTGGCAGCCCAGCATGACAATGTGAGCTAACCAACCCATGTCGTATATACGAGCATCTCCGCTTATTAAGGAGAAGCCAGCATCTCGTGTAACCCTTGGCGCCTGTGCAGAGAAGAGAGATTGGACAGGTGCTCAATTGGGGAGTAGAAAAGATCTAGTATGACCAGCACGATAGGGTGCAGTATTTGGGGCTTTGCTCGATTGACCAATCGCAGTCATGGGGATTCCTAGAACTTGTTGTAAGGACGGAGAAGGCCGTTCTTTCTCAAGCAAGGATGGCTCAGGTATAGTGCTAACCTATCGTGGCAGTATTATTACCTGAAAACCTTAGTAGCTACCTAGCCAGCTACTACAGTAAAATTGGGGAATTGTCGCCACGGGAAGCTCTGTAATATAGGTACCAGTTCTAATGAATCACGGTGAGAAGAAGAGGCTGCTTATTTTACGCTTGACGATTAACGTTAAGATTTCATGATGATCTCTGGCGGAGTGGCAGTCTGTACTACCTTAGTGCTTCGCACTTGCAACAAGTTTCAAGTCGAAATGCCAAGGAGCCAAGAGCCGGCGCGAGCTACGGCAGCTGGGCAGCAGGAGCGAATGAGACAAGGGTGACGCCTGCCGAGATTTCTCTAATGCTCCTTCCACTGCTGTCAAACCGCCGCTGGGAAGGCGCAGGCACACGACCCACTTCCTCATCCAGATCGAAACATACAGACGCTTTTCGCCGTTTCTCTCCTTGCCTCCTGCCTCCTGGTCGCCCTGATGCACGGCACACGCGCCAGGTCTCTCCTCCCCTCAGGCTGATTCTATCGTAGGTGACTCCGTTGTACCGGCTGTTCCCCTTTTAACTGTACGGGGTGCTCTGTCACCTGGCCCGTCCTGCTGGTACCACCTGGTAGGGCTCTACTTAGCCTTGCTTGCTCTTTATAACGAACCGGCATCCATAAGGTAAGGTACGACGCCAAAACTGTACTCATCTTGCATGCTCGCCCTTCCATTGGCTTCACCTCCTGACAGAAAGATCTTCTCCTTGCAGGCAACTCAAGACGGCGGACTGCATCACCAGCAGAATCCATCATTCACAGGTAATCATGGTTCCAGCTCTCTCTCCATCTTGCTCCCTCTCCCTCGTCCGTCTCCCCCAGACTTGCTGCTGCTAGACAACAGTCTTCATTCCCCATACGAAAATTCCAACCCCTGCAGCAACCGGGTGAGACTACTATGCAGACAGAGACAGCAGACTGCCGCAAGTGCTGCTATTATTACTGCTGCTGCTATGACTAGCCACCTCGAGCGGCCGGCCAGAAGGCTGTGCATCTGCTTTGCCGCGCGGCCCCTTTGGATCGACACCGCTGTGGAATCCATCATCGCCTCGATAAAACCGAGAACCGAGCTGGGCGACGACTACATTATTATAGTGGGCGCCGCATCCACTGGACGGAGGCAGATCTGAGCTTGTCTCGTCCACACCTCGCCAAACCCCGGCTCGGGCTCTCAACTTTAATCCTTTCCATTCCGTTCTAAGCTCTCCCCTTAGACACCCATCTCGTCCATACCCACCGTTAGCCTCGACTCTCCCTTTATACCCTCATCACACCCCGCCTCTTATAGTCCTCTTGTCTTGTGCTCTTGTCTTGACGGAAGCTGATGCGACCATATCAGAAAATGGCCCGCTCCGGGTCTGACGCCAAACGGGGACGGCCCTCGATCCGCCTCATCACGTCCTACATCTTCGACTGGGTCATCCTCCTCGTCGTTGCTGCCGTCGGCTACGTCCTCGGAGTTATCACGCCCAACAAGCGGCCCTTTTCCTTGGTTGACCCAAACATCTCGTGAGTGCTGTGCTACATCGGTACCAAGATGTCGACCAACGCCTGTCTCGTCCTTAACCACTGACGGCAGTGCTCCAGCTTTCCCTTTACAGAACACGAAACTGTGCCGGACTGGCTGCTCTTTGTCTTGAGCGTCGGCGTCCCTGTCGTCATTATCATCATCGTCTCCATCATTTTCGTGCCTGGGGCCACAGTTCCCAAGAACACCCCTGCTTCGCTGATATGGAGACGGAAGCTATGGGAGCTTCACATTGGTCTGCTGGGACTCCTCATGTCCGTCGCTTGCGGCTTCTTCTTCATCAGTGGGATCAAGAACATGTGCGGCAAGCCTCGACCCGACCTCCTCTCACGATGCCAGCCAGACCTCGAGAACGCGGCCAAGTACATTATCGGCGGCTTCCAGGGCGAGTCTAAGCTGGGCAACAGTATTGGTCAGCTCTATTCCGCAGATATCTGCCAGCAAACAGACAAGGCGAAGCTCGATGATGGCTTCCGAAGCTATCCCAGTGGCCACTCTGCTGCCTCCGCGGGCGGCCTCCTCTACCTCTCGCTGTTCCTTGCCAGCAAGTTTGCCGTAACCATGCCATTTGTGGCCACAGGGTCTCATTCGTCCAACCACGAGGTTCATGCTGCGTTTCCCTCCCGCTTGGGGTCCGCAGTCGAGCAGTACGACGACGATGCCACCGTTCCCATGACGGGTAAAGGCGCGAACCAGACCATCGCATACAACTCGAGCATCCAAGCTCTACGTCGCCAGGCGGCCGCTCCCCCCGTCTACCTTCTCGTCATCACCGTGGCGCCCTTTTGTCTAGCCATCTTCATCGCAGCATCCCGCTGGTTCGACTTCCGGCACCACGGCTTCGACATTCTGTTTGGCTTCCTCATCGGCGTCTTCACTGCCATCTTCAGCTTCAGGTTCTATCACTTGCCCATCACCGTGGGAGCTGGTTGGGCGTGGGGTCCTCGCAGTCCAGACAGGGCGTACTGGGCGGGTGTTGGCCGATTGGGCTATGCTGCCGACAATGACGTGGAGCGTGCGACGCCGCGTTCTGCCAACTTTGGAGAGTCCACCGATGTCGAGGCTCGGCCCGCTTCCCTGTCGATGCCCGCAGCTATGAGCTATCGATCTCCAGTATCAAGGGGTGATCCGTATCAGGACGTAGAGCTGCACAACTTGGAAGGGGGTCCAAGCCAAGGGGCGCAACGAATCAACTAATTGGGGGGATTTTCATGATGATACCCATCTCCTCCGCGGGAGATTGCATTTAGTGAATTGGTCGAGGGGAGAAAATGGGCTTTGAAATATTTGCCTTTTAGAAAGGCCGGCTGCATGCCTGGAATGGTTATGTCTTTATCAATATAGATTCCACTTGATTGTTTATAGATGCACGAAGCGATGTAATTTCTAGGGTGGAAACGAAAGACAGAATCACCGGTCTATCATCATGATTTACCTTGCATATATCACTTTCGAGTTCTAGGACAAACGAGCAACGGTTAGAAAAGGGGTTCAGGTTACACTATTAGACTAACAATACGCATTCACGGAACAGAAAAACAAAAATTCATACGTGGAGATGAGGCAATACTCAAACTCCAGAACATTGTGCGCTCCCCTCCTTTCCCTTCCTTTCCCATCTTTCCCCGCCGCCGCTGTTGCCAAACGCCTATCCGTGCAAAACGGAAGAAACAAAAAGAAGGATGCAATGTGTAGAGTAATGGGAGGTTGAGAAGAAAATGGCGTGTTTTGACGGAGAGGCCCGAGTATGGTCGCGTGAAAGGCATGTCTCATCCTGGCTTCTCTTTTGGACCTTTTGTATCTTCTCAGCTGTTGCTCATTTGGGGCCCCATGAATAATTATTTCTCTTGAAGTTTTTAAACAGGTATAATTGCGTGTTTCGTGTTTTGGAACATCCACCCTCGCTGCTCAGTTCGGCCCCTCGATCAGCCTCACGTTGTTGTTGGCGGCGTTGTTCGCCTCCACGCCCTCAAACTCGACATCGTCGTCCTCCTCCTCGTCGTCGTCCTCAATCTGCTCCTCCCTGAAGCCGGACTCGATCTCGAGCTTGCGCAGCCTCCTCCGCATGTCGTCGCGCTTGAGGTCCTGCCACCGGACGAGCGCCGCGGCGGCGTGCACCTTGAAGCCGTAGACGCGCGGGATGTAGCGCTCGATGCTCTTGGAGGGGATGAGGGCCGGGTAGACCTGGAAGATGATGTTGTGGAACGAGGTGCCGAAGTAGGCGCCGTCGATGGAGGCGTGGCGCGACGACTTGGGGTTGTAGAGGTCCTCGCAGCGGGCGCAGTAGAGCTTGACGGGCTTGAGGTTGGGGATGTCGGAGAGGCCCATGGGGAGGAGGGGGTGGGAGTGGCAGTTGACGCGGGGGCATTTGCCGAACTCGGCCTTTTTGTACTTGTCGAGCTGCGGTTTTTTCGTTGAGAGTTAGCACCTTTTTGTGTGTTGGGCTCTGCAGAAAGAGAGAGAGAGAGAGAGAGAGAGAGAGAGAAAGAGGCTGTACCATCTTTGTCAGACCGCGCGTCGTGACAATGTATCGCGCGTGCACCAGGCCGTAGAGATGTCTAGCCGAGCTCTCGATAGTCTCTCGCATGTCATCGTCGCAGTCGAGGTCGAAGACGTCCGTCACCAGGTCGAGCGCATACTGGTAGTACTGCACCTCGGTGTTGAGGCCCGTCAGGTTGAAGCGGTCCGTCAGGTAGTCTTCGTCGATTTCGCAAAAGTATTCGTTGCCGCGGGATGAGATGAACTGGAGGCGGAAGGGGAGGAGGGCTGTTAGCTGGGACGTTTTTCGGACCATTGTGGCTGTTTGTCTGGGTTTCTTTTGTTTGGGGATCTATTTTTCTTTTTCTTCCTTGATTTTTTTTTCTTCGTTTCTTCTTTCGCGTGTCACGGTCTGCCGTTGGTTTGGGAACGAGAGAATGGCAGTTGTGGCAGGTCGGATAACAAGTCCTTGTGGGTGCAGATAGGATGAAACACAAGGGAGAAGAAAAATCACATATAAAGAGAGACCATATGTCAGAGACGGCAAACAAGAAGAAGAAGCTTACCCAGTCCCGCCAATAGCTGGTGTAGTCACTGTCGGACTCGCTAACGAAGTCATCCATCGCGTACGGCGTAGATAATCGAAAGACGCGCAACTAAAGGAGGAAGGAGAAGAAGAGAGAGAGAACAAAAGAGGGCACAAGGCCGAGACGACGAGGCTGCCCAAGGATTGGGCGGAGAGAGAGAAGAAGAAGCTGGCGGGCGGAAGGGGGCTCTCGAGAGGCGGCCGAAGTTCGGATCGTGAAGATTGCCCGAGAAAAGGAGAGAATCTCAAAGGGTATCAGATGTTTGTAAAAAGCCGGGAAGCGGGTGGCTGTTGACGCGAAGCCCCCCCAAAGAAAGTTGGTCGAGGTTTTTGTGATAGAAGTTGAAGCGTTGGGACGTCGGTTTGATGGTTGACGGTTGATGGTGGGGGTGATAACGTGACTAAGGCGGGAGGGAGGGAGGGAGAGTGTGGTTATGGGAGGAGCTGTTAGTGCGTGGCTGCGATGTGGGCGGCTGCGATAACAGCAGTTGATGGGCTCGATTAGTTGATCAGGTTGGGAATATGTAAGATATAGCTACGCGGTTCCCTGTTTGGGCTTTCAGTGAGCAGGCCGCGGATTGTGATAGATATAGAGATGATATAGTAGTTGATTCGACCCTCTGCTACCGCATGCAGTTGTGATCCTGCTGCTTCATGCGTGGTTGCCGTAGTCGCCATGGCACAGCATAAACAGCTCCCCCAGAACAAGGACCATCCCGGCTCAGGTCGACAGAATTCAACCAAACGCGATAGTAATAGAATGTTCGTACCCGAGATATAAATACACAAGCACCACTCTGTTTGCCCAGTAGCTTAGCAATATATACACGGCAACGTATATCCTTGATGCATCTCGCCAGATTGCTGTGCTTTTACCCAAAATCGATCCCGCATCTCATCCGTTTCGCCGAATTCAAACCCATGAAGGAAAAAGACGACAACCATCTAAGAGAGTACAAGCAGAAACAAACAAGATAGGGAGGCCCTCGCCTCGTCATTTCCATCGCATGAAACATTCGCCGTCGCTGCGCTCTTCCGCTCTTTGCATCCCATCGTTCATCATCCGTCCAGGGGGCTTACCGTCGAGCCCATGCTGCTGGCATCGCTGTGAGACCGTACGTCGGATCCCGTCCCGTCATCGCTCCCGTTCTTGTTTCTCCCATTGGTAATGAACCCCAAGCCCGTTACAGGGAGCTCGAGTCTGCTGGAAATGTTATCCTGGCTAGACATCTGCGTCAAGCCCACGTTGGCCATCTTCATGGCTTCTTTGAGAATCTCTCCGGTTTCGTCCATGGCGGCCAAAAACCTGGCGAGTTCTTTGCACAGCTCCCAGTCGCCTTCTCTTATCGCTCTTGAGAGAACCCGTACCGACTGTTCCAAGGAAGCATCCAGCTCGTCCAGCGTATGCAAAATGATGAGGTATCCGCCTGCCGTCTTGAGCGAACCCCTTTGCAACGACTCCTCAAACAGCTCCTGCGCTGGCGGGAGATAGGCAAAAAGCGTCTTCCACTGCCGGACTTCTGTCTTCCTCGTGCACTGCAACACAATGTCAAGGTACTCCTTAGAAGATGACAGCAGGGACAGGACACGCGGCAAGACGGCCTCTTCCGGCTTCGGCGATGTGTCTGCTTCTTCGTCCAGCACGCGATGCAGGAGCACTTCGAGTCCATGGGCGAAATATTCCAGTCCTTCGTATTGCTGCGAGAGGTTTGCCGCCTCCACCGTCATGTTGTTGACGAGATAGAACCGTAGCACATCTGGCAGAACGAGATGCGTCTGGATGAACAAGTAAGTAACAGAGAACTAAAGAACGACTTGGATCTCCCATGCCAACTCACCCTGATTGCAAAGTGAAAAAAGGAAAAGGCCACATCGCGTCGCTGCACCAGGTCTGATTCTACCCCAAGAACAATGCCCTTTTCTAGGAGAATAGACAAGGGGTAAAAGTCAACGTCTACCGATACCGGCGTTGGCAGCTCTCTCGTCCCACCATCTCCGCTCGCCGCCGTCAATAGGTCATGGATATCGGTCCATGCCTTGATCTCCATCCCGTCAAACAGCCACAGGGAATCGCGGAGAGCCGGTGGTCCGTACCGAAGTTGGGCCTCGTCGGGGTAGTGGCTGCTGACGTTAAGAGGAGGCTGATCTCGCATGCTCACATGGTACTCTACGTTTTGCGCAATGATTCGCATGTCATACTTGAGCTGGCCGTCGTCGTTGAGAGAGGGGCTCAGCAACACCAGCTTGCCGTCGACGAGAAAGAGCACAGACGCGACAGCCACGTCTTGGGAAGGATCACCGTCGCTGAGCTGGCTGTCCGGCAAGATCCAGCTGAGCCCTCGAACTCTGGCGGGCGATCTCACAATTCCGTGAAACGCAATTTGGCCTACCTGGATGAGACGGACCGAGCCGGCGGTCGGCACGAAGATGTAGTGGTACAGCAGGTTCTCATAGGTGTAGACTAGGAGGGAATCTTCGCCAGAGGCCGTGACCAGGACGACAGGAGCGGGCAGGCGCTCGGTGTGCAGCACATGCGAGTTGTCCAGCGCCGCCTCGCGGGAGTAGAGCCGCAGCTCAAATGTCCGGCTGTCCTCCACCGCCGCGACCAGGATATGCTGATACCAGCACATGCCTCCCCGGACCGAGAAGGAGTTCTCCATGACCTCGTCGGCAAACGTCTTCCAGCGCCCGCTGTTGACGCTGTAGTGGGCCAGTCCTCGGCGGCCGGCGACAGCGACGTAGCGTCCATCCGGCGAGATGACCGTCTGGCGGATGGGCCACTGGTTGAGCAGGTATGACGACGGGATTCTGGAAGTGTGCCACAAGAACGGCTCCGCCGATATACTCGTCAAGTCGGGCAGGTCGTAGCCTCGGTAGATCATGACGCTGGTCGGTGTTTGTAGGACGGTGCGAAAGACATTGGCCTCGTTGTAGCAGCCCGTGATGGCATTCTTGGCCATCTCGAGCGACCATATTGCTTCATGCCTTTGCCCTATCAGGAGAATCTCGGAGCCGCCGCCCGACCAGACGGCGCCCTTGACCCCCAGAAGCCACTGCTCGCCATTGAGGGCCGAGATGCTGGGCTCTGCTCCGAAGCTGTTGGTCCCCAGCTTTCCAAACATGCTGAATGTTGACCAGCCCTTTTCGAACCCCGCAAAGAGGCAGTATCCATCGGGCGAGTACGTCAAGGTTGTAAAACAGCCAGTCGTCGCCGTTGAAAAGGGCATGCGATGGGAGTGGGAGTGCACAATGTTGCCTTCGTAGTCCCTGACAGAGTACACGTGAATTGCACCGTCCAAGCAGCCAACGGCAATGAGCGAGAACCGGGCGTTGATGACGGCGCGCACTGCCTTTCCCCTTGCGTCCTTGGGAATATGGAAGCAGTGCCCCTTGAAGAGCCGCTTAGAGTCAGCCCCGTCGGGCTCCTCCTCGGCGCCGTTTTTGCGTTGCTGGCGCTGAACAGCATATGCTCGCCCGTCGCTTGTGATCCAGGTGGCCAGGTTCATCGGCCGGTCGTGGGTCATTTCCACAATGGACGCCTTCTTCTCGACCCAGCCCATGCGACTCAAGATCTCCGTCCGTGTCTGGTTGCCGCTGCTGTCGGGGGTCCAGCGGATGCACTGCACCGCCGCAGGCTTCCTCGTCGCAACCACCAGCTCGTCGTCAAGGGCGAGAGCGCTCTCGATGCCGGCGTCCACCTTGATGACCATGCGGAACCGCACACTGACATCGCGAACCCCGCCTCCTTCGCCGGGGCCCCAGAGGATCTGATCGGGTCGCAGATGCGATTGCGGGCCAATCAAGCTCTGCTTTCTCCTCTGCACGTTGTGGTAGTTTGAAAAATGCGGTTTGTAGACTCTCGACTCGCCATCGGTGGCGATTGAGTAGGTGATGAGGTATCCCTTGGATGTATGTACCACGAGAATGGCGGAATCGGGACGCAGCAACAGATCGACGTTGGTGCCGTAAGACTCGAGGGACGAGTCGGATCGAACGACCAAGGCAAGGACCACTGCAGGCTGTGGGCATTTGTGCGGTTAGCCGAATGCCATCGAACATGACAAGGCACGGATGCAGGGACATGGATGGGCATAGAGAAGACGCACCTTGGTCTGCCAGAGAGTGATTGACGTGGCTGTGATGACGGCAAACATCTGCCCGGTGCGGGCAATGCGCAGCGCAAGCACCGGGTCCTTCAACGGCACCCTCCCGTCGCCCGCCGCCTGGCTCTTGGCAGCAGCAGCGCCGTCCGGGAAGAACTCGTAGCGATCGACGGGCTTGACGGCGGGCGTGGCGGGCGTGACGGGCGTCGGCGGAGGCTGCGCATCGTCGGAGTCGTCGTGCGGCGCCTGGGCGCTGGCCTCGGGCTGGGGCGACGCTAGAGAGGACCCCGAGAGGCTCTGCAGGCCGTCGTAGGAGACGTAGATGTTGGCGTCGGAGGCTCTGCTGCTGCTCGTCGCATGGACGCGCGGAGTTCCGATGGGCCAGTACATGGCGAAGGCGGAGGCGGAGGCCCAGAGGCGGCAGCTGTCGGGGATTCGCAGCGCAGACGCTCAGGCTCAGTCATTTCCTTTCGGGGGGCGGCGGCTTAGCATTGGTCCATGGGTGGGCGCCGAAGATGCTGCGATTGCGGAGGAGCGGCGTTTACTGAGGTGGTGAGGCCATCGTTTGTTTGGCAGGGAGGGTCTGTGTCGTAATGTAAGGTGAGGTAAGGTGAGGTGAGGTGAGGTGAGGTACCTATGTAAGGTAAGGTTCAAGGTGCATGGGGGAGCTTGGAGGTATTATGTAATCAGTGCGGAGGTGATGCAGTTTGTACATTGATAGTAGATGCGTCGACTTGAGAGCTCTTGTGTTGAAAAGAAGAGGGACTTGCACCTTGAAACGAGCTGGAGAGATTATGGACTGAATGATGGAATCACGGCATAAAGATTTGTTTGTGGCCTCTGAGTTGATGAGACAGTGGTTGGTGTACCGTCCATCTCCAGTCTTTGACACAAACTGCAGTCATATTCAGAGCTAGGATGTCCCAGCATATGTACAAGCTTTACATACTTGATTACAGTGAGATCATCAGATCTAATCTAATCAGCCATCTGATTGATCAAAAGGGTCATTGGGATTTCCATCTGCCGTTGCCACTGCGAGGGAATCACCGAGGCCATGTGCCTGGTTCACGGATGATCTCGGTATCAACTTACACCGATGCAAGGCCCCGTCTCCTCGTTATCAGACCGATTCAAGCTCTCTATCAAAGTGCTCTGCAGATAATAATACATACTATCGGCTAGATCTATCAGATGCCGCTGTCGGAAGGCGAGTATCGTTGCTGCCCCCCTCTCACAATTACTGCCCAAGTAGGCAGTTATCCGAACCCACAGCTCACACGCCCTAAAATAGTAGCAACCCCAGATGTCCTCCTCTCCATGTCAATCATGTTGCCGCCAGGGCGCGCCATTACTGTGTTACGTATAGCGTACGACATGTTCAACAAGCACCGTTTTGTACGTAATCCCCAGATCCAATATCCCCCCCTCCAATGCCAATGCAAAGGAATCACGGGATACTGGCGGCTACACGCGGCCGAACCCCGATCCCGGCGCCTCCCCCGACTTGGCCGGCCGGCTCCCCCAACCATCGCGTAAAGCGTACAAAGTCGCAGGCCAAAGAATGCCCGATTATGGAGCGGTTGACAAATGCTTTTATTGCATTATCAGTGTGTCGAGTCGGTGGAAGTTGGCCTGGAGGGGGCCCGGATGCTGCATGTGCATGCATGCATGCATGTACATGTACTCGGATGCTGTACGGACCTCCGTATCGCTATCGATTCCTAATACCTGACTGACTTGTTCACCTCCATTTCTTTCCTTCTTCATACCACACACTGCCCATCATACCGCTTCTTTTCTCTCTTTCGTCCAGATTGCGTCTGTCACACAGGGCGGACGGGACTCATTCTCTTGCCATCACCTCGATCACATATACCTGGAAACAAGATCTACCTACCTACCTAGTACATGTACTTGAGGCAGCTTACAGCAGATCCAAGCTGCATGTGCTCACAGCTCGCAGTGGCGACTCCTACAACTCTGAGTGTATAGGCTTTGGATATCATCTACTCAAATAGGCGAGCATTGAAATTTCTTTGTCTCACCGCCAACATGCTCCCCGTTGCAAGAGCTGCCCGTCTCCGGGCCCTCGTCGTCTCTCGCCATGGCACCGCCACGATATCTCTCCGCACAGCCAGATCCCTTCACAGCAGATCAAGCCATCTCAACAGCGCCGAAGCAGCTGCCACAGCTCAGCCAGCCACGCATGAAGCCGAATACGCGCCCTCCCTGCTGAGTGAGATTGCCGCGAGGAGAGCCAAGGCGGGGAAGCTGGTGGCCGGCATTGCTGCGGCATCGGACAGTGACATGTTCAAGGGTCCTGTAAGTGCCATGTTCTGCGGTTGTAGAATACGTGAGAAGCTGACAGTTGGCGTTACTTGAAGCAAACGGGGAAACCAAAAGCAAAAAGATGGGATGGTACGTCGTCCCAGAGGCCATACTTTGTATAAACGGGAGACCTATCAAACATACAGTAGAGACACGCCTTTAGCCCATTCGCTGACTGGCGAGCATCATCTAGACCACCTCAGTGCAGAGAGCAAGTCGAGAGAGCCCTGTTCTCTCAAGCAAGCTGCCAAACACTTGAAGCAGCCCGGGCTCATCTCCCTCGGCGGAGGCCTGCCCTCCAGCGAGCTGTTCCCTCTCGACGAACTCAACATGAAGGTCGCCATGCCGCCAGACTTTTCGGAAAAAGCAACAGCCATCCACGGACAGCATGTGACCATTGGAAAATACGACGTCCGCGACCGGGACGGCACCTACGATCTGTCCATTGCTCTCAACTATGGCCAGTCCACGGGATCTGCTCAGATGATTCGATTCTTGACGGAGCACACCGAGATCGTCTGCAAGCCCCCTTACGCCGACTGGAGGGTTTGTCAGACCATTGGCAGCACCGGAGCGTTGGAACAGGCGCTGCGAATGTTTTTGGACAAGGACCGCGGCGATTCGGTTCTGACAGAAGACTTTAGCTTCTCAACAGCTCTCGAGACGATTACTCCCTTGGGTGTCAAGGCTTTTGGTGTACCCGTCGACGACCAGGGTCTCGTTCCCGAGGCCATGGACGAGCTTCTCAGCAACTGGGATGCCAAGGCTAGAGGATCTAGGAAGCCTCATCTCCTGTACACCGTCCCCTCGGGACAGAACCCAACCGGCGCCACCCAGGGCCTTGAGAGGAGGCAAGCCATCTATCGCGTTGCGCAAAAGCACGACTTGTTCATTCTCGAAGACGAGCCATACTACTTCCTCCAGATGCAGCCGTACACGGGCCGTGGCCAGCCCGACGCCCCTGCCCCGAGCAATGTCGAGGACTTTGTCTCGTCTCTGATACCGACGTACGTCAGCATGGACGTCGATGGCCGAGTGATGCGGATGGACTCGCTTTCCAAAGTGCTGGTCCCCGGATCTCGTCTCGGGTGGATCGTCGCCTCGGAGCAGATTGTCGAGCGATACCAGCGCCACGCCGAGGTCGCCAGCCAGGGACCCAGCGGCTTCTCGCAGGTCATTGTCCACAAGCTGCTGGACGAGACCTGGGGCCACGAGGGATACCTGCGGTGGCTGATGAACCTGCGGCTGGAGTACACCAAGAAGCGAGATGCGCTGCTTGCTGCTTGTGAGGATAACCTGCCGCGGGATCTCGTCAGCTGGACGCCCCCTGCCGCTGGCATGTTTGTAAGTTGGCCACCATCCCCAAGGTTCCAAAGCACAGACTCCCTCTAATCATCACTTCACAGCTGTGGTTCACCGTCGACCACAGAAAGCATCCCAGCGCCGGCGCCCGCAGCCTCGAGGAGATTGAGCAGGAAATCTTCGACTCGTGCATCAAGAGCGGCGTGCTCGTTGCCCGCGGATCGTGGTTCCTCACCGAAAAGGACGCTCCCCTGACGAGTCTGCACTTCCGCGCCACGTTTGCCGCGGCCAGCCCCGAGAACATGAATGCGGCGATTGCGAGGTTTGGCAAGGCCGTCAAGGATAGCTTTGGGAGGCAGTGAGATTTGAATGGTGAGCCTGGGGTTGGTGTCTATAAGGCTTATGACAGTTGGCATGTATGACTTTACTCGTTGTTTCTGGTTTTCTCCTTTGTATTTCCGTGTCTGCTACAATTGACCAAAGGGGTTTTTCAGGCTGCACTGTTACCGCATAGGCTTCTCATCATAGCGAAGTATTTCATCATTTGACCCTTGGTATCCCGGCATGTAAGACAGCTGTTGCCAAACTAAACAGAATGGAGGGGAGCTCAGTGCGTGAGATCGTGATACTCGTACAAAAAGGGGGCGAGGCAGACACCCGTCCCACCACGCTTTCCTCTCTCCTCACCCCCATCTTCGTCCTTTTTCTCTCTCTTCTTTCTCTTTCTGTCTGTCATCAGTCCTGTCCAAGCCTGCTTTCGCATTCTTATACACATCATAATGCTCAGTTCGTTCCCTTCTTGGCCTCCCAAAAGGCCACATGCACTCCGTGTCCCGGCGACAGGATAATGTCCGACTTGAGCAAGGGGTTCCCCCCGTCAATCTCCGCCATGAAGCTCTGCACGCGCTCAAAGCGCTGGAAGATGCGACACAGCGTGTAGCTCATCTCCGTCAGCGCGAGCTGCTGGCCGATGCAGATGCGCGGGCCCGCGTTGAAGGGGATGTAGTCGTGCGGCCGGGGATGCCAGACGGCCCAGCGCTCGGGGCTGAAGACGGCCGGGTCGGCGAAGGCCTCGGAGGCGGGCGGGTAGAGGTCGGGGCGGCGGTGCATGACGAGGGTCGAATACCCGATCCTCGTGCCCTTGAGGACGGGCAGGGGCTCGGCGCCGTCGGGCCCGCCGCCCCGGGGCAGCGTCGTGTCCTTGAGGGCGACGCGGAGGTTGAACGGGACGGCGGGGTAGAGGCGCAGCGTCTCGTTGAGGACGGCGCGCAGGTAGGGCATGTTCTTGAGGTGCTCGTATGTGGGCAGGCGGTTGCCGTCGTCATAGGGGCCGACGGTCTCGAGGATCTCGGTGCGCAGGCGGCGGACGGCGTGCGGGTGGCGGCTCAGCTCGTAGATGGCCCAGGACATGGTCGCGGCGGTGGTGTCGCGGCCGGCGATGAGGACGGCGAGGATCTGGTCGCGCAGGACCTTGGGGTCGCGGGTGAAGCCGGCGAGGGCGTGCAAGAAGGTGTAGCCGCCCTTGTTGCTGCTGCTGCCGTCGGAGCGGGCGGCGAGCTCGTCGGGGCTCATGCGCAGGGCGCGCTGGATGAAGCCGTTGACGAAGGTGTCGATGGTGCGGATGTGGGCGCGGTAGGCGCCCTTGGGGGTGAGCCAGCGCAGGCGGGAGGCGCGGACCATGATGTTTTGGAGGCGCTGGGCTTCGGCGAAGGCGTCTGCGATGTCATGCTTGGGGGTTCTGTGTGTGTTGTCGTTGGGGAGAGAGACCTCGGTGTCAGCTAGGGGGGGAGAGGATAAGAAGACGATGAGATGCCGGAGCGGAAATGATGAAACATACGACAAGGACTTGACGTCGCTGCCCAGCAGAAAGTCGGTGGCAACGTCGAGGGTGTATCGGTAGAAGAGCTCGCTGATGTCGAGCCGTCGCCCATCAGCCCCTGAGAGGTCAACCTCCTGGTTCTCCCCGTTCAACGGCCCGCCGTTGGCCATGGCCTTGAACAGCGCCTGGATGTGCGCCTCGAAGCAGTGCAGGTCGCTCAGGCGAACCCTGGTGAACTGCGGCCTCAGGAGCTGCCGGCTGTCGTGCCACTGGGCGCCGTCGGTGGTGAAGATGCTGTCGCCGAGGAGCTCGGCCCACTCCCTGTTGAAGTTGGGCCCCTTGCCGAAGTCGTGGAACTGCGTGGCCAGCATGGCCTTGACGTTCTCGGGGTCCGCGGTGAGGACGACGCGCTCGTTGAGGATGCGCATCTCGCAGGTGTAGGAGGGGGAGGGGGAGGAGGAGGCGCCGCCGAAGAAGATATCGCGCCATAGCTCGAGGTTCTTGTGGGCGATGGTGGAGCGGACGCCGTAGTAGATGAAGTCGAGGCCTGTGGATGAGTTGAGTGTGAGTGGTAGACGGGTGTTTATATTTCTTCTTTACCGAATGGTAGACGAGGCTGGAGGGTATGGCCGTAGTTGCCGATGCTCTTGATCTTGCGATGTTCCCTTATACGGTTGATGGCTATTCGGGCCATCCATAGGGCGACTGTGACGAGGACGAATGCCTTGACGGAGACATAATGGGCCAGAGCCTCGAGGAAGCCCATCCTTCTTTCGGCCTCTGGTGAGGTGAGGTGTGTATCTGTGAGATATCTGTCGATTGACCCAGTTGACAAGTACGGGATCGTGAGTGAGTTCATTCACATACTCACAACCACGGACGTTCACGACAGAAGGGAAGAAAAGGTGCAAGAAGAAGGCATTGGACACAGCAGATCGGGGCTGGCTTTATGCAACGTGCAAATCCGAGAAGCTGAAGATCAATGACAGGGCGACCTCATGATCGCTCGGGTCCTCGGGAAGGCTAACATGCCTAGCGCGGGGACCGGCGAGTGAGGGCATTCGGGGCAATGGTTTCTTTTCCAGCTGCCAACGGATGGGGTGTTTCGTAGATCATGACGCATCTATTGCCCTCGGTATGCGAAGCTTCGTGGCTTCTGGTATGATCAAGCTGTCATCATACGATAGGTACTTGACATTACGATGTGATGGCAGCGCATATCAAGTACAATAGCATCAGCATTGGGTACCATACAGGTTGTTAGTCGAGGGCGATGGGACATTTATCCAGCACATTTACACGGTTATACGAGAAGTGTGGATGGGCTTTTTGGAGTATCTGTGATTGGCTTGTTGGCGGTTCCTTTGCTGCGAGGCCAGAATCCTTCGACTTATACCCGGCCACTTGAGATGAGAGCTCGCTTGGAACTTTCGGGACAAGTCGGCTCGACGCCGGAAGAGCCTTATACGAACCTTCACTTATAAAATTTCTGTCAATGATTACGTCTTTTGGTTTCCCAGTGCAACTGTCCACTTGTTGATAGCTCCAAAATGAGTTTTATAGAGTTTGTCAAGTTCCTTGATCATCGTGTGATGGCGCGGAAGCGAAAGCCGGGGAACCGGGCGAAAGCCTTACGGAGAGGTGGGCAGTTCATTTATGAGGGTGCTGCTAATGTGACCGTCGCGTGGACATAACTCGGTTGCTTGGCATGTTCTGCTACAGGATGCTACTTTGTGCATGCTTGAAGACGTAACGATATATGAGGGGGCTAGTATATGCCTCTGGTCTTGATTCTATACAACTCTTAAGACGAGTGTAGGGTAGTAGTCTGCTGGGCGAACTTGACAAAGTCTGGGTGTTGAGCGAGGACTGCAGCGCTGCTGATCTCCATCTGCAGATGGGCCCAAACGCGATGCGGGAGTGATGCATATCAAGGACACAGCACTTGTTTGAAGTTGTCAGCTAAATAATAGGCATATAACGTCTGTCTTCTCTTGGTGTAGACCCTTTATCAGATCGAACATCGAGGCCTCTAACAGCTGAATCCGTCCTAGTGCTGCCGCCACCCCCACCAGCCACCAACAAGCCCACCAACATCCACCCCAAAGCTCCGTCATCATCATACCTTACCTTGAACCTCACCTCAACTCTCAACCTCAACTACTCAACCACCGCACATCCCCTTCTTCCCTCCTCCTCACACGACTTCCTCACGCCCAACATGTCCAGCTTCCCGCCAGACTCGCACGCCCCAACGCCCCCCATCCTGCCCCCGAAGCCAAGCAGCCAGGAGCCCAGCCGCATCGGCACGCCAACAACAACCACCTCCGGCGCGCCTCCGCATCCGCCGTCCTCCCTCTCCGAAGCGGGGCAGCAGTACCGGGCCTCGGTCCTCTCCTCGACCGCAGCCGCAGCCGGAGCCGCCGCGACGCCGCCTCTCCCTCCTCCTCCTCCTTCTTCGTCAGCCACAACAAGAGCGGCGGCCGAGATTCCTGATCCAGGCGACCAGTGGCTGCCGCAGGTCGTCCAAGACAAGTCGTGAGTTTTGCAAAATCCAGATTCCCCCCCGGACCAAAAGAAGAGAGTATAGGTAAACTGACAAGGCCCCGTCCCAACAGAAAACAAGACATCGCCGACATCCTCTCCAGCCCATCCCTCCTCAACGCCCTCACCCACGCCCCGCAAGCCATCCACCCCTCCCTCGCCGCCTCCCACGCCGCCCTCTCCGCCGCCCTCGCCAGCAACACGGACCTCGCGGCGCGCCTCCTCGACGCCGAGGCCCGGCTCGCGCGCCAGCGCTCCGCGACCCAGGCCCAGCTGCTCTCCAGCCACGCCCTCGAGCGCCAGTGGCGCCAGCGCCAGACGGACATGGACACGGCCCTCGCGCGCTTCAGCCCCGCCGCGCTCTACCAGCTGCTTGCGCAGAGCGTGCAGGAGCAGGCCGGCGTGTGCCAGGCCATGGAGGAGAGCTTCCTGGATGCTGCTGCTGATGATGCCGGGGTGGCGGGCGAGAGGGAGGCCGCCGAGTGGATTCGCAGGTACAGGGAGGCCAAGGTGCAGTTTTATCTGAGGCAGGAGAGGAAGGAGAGGTGGGACGAGGGGAGGGTTGGGGGGTGGAGGTGAGGGCATGTTGCTTTCTGGGGCTTTCTGTGTTTTTTTTTTTTTTTTTTTTTTTTGCTGGTGGGATTGCCTGTTATGATGCGATGATGGATGGGGGTTGGGCGTTTCTGGTTGGGAAACAGCGGGATCGTTTTGAAGCCGGTTATTGGGGCGTGTCTTTTACTGTTTTTTCTGTCGTGAATAGCATGGTCACGGATCTCGTTGCGGGCTACTACTAGAGGTAGAACGATTCGAGATGTCCTCTATAGAAGGCGTCTATTTTTTTCAGCTCTTTTACGCCTCAGGGATCACGTCAAACGCCAATCTTTCATGTACCAATCTATAGTATGTTGAAGCGAAACACTAGGTAGGATGGAGCTGGAGTTTACATAGAAGCCTGCCCATCAAGGTAATGCCTTGGGTACATGTATAATAAATCTACATGATGGGAAATCATGATACCGTTTTTCAATGGAGTGTATAAGATGTCTATCGTCGATGACTCTCTAATGCCGCCTTGACTATAAAACAAACGATTGCGTTCAAGGGTATCGTATCAAAATATTACAAATATTGACAACAGGCTAAGGTATATGCAAATGCTGGATATGGAATTTTGGTCTCCTCTCTTTCTCTCTCTCTCCCCCCCTTCTCTCAAACTCTCGCACACTCACTTCTCCCCCAGAGCTTTCCTCAAAAGCAAAGTGGAAGAAGGAGGCGAGGTATCTTCTTCTTCTCCCCCATCAGAGGCCCACGCCCAGGGCGCTAAAGGGACTCTTAATCATGTCCGGGCTTCTAGGGCTCATGGGCAGGGCAAATAGGTCATCCTCGGCATCCTGCGCGTCAGGCTGCGAGGGCACTGCGTCGCCTTTGAGGGCAGCATCAAGGGACATCGGGCCGGTTGGGCGGGTGCGCGAAATGGCCGAGAAGGACGACACGGCAATGTCACCCCCAAGGGGGGACAGCATGTGGGACTGACTATCGGGGCTGGTGAAGGTGTTTGCTGGTTTCGGGGCAACTCATTGTATTAGTCCGAGACTGAACGAGCGAAGCGAGGGGATGGCATATGTAGTCATGTGGTGGTGGATGAGACAGGTATGTATCAGATGCTTACCTGCTGGGCTCGGCACCAGATCTGCCGGCGACGTGGCCAGGCGCAAGCCCTTGAGCTTATCGCCAAGGCGTCCAGAGACGGGAGAGCGGGGAGCCATGGCGGTGGCATTGCTCGCGGGAGGAGGCGAGGGAGGCGCGCGCAGGAAGTTGTCCACGATCCACTGCTTCTCCGCCAGCGCCATCTCGAGGCCGACGCTCTCGGGGTTGACCCTCATCTCGGCCTCCATCTCGAGCTCGAGCTCCCGCAGGCGCTTCTTGGCCCATATCGTGTGCAGGACGCCCCGGGGCCCGGACTCGGCGTGGAAGTGCTCGGGGAAGATGGCGGGCAGCGGCTTGAGCACCAGGCTGGGGCGGCCGGGGCAGGCAATCGTCACGGTCGCTGGCACGGGGGCATCGGGGGGCAGCATGAAGTAGACGCGGCGCCTGGCGTCGTCTTCGTCGTCGGTGTCCCTGGCAGGGAGAAACGTCGACTTGCCGGCCCAAGAGACCTCCCAGGCGGCGGCGTCGACGACGGTGCTGTCATGGGCCTTATCGCTGGAGACGACGTCGACGCTAGGAGTCGTCGTCGTATCTTGTCCGGCCAGGGTGGGGGCACCAGGATACCACTCGACCATCAAGATCTTGGTGCCATGATCGCTGAACTCGAAGCGAGCCAGATGGGTGGCCACGGGAGGCGTGTCCCAGCTCGCGTCGGGGGCTGCGGGAGCGAGCTTGTCGTCGTCGGCATCGTCGTCCCTGGCGACCACGGCGCTGTCGACGGCGGGTGGCTGGTCGGACTGAGGCTGGGACTGAGACTGACGAGGCTGGTGATGGTGATGGAGCTCGGGCTGAGGTTCGGCTTCGTGCCGCGGTTGCTGCTGCTGCTGCTGCTGCTGCTCCTCCTCCCCCTCTTGCCGGACAAGGCCAGGCTCGGCCTCATGCTGGTGCTCGTGCCCAGCAGCATCAGCAGCAGCCGGTGGCCGAGGAGGCCCCGAGGATGGGTCCATGGCGAGAGAAGCTGATCTGATAACCAGAGACAAAGAGGGCCTCGTTGGGCCAAGTCAAGTTCCAGGCGGTCGGCAGCAGGTCGCAAGTCGCAAAGTAGCAAGTAAGGTAAGGTAGCACGTAGCCGAAAGCCGTCTGGAGGCACGAGGGTAAGGGATGGATGTCGCAGCAAATGTCCGCTCGCCCGGGGGGGTGTAACCAGTATGATGACTTCTCTCGGTGACACTCGGGGCAAGAGTCGGGGGATCTTTTTTGTGTCTCTCTCTCCCTGCTCCTCTCCGTCCCGCCTGTCTGGTCTCTTTTCACTCTTCTTTTTTCTTTTCCCCGTCTTGCCGTTAGAGTCGCAATTCACGGTACATGATGGCTGCTCCGGGATGGACAAAGAGAGGGAGAGAGAGAGAGAGAGAGAGAGGTTGAGCAATTGTGGATGGAGGAAAGAGTCGAGCTTCTGCATTGTTGCGGCGACGTGATTGGAGGAAAGGACCGGCCAGGGTCGCGGGGGGTCGGGGTTTACGGCATGTACAAGTACAGATACAAAGCAGGTACTAAGTAGAGGTAGCTTGCGTGCGGTTACGATGATGATGCGGTTTCTTGGAGTTGATGTTGATGTTGTTTGTAGGCACTCGTACTGCTTGCTTGCCTGCTTGCTTGCCTGCTTGCTTGATACCTATCCTCTTTCTCTTCTATTCTTTTCTCTTTTCTTTGATACTCCGGCCTTGCTTTCCTTCTGCTGCCCCTTGGCGGCGGTAGGTACTCCGCATACTCTGTATAGGTACGGCACAGCGTCGGCTCAAGCATCGCCATTTGTAATGGCCGGAATTAGGGTCGAGATCCATGGATGACCGAACTATCGTACCTCGACATGCAACACAAGCCCTTTCTATCCGATGACGTTCTGGTCCAGGCACGAACTGCCTCAGACAGTTTCTGATGGCGGGTGCAAGATAGAACCGAACCGAAGCAAAGGCAGTCTTGATCTCAACCCCAAGGTGACGCCTTCGTGGTCCATCGTCACCAAGAAATGTCTTGTTTCCTTCACCATCCCGTCATGGGCCAAATGTCACTCCAGAGGGGTCCAAGGCCAGCTTATCAGTGGTGCGGCTCCCAATCCGACCCCTGCAGCTCCCAATGCTGGCCCCATCTGTGATGCTATATATCCTAATTATGCTGTTATAAAAATAGCATCAACCCGCAAAGCGCGCATGACGAAGCATCAGACGGGGTTTCAATGTTTCCTCTTTGTTTCCTCTCGGTCCAGCTCTCAGCAGTGATGAGTCAGCGGGCAGACAATTACTATTCCCAGGTAATGCCTGCTTCTTTGTCTCACGCAGTCAAAAAAGCCAAGTCTGCAGCTTGTTCGTCTCGCTGGTGCTTCCGGTTCGCTTCAACGCCGTCCATCTTCCCTCCACAATCTCCACCGTTCGCCACCCGAGAGCCGCCGAAAAGTGCCTATCAGTGCCTGTCCTGTCAGCTGAGATTGGAACGGGGATTCCTGCTCTTTTGCTCGAATGCACAGTGCTGATTTCGCATCAAACTTGCACTACTACTACTGGGAAGTTTCGACGATGGCCCCCAAATCGGCAAATGCCACCGGAATGAAGCCGTAGATTAAATTCACCGAGATCTCTATCTCTCTATCTCTCTCTCCCCCCCCTCTCTCTGCTCTATGCTCTTCCCTTTCTCGCCTCCTGCTGTAATACACGGCGTGTATCGTAATAAGGTACGGCACTTTATTGGTGCGGGCAGTTTTCCTGCACGAACCCGGCCATGTGCGAGTCAAGCTTGGAGATTGTGTGCCATCAAATATGCTCAGCTATGTAGTAGTAGTAGTACTAGGAAGATTTGGCCGGTTAAACTGGGCGGATAATTGAAGGCTTGATGATGATGGTGCGTAGGTAGGTGATAGTGGTAGTATTCTCCATCTTGATAGAGTTGCTTACAATGTTCTTGATAGAGTTGCTTACAATGTTCTTGATAGAGTTGCTTACAATGTTCTTGCGAGTTAAGCTTCAATTGCCCGCAGTCATTCCGGCATGATTATCTCTGGAGTATCTCTGGAGATACTCTTGCTATCTTGACCACAGTATTCGGCTAGTAGTACTGTATCGCCACCACAGCTGATACTGCTAGCCGTCGTCGCACGGAGAAATAGGACCGGCGTCAAACAAAGATCGCCGTGGGCTCCCACTTTGCCCTCGGCGATATGCTCCACGGGCCCCTCCCCCGTGGATTCAAGCATCAATGACCGTCACCAACAGCTCCCGGTCCGGTATTACTACTAGTACTAGTAGTATACTATCGTGAGTGGGAACAAGGAAAGAAAAGAAGCCAACGCAAATAGTCCGCCCGAGACCAATAAACGGGTCCCGACCTCCCCTGATAGCAATACATGCACTGTATTATTTTACTGCTGCCAAGTAGCACGCCTGATAGGGCGAAAATGCACCATCGGATAATATTTCCGACCCATCTTCGTTGTCCTTGTGTCTTCTTCTCAACATCACCTTGTGATGCTGTAGGCTTACTCGCGCCTTTTTGTTTTGTGGAATTCTCATCCGGGCCTTCCTCGCTGCGTCTGTGCTGTGATTGATCACCTCGGTCAATTCGGCGAGAATGGCATTGTGGACGTGCTTCGATTAGGAACGTGCACATTGCCAATACGAGTAATTGGCCTACGGGCAGCTGAGTTTTGAGGTGACATTGCTTTTAGCCCAGGTTTCTTCTTCTCAGCAAGGGAGAAAAGGGATTTTTGAAGTTTCATCAAGACTACCCTTGGAATAAGGCAGTAAGTGGAAAGAATGAGAAGGTGTGGTTTGGTTCCACGGAAGCATCCGAGTGGACGCCGGGCAATTCGGTTCAAACAAACCTTGCCATTCAAATCCTCCGAGGGAGCAACCATCATGCCATCCGTCCATTCGTTTGTAATGGGAAAGCTTGCAGCGTTGCAACGAAAAGACGCACGACTTTCGATCCTAAATCCCTTTGAGATGCTCTACGTCGCCCGCTCCAATCGGGAAGTTGACTGGCTGGCCCGTATCGGTCCTTTGGGTGAGGCGAGATTTGCCAGCTTTTTCTTTGACGTTACAGTCAAGGGTTGCTCTGGGACCCGGAATACGGGCTTGCACGCTGCCTGTTGTTTTCAATTGCACGATTCACATGCAATCTTTGGAGGTGATACCACTACAACAACACCGTACTCTGGGCTCTTCGAAGTGTTGCTTCTCATGACACACCCTGATGCTACCGTGCAGAGTAAAAAAAAAAGAAACCTCCTGAATGAGCTCCCGGAAAACAGAGCTCGACGCGAAATTCCTCAGCTCCGGATCGGTGCTACTGTGTCATCCCGGTCCAGCCATGGTTCCATCTTGTCTACTGCCACTGTTCCGAGCGATGCCAACTTGCTATATACGAAAACAGAACATGATAATACGGTAACATCCAGTTCCCTTTGTCTTTTCCAGTGCTGCGGTGTTGTTGGAGACAAGGTTATTTTCTGATTACTGTACTCTATTCTCATCGCAAATAAATGGAAGCCATTGATTAATATCTACGACGAACAAAACAATGAGCCCCATTCCGAGCTTCCCGACGACGGCATGCAGAAATATGGAGACCTGTCTGATAGAGCTACTACTACATGTACTCGTAGTACTAGTAGTACCAGTATCTGATGGGCAACGTCACTGCAGTCCATTGCAAAGGCCGGATGCATGGGAAGTCGTCGAAATACTGACTCGCCATGTTCTCTGGAGAACACTCTATTTAGTTGTAAGAGTTTCTCACAAACAAAGGCCAGCACTGTACGGAACATCTCCAACAAGTGAGCTTTTGGCTCAGGTAATCTTTGGAGACACTCCGGTTTGACAGGTTCGCGGGACTGCTTAATACGGAATAGCAGCAACCTGAACTCAACGTGACGGAACTAATACCGGGGCTTCCTTTTTTTCTTTGCATTGAGTTTCTGTTTGATAAGATCGCCAGAACTGATGCTTGCCGGCCACAGTCCATGAACGTGAAACGGCCACGGTGCTTTAAATGCCCACTTGATGCGGGCGATCTTTGACGGCAATTATCCATGTGAATTTACCAGTACCTTAATTTACCGTTAGTATATGTACATACGGCTTGACGAGTGCTAATACCGGTACGGCAGTTGTTTGGCCAGAGGTTCGTGCAACAAGAAACTGCTGCCTTTCAAGTGTTGATATCGAAGCATCCCCGATATAGAGACTCCGCAAGGCCGACACAACGCCAAGCGTCATACACACTCCACATCACTCTAGACTCACTGCTTCTTCTCCAACTTCTTGTACGCGATTCACAGCTTTGTTTTTCTTCACTGCACATCTTGTCCGTTTGGGGCACCACAGCATTGCCTTGTTTGGAAGCATGTCGGCACATTCAGCCAGAAAACAAGGGCGGCACCTTCGGTAGTTGCTCGATGGCTTCCAGATGCAATGACTTCATCATCTGCCCCCATCTACCGGGCCGCCCATCACCATCATCAAAGCAAACCGGGACACCAGCAGCCAGCACCCGGCGCCAGCTCCGTGACGCTTGCCTAGGCAGCCCGGCATGGAGATCCTAACTCAACACAGGCAAAGGCACGGGGGATGCGACGTGCCAAAGGTACATTGTAGCACCTGGTGACTTGCCATCGTCTCCTCTGTTGCGCAACGTTCTCTTCCCTTCCCAATGGCAACCGACGAGGCCTGGTTGGTGTGGGGAGCCTGCTTGTCGGGGTAAAGGCATGGACATGGACTTGGGCCACTCATCACTCGCGGCTGCAGTCTTGTCCTCTCGTGTTTGGATCGACAATTCCATGAGACACCAGAACGGCCGGAGTAGGGCCGCGGTGGCCTCCTCCCTCTTTGTCTCGTCTTCTCCTCGTCCTGGTTTCCCGCTCTGACCAAAGGCGTTTCGAGACCGAGGACCCTCTGCCTGCTCTCTCATTCCATGCCGGGTCTGCCTTCGTTGCCTATCCCCGTGGTGTACGAAGCATTGACGGTGACCCCCTCGACTCTGCCCATCTCCATCTCTAGCTAGGGAGGGAGTTCGGCCGGGACGGGCTGCCGCGACGCCACGGCTAGCCATCCCATGGTGGTAGCGCCGCAACGTCGGCTTCGTGATGCATGGATAAGGGTAATCTCATGCATGTCGGTTGGCGTACAGCATAGGATGGGCCATGTTGGGCGCTCCAGACTCCGGGATGATGTGGTGAAAAGCAGGGCATGGCAGGGAGCATTCCACACAGGAAGCCATCGGCTCACAATGACGGGTCGACCTGCCATTGGCGAGGTCATGCCCGCAGCCTTGAAGTTTGCTTCTGTGCGCGCATGTTATCATCGGACGAAACCAAGAACCAGGTGGACCAAGTCGAAGCTGAGAATAGACACATAAAACGACGGAAGGAGATAGCAGACCGTGATCATCTCCGTGTACAGGCAGTAGGCATTGCGTCCAATCTCGCTGAATAACCCGCGCTTGGGGAAAGGATGCAAAGGGGACGTCGGGAATTGAGAGTCCACAGCGTCGTCGGAGCCGCGTAGCACTGGCTATATCAGTCGTCGTATGCGTGGACGGCGCCATGTGCGAATAAGACGGACGGAGGACGATGTGTGTTCGCTCTCTCACGCGCATGAAGCTAGAAAACAAGACTCGCACAAGTGGCATCTGCTCGGGCCTGGGGAGGCATGGTGCCCTATTCGTCGTAGCAGCAGTACGAGTAGCAGCAGGCGGCTGGTGTGCGTTGTTTCTTCGTCCATCTCCTCCTCTTGTCCTCTCTTTTGAGGAGCCATGACAACGCACGGCCTCACGGCAATACGAGGAAGCTCAAGTGATGCAGAGGAGACGGAGACGATGCAGGTGAACAGGCCCGGCTGAGGAAAACATGATGAGGCGCATTTCGCCACCAGCATCTGTCCGCATCGTAATACCTACCGAACTGTAGTAAGCAACCATGGTGGTTCAACTCCCCAAGACGTTGCCGCGAGCCTTATAGCCCATCTCCACGGCCTGGCAGCGCAGCCATATGGAGCCACGACCAGCTTGGGGATGCTGTGCGGCAGTGGATCGCGATGGTGGCCCGAACGGGCTCTGCGCACGCACGCAAGCAAGCAAGCAATCAGTCAATCAAAAGTATGTAGCGTCAGGCCCGTCGAATCCAAAGCCCAGGCAATTCAGAGGGCGATACGGATGGACGGACGGAGGGACGGAGTGGTACTACCCCGTACTTTTGCGTCTATACCTTCAAGTTAGTACCTACATGTACCTACGCACGAGATTTGATGGAAATGGAAAAAGGCTGGCACCAGGAGAAAGAGACCAGACAGCCGCTCGAATGGGCAGCCAGGCGCTACGGCCGCGTTTGGGCTAGCGAGGCCCTGCGGCTCGGTAAAGGGAAGAAAAAGGGACCTCCGTTTGATGCAAAAAGAAACGATGGAGTGGCTCTGGGAACGTTGCGGGCACGAGGTACGAGTTACTTGCGTCTAGCAAGGCATCTTTGCCCTTGAACTTGTACTAGTGCAGCTCCGGGTTGCTTCCGTAGACCTTTCCCTTTTGCTCCCTCTTTTACTCTTTTCTCTTTTCCCTTTTTCTTTTCTTTTTCTTTTTTAGTACCTTATCTAGGTAGTAGCCTATTTCTTTTCTTTCCCGTACTGTGACGTTATCACGCACTGTAGACGTCGCGCAAAGGTTTCTTCCTTTCTGGGGCTGACGATAGAGGGGAGAAGTGATTGACTGCGGTTCGGCTAAATGCCAGATTGGTAAAGAAGAAAAATCTCAGCAGTGCACGCGACGGGTGCAAGTGCGCGAATGTACTTGCAATCACTGCACTAAGACGTCGCTCGGAAGGTACCTCGGGGAAAACCGAGTCATCACGCACGCAGTACCTTATCTCCTCTTTTCTTTCGACGTGGACTTTCAGTTCAATTGTCTGCTATCGCTCCCCTGTTCTGCGTCCACTGAGTGTTCTCGAGAGTACAAAGGGCAGAAGGGGATCCGCCACCGTGCGGATTGCTCGCGGCGCTACTGTGCGGCCCGACTGGCCTGGCCCACAGAGGGCCGATTTGCTCATGGCGACAAGCCTCTCGAAGCAGGAAGCGGAGAAGCGCACAGCAGAGTGCCAATGACAGCCTCCCGCCCCAGATAATGCCCCGGACGCCGCTCCCAAGGCAGACGGCACACTGTACGGGGCGCCTTCTGCTACCTCTGCCCACCCCTGCGCGCGGCCACGAGGAAGCCCCAAGGAGCCCCTGCTTGCGGCGGCTGCACGGTGCGTCGGACCGCGTGTGGCCACGGTGTGCCCGCGCCCCCCCCCCCCAACGTGGCTCTCGGTCGCTGGCTCCAGCAGCCTTTGCACCTTTTCCCTCAGCAGCTCCACTATTGCGCCGGCCAAACCGCCGTCCTGGGCGAATCAGCGCCGCGGCAGCGCCTCGCCCTTTTGCAGCCCGGCACCCTCTGGCACCCTCGGGCACCCCCTTCTGGCGCTCTTCTGCCACTGCACTGTCCGCCTGTAGGCAAAACTACAGCGTCTGCGCGCCCCCAAACAGCACAGCGCTCCCGGATCCCCCCCAAATGGCACCCCCGGCGCCTCCCCGTCCGCCTCCCACCTAGCGATAGATACCTACCCAGATAGCACCCGCGGTAATACCAGACAGTACGGACGAGCAGGTACCCCCCAGCAGAGCCCTGCCTGTTCCACTGCCCTGTTCTGTTCTGCTCTGTTCCAGTCTCTCTCCACTGAACGCTTCTCTTCCCTATCGCAATCCTCTGCTCGTCCACACCTCATCTTCTCCTCCTCCCTCCGGCCCCAAAGAGAGCCTTGCCCGGTCCTGCATCGCGTAGCCTCTGACCTGTGTCTCTGCCCGCCTTCTCGCCGCACAAAGCATTTCTGTTCTACCGCGCCGCCTCCGACCAGACTCTGCACCTGCCTGGACTTACACCAAAACCGCAGAGCGACTCGAGCCGAGACGAGACGAGACGAACCGGCCAAAGACAACAGACGACCGCCCTTGGAGTCGCCGCAATCCTCCGCTCCCCCTCATTCTCCTCTTCTCCTCTCTCTGCATCTACTCCCTCCCTGCTGGGCGGCTTCGCCATACTACCGGTCCCCGCCATGTTCAGACGGCTGTTGTCTCCCTGCGTCCGACAATAGAGACGCCTTCAACTCCCCGAGCTGGCCGCGGCCGCTCGTCACCCCTAGATTCTTGTATCTCGTCGCTCGTTCACCTCGTCTCCGTCGCCCACCATGGCTGAGCCTCACCACCAACAACACCCTCCCCGGCGCGTCGCCATGGATCCGCCGCACCTCACCGAGTTCGCCTCCGAGCGCTATTTCGAGAAGCTCAACCAGCTCCAACAGCTGCACGCAAGCCGCGAATCTGCCGACTCCGGCGCCTCGACGACAACGACGACGACGACGACGACGGCCACCATCACCGCCAACGCCCAGGCGACGTCGAGGTTCATCCTGCCCCTGCGAGAGGCAAAGGTCCCGGACGTTGACGCCGTCAAGCCCAACGACTCGAAGCAGAATAGACGCTTCTTTGGCGGCATCCGACAAAAGGTCACCCTAAAGCACACCAAGAGCGATGCGGATTCGACCGCTGTGCCTATACCCATACGAGCCTCGACGGATTCGACGCGAAAAAGGTTCGTCACGACAGAATTCATTCTTTTGGAAGAGCAAGAGACTCCTTGAAAAGGAATCGCCATCCCCAGTCGAGTCACATCTGCTAACTGACATCTGCTCCCTCCAGCGTCGCTTTCGACCAGCTATTTTTCGGACTGCCGACCGAGCTCCAATTCCAAATCATCTCATCCCTCCCCCTGACAGACATTCTTAACCTCCGACTAGCCTCGAAATCATGGCACGCGCGCATCACCCTCAACGAAACATTCATCGTCCGGCATCTACTACGGGACCACATACCTGCCTATGCCACTCGCCTTTATCCCGTGCCCGACAACTCCGAGATTAACTTCCACTACCTGTGCAGTCTGTGGCATCGACTGCATGTCGCGGCGAAGCTTTCATACTTGATGTGCGAATGGATCACCAAGGACATCTTTCTACGACAGACGGAAGCCCAGAGGCTGGCATTCGCACCACAGCACGAGCGCATGCGCCGACGATTGATACCCCTACTCTTCACCGTCTTCCACTTCTTCGAGACGTACCGGAAGCTGCACCTGCAGTACATTGCTGAAAACGGACACGGCCTGACCAGGGAGCCGTACACGGTGAACCCGATCGAGAAGCAGATCATGGACATGTACGACGACCGGACGCTGCTGAGGGTCCACGAAGTCTTCCCTCTCGTCATCTCGTCCTTCTGCCGCCGCCTGCGACCGCCGACGTACGTTGGTCGAGTGGAGCGATCGCTGCGTGGCTATCTGAGGGAGCGACCGCCGGACGAGGTCCATGTTGCGATTCTGTGCCTCGGCGGCCTTCGTCAGGTTGAGAGGTTGTGGGAGACCAAGGGCTACAACAACCGTCGGGCTGCCGTGGATACTTGGTACACCTCTCTCACCAAGATGCCTGCCAATGAGGCTTCCTCCAACAAGGGCCGGCTGTTGAAGGGCTTTGGTCGAAAGAAGTCGACCAGCAGCGATCGGCCACCGCACCGATCATCGTTTAGCGACAGCGGCCGCAGGAGTCCGTGGGGATCGGTGGATTATACCGCCTCCGGGATGGAGATGCCCTACAGCGTCTTCAACACCAGCCTCTCGGCCGATGCGCCCATGGCGCCTCTGGACCGCGACCAGGCCAAGGATCTGCTGGGAGACCTGCCGTCGCTGCAGAGCATCTGGCTGACCACGGCCGAGGCCCTGATCTTGGATCGCAAGATTGTGAAGCGGCCGCAGGACATCAAGCGGAACCAGCAGGTCATGCTGGAGCTTATTCGCGAGGACGGCCTGGACGAGGAGGACGAGTGGTGCTACGGCCGCCAGATCTCCGACTCGGTCAGGCCCCCGATTTCGGCCCTCGGTGACGATGCGGATTAAACAGTCTCCTACCATTTCCGTCATATACTTCTTCGTCCGATACATACACGAACACGAGTTCACATACACGGATTCACAGCGTTTCCGTCTCCCATATACGCTTGCTTTTTGAACGAAGCTTGCCATCTTTCCTTTTCCAAGCCAAGCACCATCATTGCATTGGCATATACCACGTTTCCTTGCGTTGTTGCGTGTCACTCGTCGACACCAAAAGAAGCATTTACAGGCGTTTTTATATCTTGTCACTTTTTTTTTTTCTGTTCTCATGTTCTACTACTCGGGATTGGAAGAGACGCTTTTCTGGGATCTGGAGAAATACCCCTCGCGAGACCGTTGAGGTATTTCTGGGTGTGGATTATTTGGGCTTCAAACAAAGTGTGGTCTTTTGTCTTTGTTTCCGCGGTTCCTCTTATGGGGACGCTGTCATACTCCTTTATCTTTCTTTGTTCTTAACCATCAAAGATTTCCTATATCTTGCGTTTCCATTTCTTACGCGTGTTGTTGAACGGAGCTGGGGCCGTCTATTGCTCGACGAATGCCATAGAACTGCGACAAGTTTCTCTTTCTGATCTTACCTTATCTAGCCTGTTGAGCCTTTGTCGTTGTCCTTTTTTTCCGCACACACACAATTGGTTCTTGATACAGCTCCTTCTTTCCTCTTTCTCTTTCAGTTTACCAAAGTTTGCACTTGTTGTTTTTCTCTTGACCTACGTAGCGCTGATGTGCAAAAAACTGGAAAACAAGAAATTCTTTTAAACATACAATACATGCAAGGGAACTTTTTACGTTGAATCGTGTGACTGCATTGCCAAGAGTGAGAGGGCGTGGCAAAGGGTATTCCCTGTCCGTTTTGTGTAAGTGATGGATTCGTATTCCTGGCATTTTATCTATGTATCTCACGCTTCGCTTTCCCTCGACTCATGAACAAAACTGATAAACCCCTTTCCAACGAGAGCGTTTCGTAAAGACAGACATTCAAGGGAAGAAAAGACTTGACGCCGTAGAAAACTCATCATACCCCATTCAACACCACCAGACAAGACGGACAGACAGACAAGAGAACCCATCTTTGCAAAACGTACACATACACACAGAGAGACATCTCACATCGTTGTCTTTCAAAACATGTCCAAGCGACGTACGGAGTACATATAAAAGCCCTGACCCCCATCCATTCCCGAAACATCAAACATCAAGAAAAGAAAAAGAAAAAAAAAAAAAAACACACAATTCACCTTCCCACGTCTCTCAATTGGAAAACACACAGACGGAGTCCCCATCAAGACAAAGACAGACGGAAACATTGGATCGGAAGAAAAGTAGATACCCATTTTGCCCTTTGAAAAACTCCTCTTGTCCGTTCCAGAATCACACCCGCGCGCCAAACAACTTTCCCTGTAAAAATCGACAGAAATACACATTTTCTTTCTTTTCTTGCAGTCAAATGAGAAACAAAACCCTCGTGTGATAAGGCAAAAGGTAAAGAAAAGACCGGTCCTCTCCCACGTTACATGCGTATCAAAAACTTTTTTGCTTTTGCTCATTTTTTTTTCTTGTCTCTTCATGATTAAAAAGAAAACGCCGAAATGCGATGTATGAGCCAAATGTGAACCCCGGCTCGGCCAGCAAGCAAACGCTGCATTATTGTTCCTCTTCACCAGAAGAGAAGGCTGCCCTCCTATTGGCGGTTGGTCATGGCCTGGTAAAGCCTCTCTCTCATGTTCCCATCTGCCAGCGCCGCCTCGAGCTGCGTCGAGTCGCCAAACGCCGCAGCGGCGTCCTGGACGTCGCGCTCGTTCAGCCCGTAGTCCATGTCGAGGTAGCTGTGCTCTCCAAAGTTCTGAAACTGGCTCAGGCTCGATGTGGTCGGCACTGATGCCGATGTCGATGTCGCGGAGACCTGCTGGCCGTTGGTGAAGCCCGAAGACGGGTGGCGAGCCGTGGGCGTCTGCTGCTGGCCCGCCTGGCTGCGCGAGACGGCTAGAGCCGCTTGCTGCGACAGATTGACGGCGCGGTCGTCGGAGCTCTGCCTCGCCATGCTCGAGGGCCCGAACTGAGCCGCCTGACCGCTGCCCGCGCCTCTAGCAAAGCTGCCGCCGCCACCGCCGCCGGCGACGTGCCCTAGCTGTCCTGGCAATTGCCTTGTCTGGGCGTAGAACCCTTGCGAGGTTATACCTGTAGGGCTGTTGCCGTACATCTGGCCCGGCCTAGGTCTCGAAGACCCCGGCGGCATGTGTCCTCCTTGCTGAAGCTGTGGTGGGCGCATCCCCTGATTCTGCTGCTGTGGCCGCTGTGACGTGAATTGCTGCGGCTGTTGCTGGTTTTGGAGCGACTGGCCGACATTCTGGCCTTGGGCCTGTGTTGGTGACCGCTGGGGGTGATGCTGCTGCTGCTGCTGTTGCAGATGCTGCTGAGTCGAGGCTTTCCTAACCGCAGCACTGGCCAGCTGACTGTCAAAATTATTGGTGGCCATGGCCTGGGAGATGCTGTTGTAGCTGTTGTTAAGTATTGGCGACGTGTTCATGCCCACTCGACCGGACTGAGTGTCGATATTGCTAAATATGGGGTTCTGGAGCGACTCTCGCGACACCCGCCGGCGCTTCATGGTGGCCGAATCAGCGGTAGCCATCTGCAACGATGCTTCATCGCCGTGGCGCATCTGTGAGGAGGCATCGGGGGCTGTGATTGCCGACAAGGAATCCCTAGCCACCTGCGCTGGGTCGCCGACTTTCCTCTTCTTCGGATGCGAGTGGTTGTTGGCCGAGCGATACTGGTCCAGAGACTGCATTCCCGAGCCGGCCCAGCTGCTGACAGCCGGAATGCTCGCTGTTTGGCTCGTCTGAGGATTCCGCACACCCATGTGTCCGCCGTGCTGCACAGCTGCACCCTCTTGCATCGTCGGCGAGGGGTTCTGCTGCTGATGCTGATCCGCCCTGGGTGGCATTGTATTTGCAAACGACGAGATGTTATTCATACTTCCCGTTGACTTGTGCGATAAAGGCGAGGGCGCGATTGCATTGGAGGTTGCCGGTGCGGGTAGCAGATTCTGAGGAGCGTCCGTGGCCGCCGCCGCTTGGCTTGCATCTGGAGTGTTCTTTGGCCGATTCTTGGACCCCTTCGGTCGACCCCTCTTCTTGCCTGTCCCCGGAGTGCTTACGATGCTGGAGTCGGGGTCGAGATGCGCTGAGATATCACCAGGAAATGCCGGATTAGGCAACCCATTTCGCTGCTCGCTGGATCCCGGTTCGTTCTGGGACAGGTTGAGCGCATTGTGTGAGCCATGCCCGTCCGCCTGGCTGGACGCATGGTGGTGCGCCAAATCCGACTTTTTGATGCCTTTGTCGATCCGAGGTTTGGAGCTCTTGCTCCCCTTTGGCCGTCCTCTCGGTCTCTTGACGGGAGTCGCAGCGGGGGCATTCTGCGCTTCCGGGGGTTTGGAAGCTCCTGCTGCAGGATCTGTGGAGGTGGGTTGAGCGGGAGGGGCGGTGGCGGGATGGGACAGGGTCGAAGGCTGAGACGAAGCGGGCATATCTGAAGAGGCGACAGCGACGGCGGCCGCGGCAGCAGAGACAATCTCGGCGCTCTGGAGCGAGGGGTGCGGCGCTATTGCCGTAGGGTTTCCTTCGACAGGAGGGAATATCTCGGCCACCCAGCCGACGAAGATGGATCCCTGACCATTGTTGCGTTGGCTCTCTGGGAAGACACAGTCGTGGGAAGAAGGAGCCCCGGGAATGCCCCCAAAGTAGGCCAATGCCTTGCATAGCTGATCCACGACGACGAGGGGATTCAAGCTGCGTAGCAGCGTGAGAAGACGGGCCTGCTCCGCCTTGGCCTCGTGCGGCAAGGGCCCAAGAGCACGGGCAGGCAGAGGGTAGGCGGTGTTCAGGTAGCCATTCTGTGTAGCCCCGTAGGCCGGGGCGGAGGAGCGCGGATCCGATTCAGACGGTGGGATCCAAGCCAGCTTGCTGCGTTTGATGGACTGGTAGCCGCGCATGTTGGCCAGCCTCGCCGCAGCCTCCGTCTCCTCGCTTGTACGCTTTGCGGCAGCGTTTCGAAGGGCGGCCTGTGAGCTATTTATGTCGATGTGCATGACGCCAAAGTTGCCGTTCTTGTTGTCGGCCTTGCCCTTGAGCTTGCTGGGCACAGGGTTCTTGACGCGGCCATCCGTCGTGTGGATGGAGGCTCCGTCCGGGACGTCGGTCACATCTGGGCACTGCGATGAGCATTACAATTCATTGCTGCCAAGCCGGGCATCGGGGATCGGGGTCGGGCAGAGCTTCCTCGCCTCTTACACATACCATGACTAGAGGTGCGGATCGGGGTCTCAGACTGGGGGCCGGGAGTTGCGGACGACTCCGTCGCGGCGTCAGGCTTTGCGGGCGAGTCCCCGGGCGGAGGAGAGTTGCTGATGGCGAGCGTCGCAGAAGCTGGCGTAGACAGGTCAGAAGGCGACACGAGATGGGGCGGTGGCGGCAAGACACGACAACGACGACACAGAGAACGAGAGACGAACCAGGAGCTGCGGCCATGGCGCTGGGAGGATGCGCCTGCAGACCGCCTCATGCCCAGCGCGAGGGCCGGGCGAATTGGAGCTTCGAGAGGGCCGGCAGAGGGTGGGGGAAGAGGATGGGAGCTTGGAAGCCCTGCCGCTGTGTCGTTCGTCTGCTTGGTCCAGCACCGGGGCTGGGCGAGGCAAGGCGAGGCAAGGCGAGGCTTGCAGAGGGCAGAGGGCAGAGGGCAGAGGGCAGAGGGCAGAGGGCAGAGGGCGGGCAAACAGGCGCTGGAATTGCCGTCTCGAGGCGCCTCACATGGTCCGCAGCCGAGGAGCGGTCAGCAGTCGTTTGTATCGCCGTCACAGGCCGTGATGTCGCGCGTTGCAGGCGGCTGTCATTTGATGTCCATGGCCTGACAAAGAAGTTTGGCGGTGCACGGCGCAATCGTTTCTCTTCCTGCTAGTCTGGGACTGTCGTAGTTCCCACTGAGTGCTGCTGCCGAGACGGGACTAGCGCGGTCTGTATTGTATGCAGTTGTAGCGCTGTGACGCCGTATTATGCATGTACGGGGGGGTGATGCAGCGCGCGACAGAGGGAGCAAATTGATCTCGATAGCTGCATACTGCTCGGAAGATGCACCGCAACTGACGCAGATGCCGAGATTCTTCCACGCAAGGCGAGGGGCTGGTGCTTAACGGGGGCTCCCCACTCTCGAATAGGACTAGCGGGGACTGGGCTGGGTATCCGATACTTACTTTGCCCTCTTGTTTCAGATGGCAAGACTGACGACATTCGAGTAGCCGGTACTTTTAGGCTCTCACGGCCCCCACTCCCAACTGCTTGGAGCTGGGCTTAGCTGAACTGTCACTGGACCTGCTTGCGAACTGCCTTCCTGCCGACTCTACGACTCCAATCACAACCACACCAACCATCGTTCCTTCTTCTTCTGCTTCGGGGTTTCCCATCTTCAGGGCAAGAGCGAGCTGAGATACTTTCCTCGAGTATCCGCGCCAGAGGCACCTCACCTCAGCCACTGTCTCTGCCCTCTTTGCTTTTCTTTTCGCTCACCACTCCGACTCTGTCCTTTGTCGCTTCTCCTCCTCCTCATCGGCTCTACTTCTACCTCCGTCTGCCGAGTCGAACATCGCCATGTCCACCAAGTATGCGCTGGTATCGCTGCCTCAAAGCGCCTTCGACAGCGACGATGCCATCTCCTCCCTGAGCGCTACGATCACGCCGGACAACGGAACTGTCCTGCCCTTCAACATTCCAGAGTTCAAGATCGGGACGCTGGACCTGCTCGTGCAGCAAGCCGACGACCTGGCCAAGTTGGACTCGACGTGCCAATCCGTCGTCGCCAAGGTGGCAGATTCCCTGCGTACCGTGCTCAACAACGATGAGGATCGAATGGCGTCTTACAAGATGGTCAATGACAGTTAGTCGAGCCAAACTCTGCCTTTCTGTGCCCTGGGCCTGATGGGGGGAGACTGACGACATGCGGCAGAGCCAACGGATCACTACCTGCGCAACTTTAGCTGGAACAAGATGAGGTACCGAGCCGACAAACCCATAGCCGAGCTCATCAGCACTCTTCAGAAGGTACTCATCTGCGTACCCTTAGACCGACATTGGCGAACAGACTCTCATCTTTACTTGTGGCATAGGAGCTCAACACTGTGGACAATGATGTCAAGTCCAAGTTCAACCAGTACAACTCGGTCAAGACGAACCTTGCAGCTTTGCAAAGGAGACAGACGTAAGCACCGCGCATTGCCACGCCTGTTCCTAGCTAATTGAACCTGCCTCGGGCCGCAGTGGCAATCTCGCAACGAGATCCCTCACCCCCATTGTCAAGCCATCGCTTCTCGTCCAAGACTCCGAGTACCTCGAGACACACCTCATTGCCGTGCCGACGAATGCGAAGAAGGACTTCATCAAGAGCTACGAAACGCTGTCGCCCATGGTAGTGCCCCGATCATGTGTCGAAGTCGACCACGATGACGAGTTTACGCTCTTTGCCGTTGTGACGTTTAAGAAGCACAGCGCCGAGTTCATTCACAAGTGTCGAGAACAAAAGTGGACGCCGCGCCAGTACAAGTACGTCGAGGGCGGCCGGGAGGAAGAGCAGCGCGAGCTGGATCGTGTGACCAACGAGGAGCGCAAGGTCTGCGGCGAGGCCCTGCGCATGGGACGGACTGGATGGAGCGAGAGTGTCATGATCTGGATCCATGTGCTCACCCTGCGCGTCTTTGTCGAGGCCGTGCTGCGATACGGACTGCCGCTGGACTATGCCACAGCTTTGATCAAGGTATGCAGCATGATGTCGACGATTTTTCTTTTCTTTAATGTACAGAAGGCTAACTACATGTGATGCAGACAACGTCGAAGCTGGCTCCTAAGGCAAAGGCAGCTCTCGACGCAAAGTATTCATATCTCGGCGGCAATGCGTTTGGAAGGGACAAGCACGGCAGGGTGACCAAAGACGACGCCGCGCTCAGCTCAGAGATGGCCGCGGCAGGGCTGGGGACTGGCGAGGGACACGAGTACACGGCCTTTGTGTACTACGAGGCCGAATTCCCCTGAAGTGGGTGTAGATGTTGTTTCTTTTTTTCTAAAAAGCGTCATACGCCTGTACTCTATATTTATTGCCATCTCCGTAATAAGACTTGCCTTTCTGCCTTGCTCAGGAACGATGACGAGATTATTGCAGTTATCCTAGTCTAGCGAATCCTGCAGGTGGTGATGTTCTCCATACTCCCGGCTGGAACTGACTTGTGCTACATCTATGAATGATTTCACTTTTGATCCTTTCGTGTCTCTTTTCTTTCTTTTTTCTTCTCTTCCATCTTAGAGCTTCCTGGTTGTCATAAGACTGTTCCTTTTAGTTCTTCACCTGCGCCTCGGGGCCGTGGATGTAGCCCTTGGCGATGAGCCAGTTTGTAATCTGCGCAACACACTCCTCGACGGTGTTCTCGTGCGTCTTGATGGTGATCTCGGGATTCAGCGGCTCCTCGTACGGCGCCGAGATGCCGGTGAACTCCTTGATCTCGCCGGCGCGGGCCTTTTTGTAGAGGCCCTTGGGGTCGCGCTGCTCGGCGACCTCGAGGGGCACGTCGACGTAGACCTCGACAAAGGGAATGGGCTCGTCGCCTCCCTGGTCGGCCTGGGCGTGCAGGCCGCGGGCGAGGTCGCGGTCGGCGCGGTAGGGGGACTTCTGTACCTCCACAAACAAAATTGATAACGAACGCTATAAAAGCTTAACTCAAACTTTCGCTGCCGCGCCTAATCTGAACGATCTCAAAACATATGACATAAATGTTGATCTGTACTCCGTCTACCTCAGACGTTCTTCTATAGGGACTACTAGAAACAAAGGGGGACGAAAATGTGTGGTCGATCTTGTCTCCAACTTTCTACTGAGCGTACTCTATATAAAAATGTATATAAGTGTAGATTATGTTGGTATTATTTTTGTCGTTAATTGCTACGTTGAACATGCGAATTCCGTGAGCAGCGTTTTCTCTGTCAAGTGCTGCAGCTTATTAGTTCTGTTTGCTCTAACTACGCGAAGAAGGGCGCCGCCCCTTGTTTTTCGCCTTCAGCCGCCAAAGCCTGACAGCGGTAGTCGGGAGGGTTACTCGTGTAGTACGCGGAACCGGATAGAACCTTCCCTTACAACCGAACACTCACCCAAGATCACTGTGATCATAGATGGGAAGAACTAAAGAGACGGTCAAAATTGACTTTATACAGTTCAGAACCATAGATGGATCATCATGAGTACATTACGATCTTCGTGATAGTCTGACAAGACTACCTCCCCGCCGCTCCCAGGCTCCCCAAACAGGGAAATCACCCTCTACGTACTAGTATTTCGGCTAGAACTTCTAGTAGTAGTCGGAGGAAGAAATTCTTAGTGGTGAGCTGAGAAAGAGAGTGAGGATGTAGTAGAGAGAGAAGAGAGAAGAGAAGAGGGGAGAGTTGGCACTGAACTAGAGAGAGTGGTGAGGGAGGGAAATTGGTTCGTTTAGTTTTGTGAGAATTTTGTGTTACCGTTGCATTCAGGGGGGAGTTGTGGTGGTGTTTGGGTAGTGGTGATTGTTAGGAGAGGTCGTTGTAGTGGACCGTGGGGAGGGAGAGGGCGGCGCTCGCGTTGGTCGAGGCGAGGGTCGCGCCGGAGTGTTAGACCGAGTGGCCGGAGAGGCGGAGGCCTTTCAGGTGGCAGCGGTGGCGGGAGCTCGTCGTGGAGGACGTGGAGCCGGAGCGGCGGATGGCGGAGCTGCCGCTGTTGCAGGCGAAGCCGGAGTTGTTCCTGGAGCCGAAGAGGCTCGCGCTGGCGTTGCTCTTGTAGGCGGCGTAGCCGCTCCAGCGTTTCGAGAAGCGGCTGCGGCGGTGGTAGCGTTAGTGGAGGAAGTAGA
>NW_020194719.1:0-159930 GCF_003025115.1 Trichoderma citrinoviride | reverse complement strand
ACTTGCCGCCGTCCTCGATGAAGGCCAGCGGCGGCACCACCATCTTGCCCTCGCCCTGCAGCACGCCCGCCGTCAGGCTCCGCCGGCGGATCTCCTCGGACATCTTGAGGTGCGGGCGCGACTCCCTGAACTCGGGCCGCGACCGCAGCTCCTGCACCAGCGGGTGGTTGTTGATGGTGTCCTCGATGCGCTGCAGGTCCTCGCTGTCCGGCACGAACAGCTTGGCCGACTCGGCGTCGGTGAAGGAGGCGAAGCCCTGCCGGACCATGGCGTAGAACGTCGCCGCGGCGCCGAGGCCGCTGAAGGCCGCGCCGTACAGGAGGAGGCCCAAGGCTCGTCCGACTCGGCCCTTGGGGGGGGCTGGAGAACCACGAGCGCAACTCAGTCAGCCCTCGTTCGACGACTTGTTCCACAAGAACCAATGTGAGGGTGGGAAACAGATGACTTACCTTGTGCAGTCTCGGCAGCATAACATCGTCGTTGACCTGTTCGTCTCAGCGCAGCCAGTGACGGCTGCTGCCCGCCTCGAGCCATCTGGCCGATCCGCCGCCCACCGCGGACGACTTGCTGGCTAAACATTCTCTGAATTGCCTCTCTTTTTGCCTCTTTCTTTTTTTTTCTTCTCTGAGTCCTTCCTCCTCTTCTAACACAGAAACAGCAAGAACAAAGACAATGCAATGACAAGCAAGTAAAAAGGAAGGGAAAGTCGCGACATGGACCGTGGTATTATCAATTGCCGAGGCAAAGGAGACCACCTTCGGAGCCTTGCCATCACGCCTTTAATAACAACTAGTACCTGAATCGGCATCATTTGCGCCGATAAGATAGACTGATAAAAAAAAAAAGTCTTATCAGCGGTCCGGGTCTGTGCCGATGCTAGCCAAAAGGAGGTGTGCGAGCGACGGGCTCGGCTTTGTCCGAATTCGGGCTTGCTGTGAGAAGAAGCTTGAAGCCTCGGATATATGTGAGGATCGGATAATTATTCCTTGTTCGTGTATTGCTTACATCTTCAAGGCTGAAGATATCTGCCTCTTGTTTGTTTGATTCTGAGGAGATGGAGGAGTCTCGTGACGGATGTCTGGCCAAGCCAAGAGGCACGATGATGCACCATCTCCCGTCATGTACATATCCCAGCATGTCACTTACACACAACAAGCCTGGTGAGAAAATGGGGTAGACTACCCAGTATGAACAAGCTTGGAATCGCCGCCTTGAGGCTGATATCTGAACATTATGTAACCTCTCATATATACTCCACAGGCTCGCATATATACTCTACAAGTCCTCCTCTCCAGCCAACAGCTCCGCGTAATCGTCCACGGACGCAAACGTGGGCAGGCCCTTGAGCATCTTCCTCCGAGCCTTGCGCTTGTCTCCCTTCTCCTCGTCTTCATCAGCCACGTCGGGAGCGACCAAGCCGTCGTCGTCGTCGGATGCTTCCTCGTCGTCCTCGTCGCCAAACTCCACACTAACGTCGTCGTCGTCCTCGTCGTCATCGGCCTCGTCGAGCGACAGGGCAGGCGAGGAATCGTCGTCAGAACCCATGTCCAGGTCATCCATGTCGTCGAATCCAGCATCGGAGGCATCCTCATCAATGTCGGGCTGAGCATTGACCAGCGCCTTCCAGATCTCATCCTCTTCCGCATCCTCATCGCCGTCTTCGCCAGCCGCCGCTGACGCCTTCTTCGCAGGCTCCTTGGCCTCCTTGGAGACGTGCTGGAAGTACTTGTGGAAGAAGACATCTTCCGCGGCAACGTCCTCCGCCTTCTTGTTCCAGAAGGCAGCCGAGTTGACTTGCGTCGTGGACGAGCTGGTGCGCCCGCTGCCCAGCCAGATGTCGCCAATGTCCTTGGCGGCCTTGAGAGGCTGCATGATGGATGCACCGCGTGAATCGGTGGCCTTTGCATTCCTGTAGACAAACTTATCCAGGAACCTGATGAGACTGTGGCTCTCCATATCCGGCTTGAGCATTTTCGACTTCCTATCCAACAGCGAAGAGGCAAACTTGCTGACAGCAGGGTGAAAGTGGCTTTGGATCGGAATCTAGGGCAACAACAGTCAGCTATAAATCTCTCTTCATGAACGAGCGTGCAGGTTTGACGTACCACTTCCCATAGGCAACTTCTGTGGGCGTTGCTGTGCTCCGGGTTCCTTTTCCTTCCATCGTACGTCGGTCGGTTTTCAGGCTCTTCGTCGTCAAACACGGATTCTTCGGGCTCCTCAACCAAAGTCGAAATGTCTGGGAATGACTGCCTCAGATGGGAGATGACATATAGCAAGCCGCATATAAAAGGGGGCTGATGAAGGCCGGCCACCTGCAGCATTCGCTTGGCGAAAGCCTTGACTCTTCGCACATCGACATCGTTCTTCAGCGCGCGCAGCAGCAGGTTCAGGTAGAGCGCTTGCTTCGAAGAGGTGATGAGACGAGGGTCAAGCAGCGACTCGTACAGCGTCCGGTAGAAACGGTCGCTGGCGAGATTTCTCGCCGCGGAGAGGTGCTGAATCAGGAGCAAGGCCTGGATGCCGGTGTTGAAGTTGGAAGAGTGTGCAATCTTGAAGAGCGTGTCGAGATGGCGCTCCATACTATTGGAAAAAGTTAGCATATCCCCTCCATAGTCTGCATAGGTAGCTTTGCTGAATTCAGGCACTCACATCATGTCGTTGGTGCCAACAAAGGGTGCGGCGCGGTTGACACCAGTCAACAGGGCAGAAACAAGCTTGTCAGTTGCTTCGGCCTCTGGGACCGAAGGGGCTGCCGGCTTTCTCTGACCGGCTTGCTTCCCAGGTGACGGGCCCTTGCCAGGCTTCTTGCCCTTGCCAGACTCATCTTCTATCGGCATCCCGAGCTTGCCTGTCTTGAGGATCGTAGCGAAGAGGTCAAAGTAGATTCGAAGCAGAGACTCGGCCACGGCGGGCTCCTTGCTCGAAAGAATGGTTTGGTTGAGAGTGTTGATGGCGTAGTAGCGTGCGCGATGGTCTTGCGAGGGTCGGAGAAGAATCTCCTGCTCCACTGTCCGCACAATGACTGGCTTCATGCCGGGGTGAGAGTTTTGCAGCTGGAGGAGGAGATAGGAGGCCCGTGACGAGATTTTCCGGTCGCGATCGCCGAGCTTGTTCACCAGGAGGGTCAGGAGGTTCGACTCTTGCTCCGGCTTGTCCTTGAGCAGGGCGTAGACGAAGTCGACGGCCTTGATTCGGGAATACTCAATCTCGTCAGAGCACCAGACCTCCAAGAGCTGAATAATCTTGAAGTAGGTCTCCTTCAGCCAGTCTTCGTACGCCCAAGATATCAGGTGTGCTTGTGTGATTTTCCCAGGCAACGGCTGGCTTGGCGCCCAGGTCTTGACGGAAGCCCGCTGAAGTGAGCCCAGAAGCCCCGGCTGAGCTTGGAACGTCCTCAGCCTCCTATCGGATGGCAGCAGCGTGCCAGGCCCAAGCATATCCACGAGTGCCCCTATAGCCTCAATGGCTTGCGCTCGGCTCTTCTTGGACGCCAGGTTCATCAGGGAGTCGAAGGCGCGGATGTTGTGGACGGGAGACTCTTGACAAGCCAGGGTGAGAGCGGAGATCTTGTCTGTAAGAGTACCGGACGTCATGATGGTGGCAAGGAACTTGTGGGACGAGGACGCAAAGATGGTCGTTCTGTACTTGGCCGCCTCCGTCTCCAGCAGGTATTTTCCGTGCTCCTTGAGCGAGTTGATGGCCGACATGAAGGGGCCAATATCGTCCACCGTAGGCGCCGGCAGGGCGGCGAGTCTCGCAGCGTGCCAGTCTGCGCGCGGCTCGAAGATCTGGTTTCACTTGAGAGTTAGTTGTCAGAGATGCCGCCGAGACCCGAGGATGTCAGCTTACCAGGCCTTCGACACGTCGCATGTCGTTCTCTGCAGGGCCCTTTTCCTTGGGCTCCTTGGTGTTTTTGCCGTTGGTCTTGCCGTTGGTTTTGCTCTTGCTGTCGTCCGCCTTGATATGGTTCTGTGCCCCCTCGTCGTCGTCTTCCTCTTCCGCTTCATCATCCTCGTCGTCTTCCTCTTCTTCCTCGTCGCTAGCATCTGCCGGCGCAAGTCCAGAAAAGCCGAGCTCCTTTGACAGAGCTGCCAGTTCGTCCTTCAGGCGCTTGTCTACCGGCGCCTTTGACTCGGAAGCAATCGCCTCATCGTCCGAAGCGACCTCGTTGATCAGGCGCCAGTCATCCTCGTCGCCTCCCAGGGCCTTGATCTCGGCCAGAATGGCGTCGTCGTCATCGGGCTTGGAGCCTTTCGCGGGCGGCGCAGCCTCGGAATCGCGCTGCTTCCGCTGCTTCTGCTTCCCAGAGGCTTCCGTGGGCGGATTCTTTCGCTTGTAGGGATTGCCGTTCAGTTTCGCCTCGATCTGTGAGGTGATCTGGCTCAGGCCGTTCTGAAGCTCAGCCGCACCGTTGTGAGGGCGCTGCGGCCCTTTGGCCTTTTTCGAATGCTTGGCCATGGCGAGGAGATGTTGCTGGCTGGTTTGGTGTAGGGAATTGGCAGCATCAAACCTGCGGGATGCGAAGCCAGCAGTAATTTTTCTGAGAAAAAAAGATTCTTATCTTATCTGCCCGCGCAGAACTGCAGGCGCTTATCGCGGCTATGCCTTGGGCGCCTACTAGCGTGAATGAACCGCCGTCTCAGTGCCGAATCCAACTACAGGCTTCCCTCATTGGTGATGGTTCCGTCTCAGTGCATACAGGATGCGATAATCTCTTCTATCAATGGCGGAGGATATGTAAAATACAGAATGAATCGCTCTTCAAGTCACTAAATATGCGTCTTCCAGCTTCGGTCCGCCATGGCGGGTTTCACCAGCTGAAAGCCGTTCGTAGCTCGAACCTCATCCGGACATACTCTCAGCCTCTTTTCGCTCAGTCAATACGACTGAGATCAACATTATCCAAGATATGGGCTCCCACGGGCGGCGTCTCTGCTACGGAGGGCGAAAGTACGGCACACTTTACACATAAACCCTGAGGAGTGAGAGGCTAATACCTCGTAGCCGGCCATGGCAAGCTCATCCGAGCTGGCTTCCTACGCCAGGTGAGCAGTAGCTACAATGGTTTGATCTGTCAGTTCAGAACAGATGTGTTGACCTGGATCATTTGCACAGGCACAATCCGGAGTCTTTCAACTTCTTCCGCTGGGACTGCGGGTTCAGGATAAGATTGAGCGTCTCGTCGACAAGCACATGCAAAATCTGGGTTGGTCTCATGATGATCCAATCATCAATGGTTACTGTCGACTCGATGATTGACCCCATGCTCAGGAGCCTCGAAGCTTGCCCTCTCGACTCTCACAACGGAAGAGCTATGGCGCAAAAGTGGTCGCCTGGACAAGGTCTCCCCTGAGGTAGGATCATCGTCACAAATTGATACGACTCGTTCCGTGGCTAACACTAGACAAGCTCTTCCGGCTGACTGACCGCAAAGGGGTGCCCATCATGCTATCACCCACACACGAAGAGGAGATTACATCCCTGGTTGCGAGCACTCTAAAGTCATACAAAGACTTGCCCATCAAGCTGTACCAGATCAGTATGAGATGACGAGCCGGCCCATTTCCTCGTTGCTTCTGACTGATCCTTGCAGCACGAAAATACCGAGATGAGATCCGTCCGAGACATGGCTTACTACGGTCTCGTGAGTTCATCATGAAGGATCTATATACCTTCGACTTGACGGTCGAGTCGGCGGTTGAGACCTATCGCGACGTCGCTGCCGCCTACTCTGCCTTCTTCGCAGACTTGAACCTGCCCATACTGGTAGCCGAAGCCAGCTCAGGAGACATGGGCGGAGAGCACAGCCATGAGTACCACCTGTCCCATGCCATTGGAGAGGACACGGTCGCGGCCTGCAGCACTTGCGGCTATACCGCCAACGACGAAGTAGCCGCCGCTCGGTCGACGAGGCAGCTCGAGGGCGCGGTTTCTCCCTCGGATTTCGGCCTCTGGCGCGGGATCACAAAGGACAGGATGACGCTTGTCAATGCGTGGTACCCGCGTCTGGCAAATGGATCCTCGTCTGACGACAGCTGGAACATTCACGCAGTCAAGTCTGTCGTTTCCGGGCTGGATACCAGCGTCAGCGACGCATGGGCGCTCTGGAAGGAGGCCGTACATGGGCCAGGGGGCAAGAGCGGAGAGCTTCGGCTCTTAAATGTCATTGACTCAAGACTTGTAACAGCTTTTGAAAATTTTAGCGACCAGCTCCCCGTATACCCTCCAAGTCTCGAGATCGAACACATCTCTCAGACTTCCGTAACGCAGACTCCCGCCGGGCAGGAGCTCAACCTGCTACGCATCATGGACGGCGACGGCTGTCCTCGCTGCGAGACAGGCAAACTCGAGGTCCACCGTGCACTGGAGCTGGGCCACACCTTTCTCCTCGGAACACGCTACTCGGCGCCCCTGGAGGCAACCGTCGCCCTCCCGCAGAACCCACGAGTCCAAGTCCCGGTCCAGATGGGCTGCTTCGGCATCGGCGTCTCCCGCATCCTCGGCGCCGTGGCAGAGCAGCTTGCGGACGACAAGGGGCTCAACTGGCCCCGGGCGATTGCACCATTCGAGGTGGTGGTCATTCCAACCTCTGGCGTCAACGAGGAGATGTTAGAATTCTACGATTCGTTGACCAAGGGTGAAGGCGCTGCGACGGAGCTGGACGTCGTGCTGGACGATCGCAAGGAGGCGTTCGGATGGAAGATGCAGGATGCGGACATGACGGGGTATCCCGTTGTGATTGTGCTCGGAAAGCCCTGGAGGGAAAGGGGGGAGTGTGAGGTGCAGTGCAGGAGGCTCTCCGTCAAGGAGAATGTCCAAGCGGACGATGTGCCGCGGTATGTGGCGGCTTTGCTGGAGCGGCTGTGAGGGCAATGACAACCACGGACTTTTCCGCTCTCAACAAAAAACCCTGGAAACATCAAAAAGAAAATGCCAAGCTCAGAATAGAAATAAAAAAACAAATCTTCAAGACAATTTATTGTGCCCTAAATGAACGTTGAAAAGTCCGTCCATGAAGCTTGTCAATTCAACGCCCTCGTTACAAGCATCACCGCGCAGCCCCTCTAAAGTCGCCCGCACCCACAGTGGTGCATTTGGAGGGGCTCCCGGTGGTCAACTCCAGCAAACCTCCCATCCCATTCCATCCAAGCTTCGCCCCAAGCTTCAAGCTTCAACTCCCCCTTTCCCCGAAAATCCGACAACCCGCGAAACCCAGCAGCCATGTCGAGCGACCAAAAAGAAACAAGTACGAACGGAAAACCCCCCATTAATTCCCCCAAATCCTCAACGACAAAACCATTGTTTCTGCCCTGAGGATGAGAGCTAACCGTCGGGCTTGAAACCCTTCTCCAGTCAACCTCGACACCCTCGAGCCGCAGCAGCTCGCGCAGGTCAAGAAGCAGCTCGAGGAAGAGCTCGAGCACCTGACCACCTCCTTTGCGCAGCTCCACGGCGCGCAGAACAAGTTCAAGGAGTGCCTCCGATGCGTCCAGGCTCGCGCCGCCGATAGCAAAGGTAAAACCGCTACGCTACGCCGCCCTTCCCCCCGATCGAAATGCCAAATCAACAACACAAACCCTCGTTTTTTCAACTCGCCCGCTGCAAAAAGGCACTAGAAGACGGGAGACAAGTGCTTAAGCAATGGGGGAAGCAAGAAAACAAAGAATACAAGACAAGACAAGAAGGGAACAGAAAGGGGAAATTGAGGCTAAACTGGTATACATACAACAGGCTCGAAATCGGTCTTGGTCCCATTGACCAACTCTCTCTACGTCAGCGGCGAGTTGACAAGCACCGATACCGTCTTGGTGGACGTGGGCACAGGGTTCATGATCGAAAAGGTTGTTCTATCTTGTTTACTCCTCTTTCCACAACTCTCCTGCTCGTGCCTTGACCGCTGACAATCAACAGAACCTGAGATCGGCGGAAAAGTTCTACGACTCAAAGGTAAAAGAAGTGGGCGGCAGCCTCAAGGAGCTCGAGGGAATCGTGCAGAGAAAACAGATGAATGTCCGCACAATAGAAGAGGGTATGTCTGTCCAGTCTCACTTGGTTACACCACGACTACCTACCTAGATACTAACGCTGCATCGTCGACAGTATTACGGCAAAAGATCATGGCCAGTCAAGCAGAAGGTCAAAGTTGAGAGTCATAGCTCGGAGCCGAAAAATCAGAAAAAAAGTTGAATCACGAACTGCATTGAGCGCCTTCCTGGCCATCGGTGAACAACTATAGACTGCAGAACCCACCCTCGCCGTGCATCTACTCTTCGGTCTCGCTTTCAGTATCCTCAAGATCCTGCTCCGTCAGCGGTGGTATGTCCTCCACATGCTTTTGCACGTGTAACACGACTTCAAGGAAGCTCTGGAATCTCTTCCACATGTTTGGATCCCGGCCAACCCAAACATTCCTCTGCGCCTCTCCCCAGTCCTTTCTCCGGCTAATGGGATCGACGTGGTTCATGGCCGAGTCCCAGTGCTTGCCATAGATCTCCATCCCCCACACGGTCCTTGGCCTTGCCTTGGTCTTGTACTTGTCCCAGATCTGGGTTATGCTTATCTCGAGCAGATAGGGAGTATCGTGAATCTCCGCGATGAATGACGTCTTCAAGCGAGTTTGTTGGATCTGGTCTTTCCACTCCCCAGGTCGAGGAAACATCACCTCAGCTGGCCTGAGAAAATTGCCCTTGTCCTTGTATCTGGCTGGCTTGAGCTTCAGCTCTTTGATGAGGCCATGGAGGTCCTCTGGTACGTCCTCCACATCGTACTCATCGGCCTTGAGGCCCCAGTCGATTCTCCTGACACGGTTTACGTTAACACGCTTGGTATGCTCGGCGATTCTTCGTGCGCAACTTACATGTCTGGGGCGGCCATCACCCAGTTGAGGTAGCTGGTTGGCACTGCGATACGCATCTTGGCCCGGGGTAGTGCGACCTCGCCGTCTCCGTTCCAGTCTTCCAGCCATACTTCCTTCTGGTTCAAGCGCAGCGTCAACGAGTACGCGCGTCTCACAGTGTCGTTTACCAAGCGAACACCACCGTTACCGTCCAAAGCCAGCAAGTGCTTGATGATGTGGTTTGAGAGCTTGATCTCGGAGAATCTTGAGACCCGGTCAGGAAGATGAAATGAAAGGCCAGTTTGTGAGAGTTACCTGTCATGTAGGCCAATGCCTCCGCGAATCGAAAACGTCTTCGCCGCCTCCACAAACTCGTCGTAGGTGACCACTTCAGGTATTTCCTTCTTTCTCCGTACCGCCTTTAAGATTCCAAAGTTGACACGCATCCTGAGATCAGAGCTAAGACTCAACAAACACTCTGTAGAGTTGATGAGATGGGGACGAAGGGTTTCGAGGAGCGCCGCTGAGATCGCCGGTATATCATGGGGTCCAAGCAGTGGAGTCATCACCTCGGGTCTTGAGTCGAGCTTGATTGATATCCGGGTGTCTTTGTCTGCCCTGGAGCAGTGCTGGACGATGAGCACTTCGGCGAGAAGTTCTTTGCGCAGACGCAGATCGTGCACGAGCTGGTTGAAGGCAGTGACGGCATCCTGCAGCCGGGATATCGACTCACTGTAGATGTCGAATGCTTGTGTGCTTTCCAAGCTGACAATCCACACTTGGTATCGTTCGCGGATGTCGTTGAGCGTTTCCGGCAGCTCGAGTCCAGACGGGTAGATGAGCCAGCTGGGGGGGAGCACAACTCGCGCCTCATGCAGAGTCAGCAAGTGTTGAGCAATCCTTACGGGGGGCGCAGAGAACAAGGTAGGGAGACGATTGACAACTTACCCGTATCAGATCCAGATCGGCAGGTGGCTCGTCAGAGTAGTCTCCCTTTCCGGCAACTTCGGCGACCAAGCGCTTGTCATTCACTTGAGCTTTGGCAGATGCCATCTTTTGAGGCGAAGCCCATGGTTTCCTCGTCCCTTCTTGCTGTCGGCGTTGAGACTGTCCACGAGAGCCAGAACGTCCCTTTTTGGGAGTCCAATCTCTGGGGCGGCCATTTCTGGTAGAGCCTTTGCTAGGAGAACCATCTCTGGGAGGCCACGGAGTATCTCGACCCTTGCCTTTGTTCATGCTGTTGGTCTGTATCTTTGTTGCCTATTGGACTGGCGAGGTCACAATTCTGAATCAGCTGCCAAGGCACTCTGCTGTCAAGAAGTTACTCCCAAAGAGTTCAAGATGGAGGAGTGGAAGAGACTTGACGATCTGAAAAGGGAGATTAAGCACAGGTGAATCGGGTCCAGGCTGGCTGGGGTTATATAATCTCTTATACCTTGCCTGAGGCAACCGCTGTCGGTGAGAGAAGTGAAAGGAAGGTGTGCAGGAACTCGTGCATTAAGGCGCACAATTCGAGCAGCAGTGAATCGGTCAGGCAGTGACCATCAAAGTGCACGTACATGCACGCTGCCGTCAAGGCTCATGCAAGCAACGGAGCATGTACTGCTTGTTTGTAACACGGTGTGTCAGGTTACGTCGTCTGATGATGACCAGAAGTTCTGTTCGCATCGCTTTTGCTCTTTCTTGGCCATGATGGCCTTGCAAAGACATGCTGGCTGCAAGTTCTCAACCCTGATGTCGAGATGCCAGTAACTGTTTGCAGTAGTTGTGGCACCATTTCTCTCTGGTGGAGTGGGTGAATGATTCTTCTCATTGGCATATTTTGGAGGAAACTGGGCATTCATTTAGCATTTCATTCATCAATGAATACTGAGACCATCCTAGATACACATTGTGACGTCGTACCAAACGTACCTTACCTATAAGCAACTGAGCTTGTGGATTGGAGTGTCTTATGCATCAATGAGAAATTACGCATCTATCGAGTCATGTCGACGCGTCTCACCAAGAGCTACCCGAGACGCGTTAATTGATCAAGCTACCCTGTTACCATGATGCAGCAGCAGTAGTGAGGGAAGCTCTGTATTCCACAAACAATTTCACATCAAAACCCCATCACTCACCTCAACGATATTGCATTGCACAGGTATCACCCAGTCTTTAACCTGGAATCTCCGCAACTCTAGATAAACATCGTCACCTCGTCAATGCCCGCCCAAGCCAACACACAGCTCGACACTCCTTCGACCCGCGGGCGCAAACGGGCCTTTTCCACCGCCGCCCTAGACGAGGCTTCCGACGACGACGACGACGGCAGTGCCGAAAGCGAGCAGCTGGCTTGGGAATGGATATACAGCAGCGACCAGTCAGAGCACGGCGAAGACGAGGTTGAGGGTGGTAATCGAAAGAGGAGGAAAGTCGCAGGCAGCTCCAGGATTGTCGGCGCTCGATATGGCGACTTTGAGTGCCGCGTTGGAGACACGGTGATGCTCAAGGCCGATGGGTCCAGTGGAACGTGGGTGGCCATTATCTGCGACTTCCGGGAAGACGATGCCGTCGAGGGCATGGCCGCCAATTTCATGTGGTTTTCGACGGAGAAGGAGATTCCCAACAAGGACAAGAAACGCAAGGACTTCTACTGGGTGAGTACAGCCACCGCTGCATCATTCGCCTTGTATCGCCGTGACAGTGCTTGACGAATTATTCAGAATGAGCTCTACATATCGCCATCTTGCGACGTTAACCCCCTCGCCTCGATCGACGGAAAAGCCACCATCATGTCCCTCGAAGCCTTCCTCCGCGCGTACCCCTCTGGCAAGATCCCGCGCAACTCTCCCGACTATGGCAAGACCTTTGTCTGTCGGCGCGGCTGCAACACCCGATCAACGACATACACGGACGAGTTTGTGTGGGAGGAGGTGTATCAAAACGGACAAGATGTGCCTGCACTGCTGGAAATGGTCGACAAGGGCACCCGGCCAACCCGTCGCAGAACTCGAGCGCCATCACCGCCGCCAAAAGAAGACGCATACCTGCCGCCTCAGACGCCAACAAAGACTGGCAGAAACTCTGCTACAACCCCCAAGTCGAAGAGAGGGCCAAGGAGCGGCGGAAAGAAGCTCGAATTCACGCCATTGGCCACACGGAAGCTGTCGCCGAGCCAGGTCCAGTCTTCTCCGTTCCAGATAGCCCGCTCACGCCTCCACGTTGCGGCAGTGCCCTCGAGTCTGCCATGTCGTGAAGGGGAGTTTTCGCTTGTATACTCACATCTGGAGGCTGCCATCACCGAGGGGACCGGCAACTGCATCTACATTTCCGGAACGCCAGGCACCGGAAAGACGGCGACGGTACGAGAAGTCATCTCCCGTCTCGAGGAAGGCGTCTGGCTGGACGAGCTTGACGACTTCATCTTTGTCGAGATCAACGGCATGAAGATTACGGATCCTCACCAAGCGTACTCGCTGCTCTGGGAGGCGCTCAACGGGGAGCGTGCCAGCCCTGCCCAAGCCCTCGATCTGCTGGAGCGGGAATTCAACAATCCCAGCCCTAGACGCATCCCGTGCGTGGTGTTGATGGATGAGCTTGATCAGCTGGTCACAAAGAACCAGGCCGTCATGTACAACTTTTTCAACTGGCCAACCCTCCGACACAGCCGTCTGATTGTGCTCGCAGTAGCCAACACTATGGATCTTCCAGAGAGAACTCTGAGCAACAAGATCAGTAGTCGACTGGGTGCGTCACTAGAGGCTAGTACAATGGGGAAGAGTAAGATGAGCTAACCTTCTCAATAGGCCTTACTCGAATCACATTTCCGGGCTACAACCACGAGCAGCTCATGAAGATCATCCAGTCTCGTCTTGAAGGCGTCCCGGGGAACATCGTCGACGCGGATGCCGTCCAGTTTGCCAGTCGAAAAGTCGCTGCCGTCAGCGGAGACGCCAGACGAGCCCTGGACATCTGCCGGCGCGCTGTCGAGCTTGCCGAAAGCGATGCTCCCGGCGATCCCACGACGCCGAGCAGGAGAGCCCACGACAACGGGGCCCCTGAGCAGTCCAAACGCGGAAGGGTCACCATCTCCACCATCAAGAGGGCCATCAATGAGGCCACGACGAACCCGATCCAGCAGCATCTGCGTGGCCTCCCGCTGACGTCCAAGATGCTCATGGCAGCACTGCTTCTCAGGATCAGACGAAGCGGCTTGGCTGAAACGACGCTGGGGGAGACTCTGGATGAGCTTCAGCGCGTGGCCGCCTTTGGAGCCAGACCTCCTCCGGGCATGGCCCAAATACTCCCCGGTCTCGCCAAAGGAACTCAGGTCGTGGGCCGACGCTTGGTGGGACGGCCAATGTACATCCACACGGCCGCCCTGGAGCTGGTGGCCGCTGGCTTGGTCAACCTCGAGGCCCATCGTGCGGACCGATCGAGCAGGCTGCGATTGGCCATTGCGGATGACGAGGTCAAGATGGCGCTGCGGGATGACGCCGATCTCAAGGCCATGGGTCTGAGCGTTTGAAGGGGACAAGGTCATCACACTTATATGCGTTATACACTTTTGGTTCCCTTCACATTGATATGATTTGAAATGCTTTCAGAGGACAAGGCGGGTTTGGATATCAGCGATGATGGCATGACGATGGAAAAAGAATGAGCTTTGGCATGACTCTTACTATGTTGTAACTGTTGTTTTTTTCTTGTCGTTTTCTACATCTAGAACCTTTGGTTTATAACAGCATGTTGGTTTGAGGAGCATCGGCATCTTCTTTTTGAGTTTTACAAAAACCATGGCGCAATCATCTCATTTAATTCCAATCGACATGAGGCAATCCGACGATTCGTGCAAACATGTCCGTCCAAAGAAACCAAAATATAAAAAAATCTCGTAAATATACATTGTTATCCGCCTGTGATTTCTCGAGAGCCGGCGCAAAAGATCTGACAATTTGCAAAACGAGGTACTCCATTAAAAAAAAAACTCCTGGCTTAAAACTTCCTGTGTGCCAATGACGGCGTCCACTGTATGGGGTGCGTCTCCTCGGACGCCTTTTCGTCTTGTTTCCAGATTTTGACTATTCGAAAAAAGAGAATATTAGCATACGAATTTCGTCGATTTGCAATTGAAAGGGGTGGGAATTTGTCACATACTCGTCTTGTCGGCTTCGCCTGTGATGAGACGCAGGCCGGAGCGATCAAATGTCGAGCTCATGATGCCTGACTCTGCGTCTAGCGAGCCGGGCTGTGCGGTTGTCTCGAAGGATTGGAAGCGGTAGCCTGACTTCCAGTCCCAGAAGCTCATTGAGCCGTTGTCGCCTGCAGAATTTGCAACCGTTAGATTCAAAAGTAGTGTCGCAGTTTTACTCCCCGTCTTCGATAGAGAAACCAGGGAGAGAGAGAGAAAGGTAGAGAAATACGTACCACCTGAGAAGAAGACGTTGTTGCTGTTGACGCTCAGCGTGTTGATAATGGCATTGTGGCCCTCAAAGTTCTGCATAAAGGCGCCCTCGGGACACTTCCACTGCTTGATGCTGTTGGTGCTGCCCGTGGCAAAGGTGAACTCGGCGGGGTGGACGGCCAGGGCGCGGACGCCCTTTTTGTGGTGGGTGAGGACGCCCATGGTCTTGCCGGCGGCGAGGTCCCAGAGGCGGACGGTGGAGTCGAGCGAGGCGGTGATGACCTGGGGGGCCTCCTGGCACTTGACGTCGGAGACGGTGCCGGTGTGGCCCGAGAGGACGTGGATGTTGCTGCGGGTGCGCATGTCCCAGACGCGGGCGACGCCGTCGCGGCCGCCGGTGACGAGGACGTCGAGCGTCGGGTGCAGGGACAGGGTGTAGACGCCGCTGAGGTGGCCGTGGTAGTGGCGGATGACCTTGTTGGTCTCGAGGTCCCAGCACTTGACCATCTTGTCCTCGCCGCAGGAGAAGAGGTAGGGGTGCCGCGGCGAGACGGCCAGGCCGCGGACGGTGCTGATGTGGCCCGTCAGCGTCAGCCGCAGCGAGCCCGTCGCCAGGTCCCAGATCTTGATGGTGCGGTCGCCGGCGCCGCTGGCGAACCACTTGTTGCCCGGCTCGACGGCCAGGCTGCGCACCCAGCCGAGGTGCCCCGAGATGACCCTCATCAGCTTCCACGGCGGGTGCCACTCGGGCTTGACCTGCTGCATGGCCGGCGCTCCCCTGACCGTCAGGCTCATGTTCTGCCGCGCCGCCGCTGATGATGGTGTCTTTGATCCGCCTCCGGTCGTCGTCGCTGTAGTAGCTTTCGATGATGATGATGATGATGATGGTGCAGCGCCGCCGGGTCCCGCCTCGAGCAGCTTCGGTGTCTTGCGCGCCGGTCCCGCTTTCGCCGCTGGTGTCTTTACTGTCGCTGTTGCTGTTGCTGTTGTTTTCCGCCCCGGCTGCTTCGCCGCGAGGGCCTCGGGCAGCGTCTGGACGGCGGCGTACTCGGCCTCGAAGCGCCGCTTCATGACGGGGTCCTGGAAGACGCCCTCGAGCTTCTGGCGCTTGCCGTTGGCCAGCTCGAGGCGCGCGTAGAGATGCCTCGTCGAGGCGGCGTTTTGTGACGCGAGCGCGCCGAGGCGGAGCGCGTCTTGGGGTGATTGTGGCGCCTCCATTGCGATGTGCTGTGTGGAGATTGAAGGAGGGAGGAGGAGGAGGAGAAGGACGAGATGTCAACGTCGAAAATCAGCGTCTAGTAGACTACATAGATAGAGCCAAACGCGATAAGCTAGAGAAGGCGAAGTTGGAATTGAGATCCGTTCAGCCTTCTGTGGCGCAGCGGGTCTTTGCTCAAGAAACCTTCCAGGTTGTGGCGCAACAAAGGTACATCCATCTTGTACCCGGTACCTGACGCAAGACTGCAGTCGCCTGGAAGCTTTGCAGTCACTTGAGCCATTCTCATTCTCGCCTTACCCTGTAGAAACTGGCGATTGTTCACCAAATCACAATCAACTTCGTTTACCTTCCCGGTACCAAGCACATCTCTCTACTCTGACTAGTTGCTGTATCTTTTTTTTCTTTGATTCCTTGCAGTTATACAGCCTTGACAAAAGCCATCGCCGCCATGGCTGATACGGAAACCGATCGCTTTCCTCTACACACGGCCGCGCGAGAAGGCAGAGGTGATTCCCATTCAGATCTCAACTCAAGAGCAACACCACAGCTGACATCAAATGTCACGTCCGCAGTTGCCGCAGCTGAAGGCCTTCTCAAGGTATGCAGCGAGTCAACTTATATGGGCTTCTATTCTATTCTATCCAGGATCAAGTTCAAAGCATGAAGCTTCATCATACCAACCAACCTCTCACAGACGGACCCCAAGCTCTCAAAGCGCAAGGACGACGACGGCAGATATGCGATCCACTGGGCAGCCTCTTCCAACAGCCACGAGATTGTCCTCCTCTTGGCCAACCAAGCAAGCTTTGATCCGGATATCCAGGTACAGCAGACCCCTTTGCTTTCCCCAGCTTCGTCGGAACCAGGCTATCATAGCGTCATAGAAGACCAGACAACATTCCCCTCGGCCTCACTCGACATCTGTCGCTCACACTCCTCACAGGACGACAGCGGCTGGACGCCCCTCATGATCGCAGCGAGTGTGCCGAACAGCGAGCCAGTGTTGAATCTGCTCCTTTCAAGAGGCGCAGACGTCAATATCAAGAGTAAGCTCACCCTCTCAACCTTCTTGATCCAAGGCATCTTCTAACCAAGCTCACCCCGTAACAGACAATAACGGCCAAGTAAATCCAGCAACCCCCCATCCTCCCCAAAATCCAGTTCCTTCTCTGCCCCCTTTCTCGACCAGAAAGAACACAAAGTCATCTCAAACAGCTCATACGGATTCCAACCCCCCCTATCACAACCGCCACAACACCCACACTCCCTCATCTTCCCCAAGGAAACTAACACCACCACCACCACCACCCCCCAGTCAGCCCTCCACTTCGTCGCCTCCAAGAAGAACCTCGACGTCGCCCGCCTCCTCCTCGCCGCCACCCCCCCGGCCTCGACCCGCGTCCGCGACCGCCGCGGCCAGTACCCCATCCACCGCGCCGCCGCCGTCGGCTCCGTGCCCATGGTCACGCTCCTCCTGCGCAACAGGAGCCCCCTGAACGCCGCGGACAGCGAGGGCTTCACGCCGCTCCATCATGCTGTTGCCGAAGGTCATGGTGCGTATTTGCGTTTTTTTCACACTCCCCCTTTTCTGTTTCGTCTGGTTTGATGGCATCTGGTATTTTGAAGATGATCTTGCTGTGTAATCAGAGTTGAAACTGACATGTTGTATGTATGTGATGTGTTGTGTGTTATAGGAGACACAGCCGTCGCTCTGCTAAAGGAAGAAGCCGACTTCACACTCAAGAACAACGAAGGCGAGCTGGCCATTGACTTGGCCCCGGACAAAGAGGCAAGTATTCCTTCTGTGATGCATTTCTTCACAACACAGTAGACTGACGTTCTGCCCGCAACCAGGTCCGTCAGTTCATCATCCAGGGCGCGGAGAGGGAAGGCATCTCGCTGGTCGACTAGTTATCCGAAGGGGATGATGAGCCAGCGTACATCTGGTAGCATTAACTGTGTGCCGACATGAAGCAAGATTGAAATGAGATCAAATGCAAGCAAATAAAAATAAAAATGTACAATTTCTAATCTACAGCTGTGCGCCGTAACCGTCATTTCAAGTCATTGCGCTTCATTACTTATTCCCCCCCTTTTCGTCTTCACCTCCCCTTCTATATCTATCCGCCGACCCAGATTCGTAAACTTACTTACTTGACCGTACGCTCCACCAGCTCCCGATACATGGCCTTGACATCGTCAACATCCGCCCTCAGCTCCTCCACCAGCTCGCTCTTCTCCCCCAGCAGCTCCAGCGTGGTCTGGTACCGCGTGTCCAGCTCGGCCACCTCCTTCTCCAGCTCCCGCACCCTCGCCGTCGCCGCCTTGGCCTCCTCCAGCTCCTTCATCAGGCCCACCATGTCCGCCCTCGCCTCGTCCCGCTGGCTGCACACCCGGGCCATCTCCTCCTTGGCGGCCACTCGTTCGGCCTCCAGGCGGCGGATCGCGGCGCTCATCCTCTCCACCAGCTGCACGGACGGCCCCGCCGCCACCGTCGACACGGAAATCATGTCCTGCGCAATGTTCTGAGGCGAAGAGGGGGCTGTATCGTCGCTGATCCCGTTCTCCCTATCCCTCTCCGTTACGGAGGGGGGAATCGCGGGAGGTGATCCCAGGGGCGGCTCGAGAGGCGAGAAAGGCGTGGGAGGAATGGATCCCGTAATGGACGACGTCCCTGTCCCTGTACGAGTCGGCATGTGCGGAGGCCGCCGAAGAATGCCGAGCCCTTCTGTTGCGTTATTGTCCGCGATGCTCACGGGCGTAGGGGATCGTCGTATGCGGCTGGGGGGCACGGACAGGCCAACAGCCTCGGAGCTGAACGTCCGCGGCACGGAGAGCAGCGGCGACTCTGGACGGCTCTGCATCCGCGATGTCGCCCCTGCGACCTCGTCGACCCACTGCCGTCCCGACTCGTTCGAAAAGCTTCTGCTCGCTGCTCGCTTCTCCTTGTCGAGCTCGGCGCGGACTTGTTCGAGGGCCGCTTCTGTGGCCTTGGTCGACTTTTTGAGGGCGGCCAGCTCCTCACGGCAAGCCTCCAGCTGCAGTTGAGCGTCTTGCAGCTCATCTTCCAAGGCTCTGCTGCGTTTGGCCTATGAGGGGGAAGATATCACAGTTAGCAGGAGTGTTTTGACAACGGATGATGTATGAGGATATCCAGTTAAGCTCACCGCATCCCGCGCCTTCTTACGCATCTCCGACTCTCGGCGCTCGGCCTCGTCCCTCTCCCTCTCCAGGCTCGTCGTCTTGGCCATCAAGGAGGCCTCAATGCCCTGCCAGTTCTGCCTGGCCGTTGCGTACTGGGACTGCAGCGTCTCAATCTGCCGGAACAGCTTCACCTGGGCCTCGCCGCCTGTGCCTGACGCGGCCTCTTCCGCCGTCACCCGCACGACTTCCAGCTTGCGCTCCATGTTCTGGAGCTCGAGCCGTAGCTCGGCTTCGATGGCGCTGCCACGCCGGATCGCGCGCTCGTGCTTCTCCGCCCATTCTATGGCGTCCAGTCGGGCCTTTTCGCTCAGAGCCTCCAATTCGGATTTGAGGGCGGCGTTGGCCTCCTCGAGCTCCTTCTGCTTCGCTCGCTCTGCGGCTATCGCCTTGCTCAGGGCATCAGCCTTGGCAGCCTCGCCTTGCTCCTCTTTGGCCTTGACTTCCTGCTCCAGCCGGCGAATGGCCGCGTCTTTGCTGCTGTTTTCCTTCTTCAGACCGTCAATCTCCTTCCGCAGGGCCGCAGTGGCCTTGATCGCCTCCTGTTGCCGCCTTTCCTTCTCTTCATCTCCGTCCAAGCGTTTGCGCAATGCCTCGGCTTCCGAAGCCGCCTTGTCCCTCGCTTTCCGCGCCTCGTCGAGCTGCTTGTCCCGCTCGCCGATTTGCAGCCGCAGCGTCTTGATCGTCGCTCGGTACTTTTGCTCCGCGCCGGCCAGTTTCTGACCCTCCTCCATCAGCAGCGCGATCCGCTCGTCCTTTTCTGCTAGTTTCTTCTCGAGGCTGCCGGGAGGAGCCGAAGATGCGGCCTCTTTTGCTGCGTCGGCGGCCGTCTTGGAGAGGTACTGGAGCTTGGACTGCAGGGAGTCTATCCGCTCGATGTACTCTTGTATCTCCTCCCGATGCTGCTTTTTGGCCTCCTCAAGTTCTCGGGCCAGTTCGGACACGTCGACGCCATTTTCTACCACTTCCGTAGCTCCATGACTGGGTTCTGTTGAGGCTCCGTCCTTGCCTGGTGGTAGCGAAGCAGTCCCGTCTTCTTTTGAGGGCGCCTCTTCCGACTCTTGTTGTACGCGAGGCCCTGACGCCGGGTCCTTTTCTTTTGCCTCTTCGGGAGCTGTCTGCACCGCAACCTCAGCGGCCGTATCCCCGTCCGTGATCGTGATCGGTATCGGTATCGTCGTCGCCGTCGAAGTCGTAGAGGTAGCAGTAGTCGCCGAATCGGCAGTCGTCTGCGTGGACTCGGCCGCGGTCTCGGTCTCAGCCTGCTTCTCGGCCTCCGCCTTGTCCATCGACGGCCTCTCCGTGGAACTCCGACTGGCTACATCGACAGAGCTGCGCGGCGAGGCGCTGGCCCTATCGACGCCCGCCGCCGTCGGCGCATTCTTGCCCGCCATGGCCTTGGCCAGCCTCGCCTGCAGCCGGTCATTTGCGCGATTCGTCGACGACGCTCGGGAGTTTGCTGGGACCATGTCTCTTGGTTAGCGGAACTATGTCTCTTCTCAATGCTCCCTTCCCCTCCCTCCAAACTCCACCCCCTCCTCCTCCTCTGATTCCCCAGCACTTCTTTGCCCTCCCGTCTTGTAGAGCGACTTACCAGCACTCGACGCCTTTGCGCTGGCTGCGCTTGTCGTCGTCGTCGTCGTCGTCGTCGTCGTCGTCGCAGCAGGTTGCGCCGCCCCCCGATCGTCGTCCGACTCGGCCAGAATCGTATCCAAGCGCGACTCAACTCCGGCCACGGCCTGCTGCAGGAACGAGCCCCATCGCGACGCCCCCTTGCCGGACGCAGCCATGGTTCCAGTAGATCACCCGCAGGTTCAAGATGCTCTCGTGTGCGTTGAGAAACAAGAAGATCAACCGAGGATTCGCTGCCGCTTCGCTAGTATTCGCTTTTTCCCCCTCGGCCCCTGGAGGCACAAGGGCGTTAAGATGCGGGACAATATGGCGTATGCGTAACACGTTTCCCCCCCTCTGTTCGGTGATTTTTCTTCCTTTCAGGCCTCCTCTCGTCTTCGTCTTTCCCCAACCAAAACTGGCAATTGATGTAAGGTAGTCGGGCGAACAAAAGCCGGGTTGCTGGACCCCCAAGCGCTTAATTGACGTTAAGCCTTGAGAATCCGATCCGGCAATCTTCCAGCTTCTTTCCGGCCCCTCTTTCTTCCCTCGTACTCTACAACATGCCACCCTTTCCTCTCTCTTTTTGCCGGGGGTGGATGAATGTAGTATCAAGTGCTCCTCCGAGGTTTCTTCTGGGGAAAGCTGACACGCGTACAAAGAAACACTGTCCGGTTGCGTCTACTACATGTACTTAGTACGAGGTACCGCTAAGCTGTTAGTTTGGGTCATCTAATCAATCTGCTAGCACATATCCGTAGTATGTACTGCCTACTGCCTTACTAAAGAAATATAGTAGACCGATGCTAGATAGATCGTGCGGTGTCCAGACTATCATGATGACATTCACAAATGCTCATGAACCCCAAACATTCCTCATTCATCAGACACTGCCACACACTCTCTCTCCATATCAAAGCTCTCACTGATCGATATCCTGCTTCTCCAATCTGTCCAAATTACGTTATCGACAACACACAGCCAAGGGTGGGGAACAACCGCACTCCTCCAACCTCATCCGTCCAATCCAACGTGCAGCAAATAAAAACCAAACATATCATTGCATCTGCATCTGCTCTGCTTCTGCTTCTACTACCTACTTGTACTCCGTGCCACGGGTTCTTTTGCTCTCGCCAGTACCTCCCATCCAATGTCCCCTCTACTCAGCCGCCTCATATACAACCTACCATCGTCCTCCGTATACTTCAACGCCATTGACTCGATATCGACCGTATAGCCTCAACGGCCCGTTTGCCCGATACAAGTATTACACCCAAACCACAAAATTGCGCTACTGCACAAGGCACATCTTCCTTGGAATGACAATTGATGTAATTCTGCGAGCCAGAGACTCGATAAAAAAAATCTGAGGGCTACCGGAATACCCACCTGCGCATATGCAAGATAAAACAAACCCAACGTATGCGAGGCAATTTGCAGCATTCATCATCTCATGACTAGGGATACAAAACAGACACCTCCGTTCCAAGCAGCCAGAATCCCAAAAAGAAATTTCCTCCAGCCCTTCGTACATTAATCATATCAACGTCGTCAACGAACAGGGTAATGAAAAAGCAAACCGAAACAAACATCTTCTCCATCTTACACTGTGACAAGGCGGAGATGACTCAAGATATCCTGGATGGACTGGCTTCCATGCAGGGCGTCTCCGAAATCCCGGAAAGAATCGGCAGACCTGTAGTACTACTAGGTATGATTCGGCATGAGATATTCATCGTGAAAATCGACAAGACAACAGACAGATGACAAAAATCGTGAACAAGGGACGAAGAAATCAGAGAGAGAAGAAGAAGAATCAAGGGAAAAGGAAAAAAAAAGCCAAACTCGCTCGCTCATGGTTTCATGCGACTCTCAGCTTCAGCCAAACCTCCTCCACCAGCTGCTTCGAGGCGCCGGCTCTGCTGCCGCCGCAGAGTTTCGTCGGCTGCGATGGCGTTCATCGCTGCCCTCAGATGGGCCATTGCGCTTCTCCCGCTCTCGTCGCTCGCGCCTCTCTCGCCGGCGCTTCTCGTCTGCATCTTCCACGGCCACTTCTTCTTGCTTGGCTCTCCGCCTTGCGCGCCGCGCCTCTCGTCGGGCATGTTCGTCTTCAGTATGCGGCATCGCATCTGTCGTATGTCCAGCATCATCGTGATGCGGAGGGGGGTCAGAATGCTCCTTAACCCATGACGACGTTCCGGAGTGTGGCCAAGCCGCCGGAGCTGCTCTCTTGCCGTCACGTCGACGTTCCTTGGCCGGGTAGACATGGTCATCCGTCGTCGGTTCGGTATATCGACGACTGCTCTTCCTCTGCCGGTACGCTGCCGCCGCCGCCGCTTCTTCCTCAGCAGCCCTTGCGGCACGTTTCGCTTCTCGTCTACGCTGGCGCTCAGCAGCTTCATCATCGGTTGGATCGGCATGCGATCTGCGACGCTGCCGCTTGCCTGCTCTCGCAGCCTCTTCTTCTCGCTCCCTCTCCCTCTCCCTCTCCCGCTCCCGCTCCTTCTCCTTCTCTCTTTCTTTACGAAGGCGCCGCTCAGCCCTCCGAGCCTCTCGCTCGTCCGCCGCGCGCCGCTCCTCTTCCTCGCGCTGGCGAGCAGCACGGCGTTCACGCCGGGCCTCCTTTTCTTCAAGTTTGCGGGTCTCGCTATCGTCTCTGCGCTTCCGTCTCCGTTCGCGGTCCTCAGAAGGCCGCTCTGCTTCTCGCTCTGACTTTCTGGTCTTCCGGCTTGATACTCGAGGACCTTCTCGATCAGTGTCCGCCATAGGCACATCAAAGTCTACCCCCGTCTCAACCTTGGACGCTCTGGGTGTCATGAAGCCGCTGAATAGCCCAGACAGCCCGGTCTTCTTGGAAGCTGACGTTCCTCGCCTGTCTGGCCGCTCCGGGCTGGGAGGCTCCACTGGGAGAATGTCCTCATCGCGGGATCTTTTGCTTCTATGTCTCTCGTGTCCGTGAGGCGCGTGGGCATCAGCGTCGGCATCTGCATCGAGAGCGCCCGTCATGACAATATCCTCATCATCCTGGGGCCTGCGAGATCTCCTCTTTGAGCCCGATTTGTCGAAGCCGAGAGTTTTGGCCGCCTTTGACGTCAGGACCTCTTCTGGAGGGGGGGAAGCAAGACCGTGGGTATGGACGGAGTGTCTCCGGGACGGCTTGCTGCTCCCATTCATACCCGGTCGCTTCTCCTTTTCTCGCATTGACATTGATCGAGTTGGGGGGTTACCGCTGAACATTCCCGAAACTCGGTCTCGTCCTGATGATCTTGACGGCTTTTCCGATCGCTCCACCCTGTCTGAAGTGGAGTCTCTGGAGGACGTCTTTTCGAGTGCCCGTCTGGACGACTTTTCCGACTTGTGCTTCGACGATCTCTTCTCTTCCCTTTCCCTGCGTGGAGGGGATTCCACCGCGGGCCACTTCTCCTTTTCTCGGCTGGATCTCGACCGTTCTTTTCTGGACGTTTTCGGCTCCGGGGGCGGCGTCAAGGGCGGATCAGGAACCGCAGGTGGAGGAGGAGGCGGCATCGGGACCATTGGAGGAGGAGGAGACGGTACTGCCATATCCTCTCTGGGACGTCGCTTTTTGTGCCGCTTTGCGCTGTCTTTCTCTCTTCTTGGACCTTCATCGACGATGGCAACAATCTCGTTTTCGTCATCCTCGTCAGGGAAGGTACCTGGAACATCAGAGACCCTACGGTGCCTCCTTGGAAGGTCTCTGTCTGCCGCGATGATGGGCTCCTCCACCTTTCTCCGTCGGCGGGTACGATCTTCTCGTGGGGGCTCCCTCTTAGCGGTTGGCTGTTCTTCTACATCCTCTCCATACTGCAAAGCTTCGGTTGCCTGTTCAAAGTTAGCTGCTGGTTCTTCTCTAGCCACCTGTTCATCATCTGCCGCTTCTTTGTCTTGTCTTTCCGCGGGTTCCTCTTCTTTGTCCGAGTCTGATGCCGGTGGGGGGGTTGGTGGATGGGCGGGATCGGCTACTTCTTCCGGTTCTTCATGGAAAGCTTTGAGGCCTTGGGCGATTCTACCGCCGACAGATTTCGGCTGCTCTGAGGATTTCAGAGACGTATCCTCAACCGACCGAGTCTCTGGTTCCTCTGATGTTGCAATGTCAGCCATGAATCCTCAATGCGTCAACCAGCACGCTGGCGGCGAAGCCAGAAGGTGGAACGGAGCGAAGATGTGAAGGAATACGAACCTTTGGGCTTCGACTTCTTGCCGCCTAGGCCCCAGAAGCTGAACGCACCTGATGCGTTGTTCTCCTTGGGCGCAAGCAGCTCTTCAATCTCAGCAGGGCTCAAGTCGAAATCAGGGAACGGTTTGGTCCCTGCTTCTGCCTTTTCCTCCACTACAACCGGCTCCGCTTCAGGTTCGGACGGGAGATCCCGAGACCTCTTGTCCTTCTTGTCCTTCCTATCCTTCTTGTCGTCCTTGTCCTTCTTGTCTTTCTTGGAGCTCTTCTTCAGTTTTCTCGCGGCTTCTTCAGCTTCCTGTGCGGCCTTTTCCTCAGCCTCGCGAGCAGCCCTCATCTCTTCCTCTCGGGCTGCTTGCTCCTCGGCTTCGCGGGCCGCCTCTTCTTCTTCAGCCAGGCGGATGGCCTCTTTTTCGTCGTTGGCATCAATATCCTCGTTGTCATCATCGGCGTCGACATCATCGTCATCATTGTCGTTAGCGTGATCGCCATCTTCAAGGGCATCCTCGTCTCCATCGTCGTCGTCTTGCTTGGCGTTGGCGGCTTCCTCGGCTTCGCGTGCGGCCTGCTCTTCCTTTCTTCTCGCCGCGTTGTCTCGAAGATGAGTCAATCGTTCAGTGTCCTTCTTCGACAGCTTGCCCTTCCTGTCCTTTTTGTGCAGCAGATCGGCCAGTTCCTTTTCCTCTTCGGCGATGGCTGCTGCCTCCTTTGCAGCTTGTTCTGCTTCGTATGCAGCTTGTTCTTCGGCTTTACGAGCTGCCCGCTGCTCAGCGTTTGCCAGAAGCTCGTCCAAACGCCTCTGATTTTTGCTTGACAAGCCCATGAATGAGTTGGCCTTTCGGTCGAGGAGCGCTGCCATTTCTTCCTCTTCTTGTGCGATCGCTGCAGCCTCTGCGGCCTCCTGGGCGGCCCGCTCTTCTGCCTCCCTGGCCGCCTGCTCAGCTTCCAGAGCGGCCTTCTCCTCAGCCTCTCGGTCGGCCTTCTCCTTCAATCGCCTTGCCGCATTGGCCTGCAACTCTTTCAACCGTTGTTCGGCTTTGCTTGACAGGCCTTTGAAGGAGCTTGCCTTCTTCTTGAGTAGAAGGGCAATCTCTTCCTCCTCTTGGGCGATTGCGGCAGCTTCTGCCGCCTCCTGTGCGGCTCGCTCTTCGGCTTCCCTGGCTGCTTGCTCCTCAGCTTCCCGTGCCGCTTTCTCTTCAGCCCGCCGTTGGGCATTCGCCTGCAACTCGGCCAGCCGCTCTTCTGCCTGGTTGAGCATCTTTCCTTTATACGACCTGGCTTTCTTTTCGAGGAGGTAGGCGAGTTCTTCCTCTTCCTTGGCGATCGCAGCGGCCTCTGCCGCCTCCCGAGCAGCTTGCTCCTCGGCTTCCTTGGCCGCTTGCTCAGCTTCCCGGGCCGCTTGTTCCTCAGCCTCTCGGGCAGCCTTCTCTTCAGCCCTCTTGGCGGCGTTGGCCTGAAGACTCTTCAGCCTCTCCTCTCCCTTGGACGACAGCTTCGACTTGGCCTTCTTTTCGAGTAGCATTGCCAGTGCCTTTTCTTCTTCAGCAATCATGGCGAGTTTCTTTGCTTCCAGAGCGGCAAGCTCCTCGGCTTCTTTGGCTGCTTGCTCCGCTTCTCTGGCTGCCTGCTCGGCTTCCCGGGCCGCTTGCTCTTCAGCTTCCCGGGCCGCCTTTTCTTCGGCTCGTCTGGCGGCGTTGGCCTGAAGCTGGATGATTCTCTCTTCGGCCTGATTGAGAAGTCTGCCCTTGTATGCCTTGGCCTTCTTCTCGAGGAGGTACGCCAATTCTTCTTCCTCTTTAGCAATTGCAGCGGCCTTCCTGGCTTCTCGCTCCTCTTGCTCTTTGGCTTCTTTGGCTGCCTGCTCTGCCTCCCTGGCTGCTTGCTCGGCTTCCCGAGCGGCCTGCTCTTCAGCTTCACGTGCGAGACGCTCAGCTTCTTGCCTTGCCCGCTCCTCTTCAATAGCCGCTTCTCGTGCCGCTTTTTCTTCAGCTCGCTTTGCTGCCTTGGCCTGAAGGAGTTTTAGTCGCTGCTCTCCTTTGCTCGAAATGCCCATGAACGAATTGTCCCTCTTATAGATCAGTTCGGCTATCTCCTCCTCCTCCTTGGCAATCGCGGCAGCCTCTGCAGCTTCTGCAGCCTCTCGCGCAGCCCGTTCTTCAGCTTCCTTTGCTGCTTGTTCAGCCTCTCGAGCGGCTTGCTCCTCGGCTTCTCGTGCAGCCTGTTCTGCTTCCTGGGCTGCGCGCTCTTCCGCCCGTTTTGTGGCGTTGGCTTGAAGTAGTGCGAGTCTCTCGTCGTCCTTTCCGAGGAGCCTCCCTCCTCTCTTCACTCTCTTCGATATCAGAGCGGCTATTTCCTCTTCTTCCATGGCGATAGCAGCCGCTCGTTCCTGGGCTTCACGCTCTTGCTCCTCAGCTTCCCGGGCAGCTTTCTCAGCTTCCTGAGCAGCTCGCTCATCAGCCCGCTTGGTAGCATTTTCTTGGAGTAGAACAAGTCTCTCTTCGTCTTTTCTCAGAAGCTTACCGCCTCGCTTGGCCTTCTTTGTGACCAAAGCAGCCAGTTCTTCTTCTTCTCGAAGGATAGCAGCGGCTTGTTCCTCAGCCTCTCGGGCACGTTCTTCTTCTTGACGGGCGGCTTCCTGGGCAGCAGCCTCAGCGTCACGAGCAGCTTGTTCCTCGGCTTCGCGGGCGGCACGCTCTTCCTCCTGGGCTCTTCGTGCCGCTTCCTGGGCTGCTTCGTCTTTCCGTTTTGCGGCATTGGCCTGGAGCGCAACGAGCCTCTCCTCGTCTTTCCTGAGAAGCCTGCCCCGTTTCGTTTTCTTTGCCATCAGCGTTGCCAGTTCCTCTTCTTCTTCCTTGACGACAGCGGCCGCACGCTCTTCTGCTTCCCGAATGGCCTGTTCCTCGGATTCGCGGAGCGCCTGTTGCTGCTCATCATCGACGTCTTCTCCGTCTCCAGCTGGGACGGCGACTGCAGCTTCGGCATCATCCACTTCTTCGACAGTCTCAGCCTGGGGCTCGTCTGGCTCTTGCTCTTTTGCGGCCTCTTTGGAGTCTCTATCTTGTATTTCGCGAGCAGCACGCTCTTTGGCACGCTTTGCAGCGTTTTCTTGAAGTTGGGTGAGTCTTTCTTCTTCTTTCCGAGGCAACTTGTTGTTCTTCTTGATCTTCTTCGTAAGCAAGGCTTTCATTTCTGCTCGTTCCTCGGCAATGATGGCTTGAAGCTCCTCTGCCTCTCGGGCAGCACGTTCCTCAGCTTCGCGAGCTGCTTGCTCTTCAGCTTCTCGGGCTGCCTGTTCCTGGGCGGCACGCTCCTCAGCCTCACGTGCTCTGGCTTCTCGCGCAGCTCGTCTCTCGGCCCGGCTTGCGGTACTCTCTTTTAGGGAGGTAAGCTTATCCTGGTCTCTCCTGGTCAATTTGCCCCTCCTGGCTTTCTTGTCAACCAGCGCAGCCATTTCGGCCTCTTCCTTGGCAGCAATCGCAGCTTCAGCTTCCTCCTCGAGTCTGGCCTTTTCTTCTGCCTCGCGAGCGAGTTCCAGTGCCTTCTGCTCTTCCGCCATTCGATCGGCTTCTTCTTGTCGGGATCGTTCGTCGGCTTCCCTGTCGGCCTTCTTCTTCTCCCTTTCAAGCCTCTTGAGGTCCTTATCGGTCAGCTTGGGCACCTTGTCCGCTTCTCTGTCTTTCGATGATTTGAGCTTCGATTTGGCATCGGCATCTCCTGCTTCATCTTCAGGTTCAGTAAAGTGCATCGAGGGGGGTGTGGGCGCACGGGGAGGTAGAATAGCTAAGGCCCCCTTCTGAGATCTCGACAACGCCTTGCTGGACTTTGTCCAGATGTAGCTGTCGACACCCTCGGCCTTGCCGTCCCTGACCTCCTCTACGTCGTCAGGCAGGACAATCTCACCGGTGGTCTCATCCAAAACTTCCACTGGGCCGCCCCTGAAAGTGGGCTTCTTCTTGCCCTGGGGCGAGGTGTGGTCGGTTGGCTCCTCAATGCCATCAGGCTTCCACGACGAGTCGTCAACGTCTCTCCGCTTCTTATCGCTCTTGCCGATACCCCAAGAGCCGAAGAAGTTCTCGCTGCCGAAAGCGTCGGTCGTGTCCAGACCTAAGTTGTTAGAGTCATCCGCGGACGGGGCCCCTAGCTGAACCAAATCGGCGGTCCCCTTCTTCTTGTCCTTCTTGGAGCCCGAGACGTCTTCGTGCTTGGACTTTTCGATTTTCGAGTCGCCCTTGGACGGGTCAGAAGATGAGCTCTTCTTCTTCTTCTTATCCTTGTCCCCGTCCTTGTCCTTGTCCGTCTCGTCGATGCGTTCTCCCGAAGACTTTGGGCTTTGCGTTTCCGCCTTTGATGACCCTTCCCTTGCTTCGTCAGCGCCAGACCCGGTAATTGAATCACCCTTTATCTTGTTGGCAAAACTCCAGAAGCTCCAACCCTCTTCAGAAGTCCCAGTCTTGGGTGCGCCGGCATTCGTTTCCTCTGGGCCTTTATCGACTTCTGCTTCCTTGGCTTTGCCGTTTGCCACCGCTTCTTTGGCGATTCGCGATGATTCTTTGCCGGTTATCAAAGGTTCGTTCCCACCAAGTCGCTTGTCTTTAGGAAGAGGTATGCGCGAAGCAGGTTTCTCCGAAGCTGGTTCGTCGGATGTTGCCAATTTCGATTTCTTCCTATCCTTGTCCTTGTCTTTCTCCTTGGTCTTTTCCGCCTCCTTCTCCTTCTCCCTCTTGGTTTGCTTTTTACCAGGGTAACCCCAGAGGTCGTCGTCCGGCTCCTTGGACTCGAGCTTGGCTTTTGACTCTGGCTCTGGGACGGCTATGATGTCGGGCTGCGCTAGTTTGTCCCTCTTCTTCTTCTTGTCCTTTGCAGAAGGAACGGAGTCCCATACATTCTCAGAGAGAAGAGCCGCTTCCGCCTGGGCTGCGAATGGCGGAGGTGGCGCAGGGGGAGGCGGCGGGGGAACGGGTATTTGCTGCTCGGACTGCTTCACGCTCTCCTCGGCCTTCTTTTTGTTCTTGCCAAAGCCCCAGCCAAAGGACCAACCCTCGTCTTCCTGCTTTTTCTTCTGCTCCGCCTCCTGCCTGGACGACCCCTTGGGCGGCGGCATGGGGTCTGGCTTCACTTCGTCCTCAACTGACGGGTCGCTTGCTTTCTTGTTGTGTGTCTTTTCGGTGTCGCCTTTGGTGAGGCCGTCGTTCACTCCTGGAGCCGCTGTGGCAGCAACGGAGTTGAGTGCGGTATTGACCTTCTTGCTCTTTTTCTTAGAAGAAGTAAAGCCCCAGAGGTCATCGTCCCCATCTACAGCATTCTGGGGCGTCTCAACTTGGGTTTGAGGCTTTGTCTGTGTCGCATCGGTATCGGCGACTGCAAATGCTACAGAGCTGGACTGCTTCGAGTCGCTGGCGCTCCAAGGATTGGTATCGAGGTTGTTGTTTTTGTCGCCAGCGTCGGTATGGGCATCGTAACCACTCAAGGATCCGCTGGCGGCACCACCAACAAGCGACACCAATTTACTACTCCAGGCCCCAAATCCACTCTTGGACTCGTGCGCGTGCAGCCCAGAATCGGAAGCTTTGCCGCCGTCGTCGTTGAGGTTCACGTCGTGAAGAGAGTCGTCGTCGATCGCGTTGGTTGGAGGATGAGGAGACTCGGTCTCAGGGCCCTTTTTGGTCTTGGTATCCTTTTCGCTGCCTTTGGGAGGCACCGACAAATCATGTTGCGCGTTGTCATTGTTTGCACCCTTGTCGCTATCCCTGTCCCCATCACCGCCACCACCAGCATTAGTATCTCCGTCACCTGCAGCTCCGCCCTGGTCCGCATTACCACCACTACCACCCTGATCCCCACCGCCATTTCCGTCGGGGTTCTGGCTGCCTTCTCTGGAGGGCTCCTCTGGAGGTTTGTTGTTGTTGTTGTTGTTGCTGGATTTGCCGTTGGATCCTCCTCTGTTCTTGTTTTTCTTGCCTTTGCAGGCGACAAAACCGTCTTCAGAGGTGAGATCGATGATTACATTGAGAACCGGATCGTCGAGGAAGCTAGACCGGGGTCGCCTGGGCCGCTCCGATTGGGCCGCGGCTGGTGGATGGAGAGGTTCATCGTGTGGTGCAACTCGGCGAACATTCGAATCGGCGTGATGAGGTCTTATGACATGATGGACGGAAGAGGTCGCTGCGGGTGTTGCATGATGTCGAGAGAGCCGCTGCAGGAAGATGCTGGGCACAATTAGTGGTTTGCGCTGCTGCGAGGTGCATTTCGAGGACGATCGATGCTATGAACCCCAAGTCAGTGCGTTGAACCGAATAGCGAAGCGGCCTACATAACAATGAGCTTTCCCCGCAAAAAGATCGATACGCACCTCTCTACCACCGATCCAAGCTCGAGAGATGAGTTGCAGCTGGGACTGCAGACTGTGCTCATTCCAGAGAGTACCTGGCTTCGGTTGCCTGGGGGTTGGCCATTGGGTGCATCTGTTCCAAGGCGGATCGAATGCCAGGACATCGGCGGCAGCCATTGTGAGAATGGGAGCTGATGCAGCGGCACCGCAACGTCGCAATCATGGAAGCTATGCGTTTCGACGAAGAGCGGACAAACCGAAGACGAGGGTGATTTCAGAAGGGAAGTTTCCCTGTGAAGCTTGATCCCTTTGCAAAAGAAACAAGGGAGAAAGGCGAGTTTGAGACTGCGCTCGCACGTATGGCTTGGTCGGTCGTCTTGTCGGAAATGCTGCACAACAGAGGGAAAAGAAGCCCCCCAAAAGACGATATCATCAACAGATGCAAGAGACGTGGCCACCAGCCAGCGCGCAAATTTGTTATGTCGTCGAAGAAGCTGTCACAGTCGTGTAAGTTGTGGCGGCCCGCTTGGCATTCATCTCCAACAACCGTGATCCACGAGAAGGACAGACAAGGGAGAAAAGGAAAGAAACAACAAACCACGGTACTCACAAGATGAGATGGAGTGTTACTGCACCATGGTGATTGTATTAGCTGAGTCTTCATTTTTTCCCTTGAAACTTTTTCTTTTGTGTGGTGCTACTGACCCGATAATTCTGCAGCATCTGGCGAGGTGTGTCGCAAGCGCAGCTACCGGCAGCTCAGATTGATTATCTGACCAAGGACCCAACGTGGCGGCCGTAGCCTGTACTCGCCCTTGGTACAACGCGATAAAGATTGCTGGACTGACGATGCTCGTGCCGCGCCGCCCGCCTCTCTAGATCCCTTGCCACCAACTGCCTTGGAGGTAGTGAATACTCACTGCTTGGTGTGTAGCACAGAGACTAATACAAGGCACCACCTCACTCAAGGTAAGGGACTAGGCGGTCTGTGGTCGCGAGGGCCCAAGAATCAAAGGTAAGCTCAGGAGCGTGTAATGAGTGAACAAGGCTAGCAAGTGGAAAGATCCGGCAGCGTAGCAATACTGGAAGGATATCGGGCGGGATGAAGGATCCAAAGCGTCGTTTGCTGGCGAGGCTCATCAAGTGATGGCAGCAAGAGCCACTGACCGCGGCCCAGGAAGAAGATATCCGGACAAAGTGACTGACATCCAAAGGTGCGAGATGTGGAGGAACCAATGAATGCTACAGACGCCCTTGCTTTGGGTCTGGCAGCCCGTGGAGGCAGAGAGGCGAGTATCTCAGCTCGAGGTGGCACAAGGGCTGCTGCCGAGAGCACCTTGACACCCTCTTTGTGCTTGTTCCTCTTTTGCGCTTCTCTCTTGGTGGCTTAGAATCACTCGTAGTAGGTGTCTGGGGCACTGCAGATGATAAAGCGCTGTTGCAAGAAGGTGAGGAGTAGCAGATATGCAATAAATGCCATGTGTGATGCGGCAGCTTAGGAATACCATCTTCATACATTATATCTGATAGAATTCAGCGGGCGTTATCGCGAGCGCAGTCCTGCTTGGGGGGCACAAAGTAAGGTATGTACACGCAAGTACCGGCATTGGCATCAGACTCGTGCCAGAGCGACAACCATGACAGGCAGTACGAAATGTCTACGGCCCCAATATTCCATCTTCCATGCCTCTGCCATCTGCAACTGAGTCGGCAGCTGTAGAGACAGAGGGTACCCTTTTGTCTCGTAGAATGACCAGCGCCCTGCAGCATGTTGTCTTGGACGATGATAGTACAGCTACCGGCCGGCAGGGTACTGCAATGACTGGCCTACGATAGACGTGCGTGAGCCCTCGTGGGACAAGCCCAGGCCAGAGCATACCTAGCGGAAGGCGACAATCAAGCAGGTGCTAGGCGTGGGAGGCGCCTATCTCGGACAGCTAGAGGCAAGTGAAGCAACAACGTGACACTACACTTGCCGTTGTTGCCTCGCCCTTGCCCTATCTTGCAGTTTCACGGACTGGACCTGATCATTTGGTTAGCCGTTGGCACCTTCAATGAGAAGGCACCACGCCGCGACAAGAGCAGGTACGGACGGGCCTTGACGATTTCTCAACTTGTAAACCAAGAAAGAGGCAGCGGCCCGGCCAATCAGAGCGGCGCTGGGCGGGAGGGTTGGCTGGGCTGCGGGTCCCCTTCGCTTGAGGTTGTCACCAGACCCCCAAAGCCGTCTAGCGTCTGTCTTAGCCTCCTGATCCCTTCTGCAGAGGCTGCAGCCATAAGGAATCTCGCATGCGGATTGGATCTCTGCGGCCAGCCTCCCTCTTGTACTGTCACGTACCTTGGGAGTACTCACGGTGCTGCTGGATGCCGAGAGTCGAGGGGTGTTACGACATTCAATATTGGCAGAGAGAAGAATGAAGCAACAAAAAAACATGGTACATAGGCCACCAGTAACATCTCCTTTATAACAGTCAAGAGCATCTCCGTTTGCTCTGCCTCAAATGTCAACATCAGTCCAAACGCCACGCTACCGCGACAGTACTTGTCAGAGACCTCTTCGATCCAAGACTGCCATCCCTTCAACTTCCTTCTGCAGCCACATCCTGTTTAATTGATGCAACTCCATGCACCGCCGCGAGGCATCGCTGCAATGCATGCATGTCCCACTGCTGCGAGGAAGACCAGATAATATACCCAGCACCTTTTCTTTTGTTTTGTTGATCTGTCTATGATGTCTTGCTGGCACTGGAAGGATCAAGGGCGCACTCAGCGAAGCGTCGAGCTGAGGTAAGCACAGGAATGCATCTCACCACCGCCCTCATCATCCTCAGGACGCGAAAACAGAAGAGAAACAATCTTGTTCTCTTTCAAAGCGGGGAATGAAGAGTTCAATGAAGAGTTCGATGAACATGACCATACGCTCCTCCACTCGACCGCCTCGTCGCGTGACAGAGTATATGCACATTGGCACACACACACACGCACGCAAAGACTCCGTCCAGACAGACATTCAGCACATGGGGGCGCATGCAGGCCCTTGATCCACCCGGCTGCACATCACCGAGTGAATCAAGAAAGAGAGACAAATATCTCGCATGCTCGTACATCAACCCATGCGCGAAGCCCCTCTGCAGGTGCCTGAAGGCGCATGTAGCGGTACCGCTGCAGCTATGCAGGGCACGTCGATTCGAGGTCCAACGGCCAATCGCAGCGGCTGTCACGAAGCCCTCAACAAGAGCCTGCGACCATCCATCCATCGCCAGATGCCAACGGCCAGGTACATCTACACGTCTGGGTGCTCTCTGGGGCTTTGTTTTGCTGCAGGTCAACTTGGTGTGCTGCTTTGACCGCTTGTCGGCCGTCTCGCCAGGGTTCAACTCCAGTTTCTCAGTTTCCCCAGCCCTCAGCTGACCCCTTGAGTCATTTTGCCGTACACGGAACCATCCATGCGCGTATCTGCATGCTGCGACGTGCAGGTAGCGGGAACTTCAGGGTTGATGTTATCCGCCACGCGAAGGGCTGTCCGTGCCCCTCTCGTGGGAACCCCCTCGATCGCAGATCCGCCTCCTTGCTCAAAGACATGGATACAACTACATGTACAGAAAGAACAACGCACGAGCGGTATCAGAAGCGAAATGGCAAGAGGATTGAGCGGGAGTCATCATCCATCACTTCATCTATCAAAAATCAAAGGAAGCACTGCATGCCCCGTTGGCTGTAGGTACCCTTGTGCAACATCAACGGAAGCTCCAGACCCCAAGATGACAAGGGTGTCTTTTTCAAAGCGGTCAGACCCAAACCGCTCATCAGCAACTCAACGTCGCCAAGATCAAGCGGCAAGGTCGGTTGCTTTCGCGCGTCCATCAGGCCACGGCAAAGCGCTGGATTTGTGGCTCTGCTGTCAGATGATGAATGACGTGCCACCATCCTCATCATCACAACCCAGCGCTGCTTTCCATACTGACTCGTACTGGGTTAGAATCTTGATCCACCTCAAGCTTTATATTCATCACATCTGCAACTGCGGCTGCAACTGTAACTAGGCATTTACCACTGGCAAAGCTCCCGACCCTCGCCGTCTAGCCACATTGACCACAGCCTGTGCATAGCTCGAGTAAAGTGTGCCGTCAGGCCTATCCAGGTCCACGTTCTCTAAACCCCCACGCCCATGATGCTAGCGAGAACTGCACGGCATGCAGTTCATGATAACAGCAGAGACCCTGCCCTGTTCGCCAGACCCTGCTGAAGCTGTGCCCAAGGGAACCTTGCTTATCCATGCATGTGCATACCGCGGCATCGGCCAGACGAGAGCACAGACAGTCGAATGCGAGCCCCCCGTGCCGGCTCGAATCCCGGAGCCGGAGTCTCCACATCTTCGGCGCCGGACGTTGGCAGGCAGTCCCTATTAGGCGAGTACGCCGATGCCTTCGATTACAGTGCAATACTTCCCCTCGCGAAGCACGCCCCGTAGGCTGTCTAGATTTTGGCCGATGAGCATTGCTGCTCACCTGTCTTCTTGTTTTCGCATTCCATTTCTCAGTACCGCTTTGTGAAGCTTTAGCCAAGTGGCACAAACTAACGGTGGATGTGCGAATAATATACGAAGATGAACTGCATCCAGCATCGTCCCCATGATCAATAATCTACACAATCTAGAGAGAAGTGTCATTTTGCCTCACACAAGACCTGAATTTTCTACCGCTCAATCAGCATATATATATATACTGATTTGGGGCTGCCATTACAGTGCTGCTTGTGCTTGTGCTTCTGCTACTTCTACCGGGACTAGGAATGGACAAGCTTCATCATAAACTTTTTCGATATTTCTATAAAGGGAAGCTCTGGATGGAATATGAAGGTTGTTGCGCATGACTTGTTTCCTTTGCACAGTGTTGCTTGAGCGTATATAAAGGTCGGTCTTCTCCGTCACGCGTCGTTGAGCTGCGAGGCGGACTAGATGGCTCGGACCTTTGTACGTTGCAAGCGGGATGGAAGAACCTCAAGTTCTGCTTTTCTATATTGTGCTTCAGAACAATCCAAACCCTTGGTTTCAGTTTTTAACCGTCATACCCAAAACCACCTGGTAATCATCAGTCGCCTGTATCACGCCCTTTGGCAAACACCATGACATTGTGATATCCCAGAGTCCGAGTGACAATAAGCTTCAAGAATTGGTATCTATGCGACAAGCCATCTAATCGGTTACCCCAGGCCATCTCAATTTAGATAATCTCCCCTCAAAGCGAAAATCCAACGCAATATTCAAGAAAAAAAAAGATTCGAAACCTGCCGCCCGTCCACGCTATATAAGCCAAGCTCGCTGTTTCCCGACATGGGGTCCGGAGGATAAGAATAGAAGAAAAGCCCAGTAAGACACTGCGGCCGTGGAAATCAAGGACATAGGAAACCGTGTAATGGGGTAGAAAGTACAAGGAAGAAGAAGGGGTAGGGGTGGTGGACCCCGAAGAAGAAGAAGAAGAAGAAGACGAATAACATCCCGAGAGCTTCCGTCAGCGCCCGTATTCTCCCATATAATTCATGTCGGCATAATTCTGTCCCATGCCTTCTTCTGGATATCTGCCAGAACTACTCATATAGCCACCATCATCGCCGTCATCGTAGTCACTGGCATCAAACGACGACCTTCCGCTGAGCTCGTCGTCCAGCCCACCTCCCATATCTGTCGCCGACCAGTTCATCTGCGCCAGTGCTGGATACTGAGCCAGGAGGGCTTGCGGGAGGGTGTAGTTTCCGCTGGCATCCATGGGATAAGCCGGGCCGGCATCCATGCCCATGACCTGCGGGTTGGCCATGTTCTGCGCCATGTTCTGCTGCATCCGCTGTTCCTGCCACTGGCGTTGCCTTTCGACCATTTCTTCATCCAGGAGGGGCTTGATGCATATCCTGCCTGCTTCAGAGCGGAAATGCCTTCCCAAGGCGTCCGCTCGTGCAAATCGTCGGCCGCATCCCCACTGGCCGCCGGTTTTGAGATCCCCCTTGCAGACAAATTTCTTTTCTCCCGAGTGCAGACTTTCGTGCCGTTTCCTGTCGTGTTGTCGAGCAAATGCTTTTCCGCAAACAGTACATACAAAGGGGCGCTCATCGGTATGAGTACGCAGGTGAGACCTTAGGTTGTAAGCTCTAGTGAACCTTTTGGGGCACAAGGTACACTGGAAAGTTGCCGGATGCTTCTGCATGCGCTTGCTAGTGCCGGCTTCTTGGCTATTTTGATACTCCGGATCGGCCAGGCGTAAGGCTATCACGTTGTTCGGCACTGAAGAAGTCGATTGTCGCCTTCGAGATGCCGGTGAGCTGGTTCCTTGTCTGTCTAGGGGAGATAGAGATCGAGATGCTGTATCGGAACGGGCCGCAAGATCAACGCCGAGAGAGGATCCCAGATTGCCAGGGGGCAGTATTCCGCTACCGGGGTGGAATGGGTCCGTGACAGCTCTCGGGCGAGATTTTGGACGACCTATAGTTCTCGCGTCAGTTCGGGGCTCCTGCTTTTGGTAAAAAAGAAAAACGGTGGACAAGGGCCTACCTCTTTCTGGAGGAGTTAGCGAATCCTGATCCATCTGCGACTTGGGCGGCTCAAAGCTGCCCTGTCTCGAATTGGTCGGCGCAAAGTCAATGTTGATGGCTGGGGGCGCCGCCATCTGGTGCATCTCGCCACCCATGCCGCCTGATAGCGAGGGAAAGCTCTCGTGGTTTTGCTGCAGGTCCGGGTAGCCTGACACCCCATCAAAGCCGCCATTTGGCGGAATCAGGTTGAACGAGGGCTGCATGGTGTCCGGCATCTGCTGGGGCATGATCCGAGGGCTGATGGCTGGACTGTGCGAGGGACTTCGACCATGATACCCGGGGCTACCGTGATCAGCCAGGCTAAAAGATCCAATGCCGAGCACTTCCTGGTAGAGGCTACTATCCGCGGGCCTCTGTAGAGGCGAGTGGCCCGACTGGTCGACGTCGAAGGTATCGGAACTGACGAGATGGGGCGAAGGGGCCACAGAGGAGACGTCCGAGTACTCGGAGGGAGTCCGGCGATGGCCCTGGAACTGCGGCTGAGTCCAGTCTCCAATCTGGCTGGGGAGAAGCGCGGCCTCGGGTCCTAGGGAAGCATTTCTCGAATGAGTCGACGGAGGCGAGAACTGGTGCTGGTTGAAGGGAGGTGACTGCAGACTGTCGGGCTGGTAGAGCCGTGGAGGGGTCGGAGACTGGTGCGAATGCGGGGAGGTCATGGCATTAAGGTCGCCCAGCGGCGGCTGCTCGAAGAGGGGGGCGTTGTACTGATCGCCTTGCTCAGCGGCCGAGGGGAAGAGAGAGAAATCACCGTCGTGGAGGTTTGGAGAGAGGTAGTTGTGTTGCGCCTGGGCGTTCAGGGAGAGGGTGGAGTCGGGTCCGGTGGCCGGCTGCTGTCCGAAGCTCGCGCTGGGATCAAAGCCGTTTGTCGGGTCGACGGCGTTGGCTTGTGCGCCGAGGAAGCCGTTTGCGCCGAACGAGTCGTAGTTGGGATGCAGGGGCGCCGCGAATGCTCGTTGCTGCTGCTGCTGTAGTCGTTGCTGCTGCTGCTGCTGCTGCAGTTGTTGTTGCTGTTGTGACGGATCCAGGTCGACGCCGAGTCCAACATTAAGACCAGCGGATGGCTGCTCACCGGTGGGTGCCCGTGCCGGCGAGTGAGATTGGTTTATATCAGACTGGAAGCCACCGGCCGACGGCGACCTTCCACGCTGGGGTTCATGGGCCATGATGGCGGCCGAGCGCTTGATCTGTCCGCTTCGTACCTCGTCGTTGCGAGGCAGATTCCACAGTCAGCCTTCCGGGCTACAGCGGGGAGGCTGTGCACTGGCGGCAGCAATGCAAGGTGCTGGGGGGTGCGGCCCTATCACAGCGGCAGGACGCGTACAGCAGATGCGAATCACAGTCTGGACAGTGTTTCAGACGGGCGGTCCTGAGGCCGGCTGCAACTCGTTCTCCGAGCGGGTGCGGGCGTCCAGGCACGGGGTGGATGAGCCGTGGCTATAGCCGTCTGAGCAGGTATCAGATAGGGCTGGGCCTGGATCCGAGGGGTTGCTGGCGAGGCGAGGCCAGCAGAGGCGATGCCAGACGCTGGATGATGTGATGGATGACGAGGCGCCAGAGGCCAGAGATGGTAAGAGAAGTGCTGGTGAGAAGTTTGGAGGTCCGGCACGGCACTGGCAAGCGAGAAAGTGACGGGAAGGGGGGAGGATCGTTCTGCGACCTTTCTTTGTCGGGATTCGTTCGGGTTGGGCGCCAAATCATGGACCAGAGACGGGGACCCGCGAGGCTGTGCACAAACTGGAGCAGCAACCTTGTGGCCGCAAGTCTGCTGCCGGGATACGGGAGCAGGAGCTAAAGCAGGAGCAGGAGCAGGAGCTGGAGAGTTGCAGTGACAGCGTCTGACGGCGCTGCTGACGACGCAGCTGGTACGGGAGCTGGAGAGGCTGCGGGCTGGTCGAGGTGCGGGATGATGATGGAGGAGGCAGAAAGCTAATCGCACAAGGTGGGATGTGGATTCAACGGAACCGGAGGACCAGGTGGCCGCTGGGACTGTAGCAGCACATCAGCGCTGTAAGGGCTGCTGAAGGGGCCACGGCTTAGGCGGCCGGAGCAGTGCTAAGACGACCTGGACTGCTAGGGGAGTGTACTAGCAGCGAGCAGCCGCTAGAGAGGTTGCCTTTTAGCGGCTTGAGCTGGCTGTAAGTGGATGTCCAGGTGTTCTCAAGGTTGTGCTGTCATGTCTGGTCATCTCCACGTGAAAACCGTCCAGGCGAGGGACACCAAGAAAGGCTGTTTGCTTGAGACGCCCTGGATCAAGGTACGTCGGCTATACTTTTCTGCGTGTACTTTCCATGCCAGCATGAGGGGGAGCACGCCTTGTGATGATATGGGCAGTACCTTTGAAGGCACACGAACAGAGTACTCGTACGTCGCAGTACTCTCTACCTGTACGCCGTCCAACATGACTGGAATTGACGTCCAGCGATATCCGGCAATTGGCGCCGAGCGGCCTCCGTCACTTCTTCAGTGCCAGCCAACAACTTGAATCCAGAGCAATTTCCAGTGCCCTTGCGTAGCGCCTCGTACCGCCTTGTACCCCGTCAAGTCGACGGCTTGTGCCCGGCGAGAGCACGACCCCGCACAGAGTCGTATGGATGGCCTCTTTCGTCGCCGGCGCCCCTCCGTGGCGGGATACAGGACAGAAGAACAGGAACGCAGGAAGATGGAACTTGATTGGAAACTGGAAGTATTCCAAATGGAGTCAGCAAGGCATTCCAAAAGGTCTGGAATATCTCCTAAATCGACCACGCCCTGGCTTCACGTTGCTCCAAGGTGGTGAGACTCAAAGCCGCTGCCTACTACCTAGAAAGGTATGCCATCTGTTCGTTCTGTCACTTGTTGAACCCTGCTGGCATCTGGTGAAGAGAAAGCTGCCAAGGAGCCCCGGCCATGGCTCTCAAAGGCGGCAGTATGTATGTGGACTCTTCTCGACAAACAACCCCGTTTCCCACCGTTACAGCCACCGTCAAATAGCTCGACGCGGAATGAAGGAACCAAGCCCTGAGACTCGCGTTTAGCAGAGTTCGAGAGCCGGTGTGTCGTCGTCTCCCCCACATGGACCTGCCGGCGGCGGTGGTGATGACGAACTTTTGCTCCGTCCTGGAAGATCCAGCCTCACATGACCATGCCAAACTCTTTTGTTCCCAAACCCATGCCAGCCCATATTTGAAAAGCACACACGGCCAAGACCATGGCCACGTCGTGTCATGTCCCAGAATTGCAAATAACCTTAATGGCTCATTTGCGTCGGGGTGTCTGCAAAACATCTAGAAGCTGACGACAACTGGCTGGACTAGGGACCCCTATGATCTGCGCAACACATGCCAACAAGGCCAGGCAGCGCTGTCTTGTCTCTACTACAAGTAGTAGTTACGTGCTAAATATAGTCGGTGACTGGTATACGAAATTTCGCGGAGCGTGTTTCTAGTCTGAAGCGACGGAGACTCTATCTCTCGTCTTCCTCTATTGTCATTCATGCTCTTCGTAGTGTCGTATTCTCTAACCGGTGGAATAGTTACTGCATGTTTCACATGAACCAAGGGGATTTTGCAAACGAACGTGGCTGTGAAGCGAAAAAGGGAAGAACAGACGTCAAGAAACAGGAACAGAAGACAGCAATTCCAGGGTCCATCCGAAAATAGCATCCAGGCTACGGAAGGCAGTGGGGAACCAACAGACCGAAAAAGGGCACATGGGAGGGTCCCGAAACAAGTTGAACAGGCACGAACGTCACCGAAGGAGCGTGGCCGCAGCAGTTTCAAGTTGACAGGCACAGGCACAGGCACAGGCACAGGCACGACACGAGAGACAAAGTGCCGCCCCTTGCCCTGTCGGCTGTGATGTGATGGGATGTGGACGGCATGGGACAAAATGGAGTCAGATCAGATCATTTGGAATGGGACGAGGACAGACTTTGGATCCTGCGAAACGCGGGTGAGGTGGGTTGTGCTCCATCCTGGCGGCCACAGCCACACAAGTGACGTCTTTTATCGAAGACAAGTAAGTACTTTCACATACCTTATACGCTGGGTCGTATTATTACTCAGGGTGCAGTGTTAGTTGCACCTCACTGATCACTCGGCTGAGCGACAAAACTACTAACTATCTAGGTAGGTGTTAGATCATTCGGTGATGACTTCATCGAAGAACCAAGCTGATGTTATGTACTCTCTGGGAGGTATTTAATTTGGAAGGCATCAATTCTCGTCCCTTCAAGTGCTTCAAAGTGTCTACTAGTAGTACGTAATCAAGAACCTTCATCCCACAAAAGCTCCCGAGAAAGAACCAATCAAAACGCCGCTAACCGGCGGTTCCCGACAGCCAATCGGCTACCAGCCCTGCCAGCAAATCTAGATCCCCTCTTCCCATTGGCCGGCTGTGGGGCCCTTTGATTCGGATCAACTGCAAGGCTCTCCGCAAGGCTTTCTGCCTCCTCTCGACACTCTATGTACCTTAAGACTTCGCAAACTCTCTGCCATTCGTTACCCCTGGTTCTGCATTATGTATTCCGTGTTCCAGACTTGGTCCTCTTTATTGCCGCCGCAACCAACTCTGATCAAGTTCGGTAATCGCCCGAATTAAGGGGGTCCCTACGTATTACCGGATTTGCGCATCTCTGCGGTCGGCAATGAACCCGACGTCCCGTTTTGCCGTGCTGCGGCCTGTTTTGGACGGTGATTGCTCGCCAGCTCCAGTCACTAGACGCCCTTGAAATGGAGTGGTTACCATGTACTACAGGCGTATGAGGTAAAATGGAGATGCTACTCCGTAGATGCTACCCCGACATGCAGCCCTCGTATCGCAGTGCCTCGTTACGGAGTCTTGGTCCGGAGCGGAGCCGCAGCGTCTAAGCCGTTGCTCGTTGTCCTGAAGCATATTGTATGCATGCGGTATCATCGTTGTTGAGAATAAATGTCACCATGAGTGACAGTGAGGTGTATGAACCATGACACCATAGCCACTCTCGTCTGTTTATATCTGAACCAAAAGAAAATACCATGCCATGCCCCTTTGCAATATCAAGCATTGGTGTATAAGGTAATCCTGTAAAAGAGTCGAGAGAGGAAGCGTTCTACCTAATAATAAGAGTATAGGCAAGGTAAGCACGATGCAGTTGTGCCAAAATCAAAAAAACTCCGTAATGATGCAATTCGTTCTCCAGGTCTCTCCTTCCCAGCCGGCACTCCTTTTTGTGTACCACGCAAATCAAACACGCCATCTAATGTCTTGTGGGTATGCCTTTTCTTTCCCTTTCCTCCAACATCAACCAAAATCTCTGCAACGTTCGATCAAATCACGTCCTCTCGCTCATAGCCCTCGGGCTTGAGCGCTGGCTTCGGAACCTCCCTGTCCTTGAATTTGCTGACAAAGGGGTTCGGATCCTCCTTTTGGTTGAGGTTGCCCAGGGTGTGGTTGACGCCTCTGTGGCTGGCCTCGTCGGCTCGGATGTACATGATCAGGTCCTTCATCGTCCGGTGGCCTTCCGGCATGCGCCAGTACTGCAATCACGCGTGTCAGCTGGTTGCTCCCATCAAATGCTCTTATTCGCGTCTGTGTCACTAACCTGGACGGCAATATCAGGAATCCGAAAGTTGGGATTGCTCCACTTGGGCAGGTGGCCCTCTTCAATCTCAAGAATGGCTCGAGTGTACGTGTGCACCGCCTCCTCCTCCAAATATCCGACGAAGCGATGGACAATCTTGGGGTGGAGCAGGTAGGCCACGAAGAGGCTGTTGAAGAAGACGCCCTGGGCACCGATGATCATGAGCTTCATAAACCAGCCGGGCTCGCACATGGTCATGAACGTCAGCAGGTGCATGCGCTCGTTGTAGCTCTCCTCAAGGAGCGTCTCGATCCAGCCGTTGTCGCGCTTCATGTACCGGAGGCTGCTGAGATGGCGGAGCATTCCGCCCACCATGCCTGGGACACCGGCAATGCTTTCGAGGAAGACGAATCGAACGAGCTGTTTGCATAAGTTAGCCATCCATTCACTGCATGCTACAGACAATCATCCAGGATAAGGGGGTCATCATACCCACTGCGCCTCTGTCAGTGGCTTCTCCGCCTTGACGGAGGTCGTCGGATGCTTCTTGTCCACCTGCTGCTCCCGGTCCATGCCCGTGGCCTTGTCCATAAAGTACCTCGCCAGCCGCACAATCTTCCACGCAGCCCAGTCGCCGAAACCACGGGGCGGACGATGCGACGGCGTTACCTGCTGGAGCTCCTCGATCGTGAAACCGGGATGGGGCCATGCCGGCGGCGTCTTGATGATGTGGGGAGTGTCCTTGGCAGGGAAGAAGTCGCGGAGCTGGGAGACGGGCGTCGTTGAGAAGGCTCGGGCGGTCTGGCCGGAGAAGAGGCGAGAAGTGCACACCGGCCGGCTGGTGGATGCGAGTGTCCGTGTCAGTGCCGGGTGGCCGGCGAGGCGGCAGCTGGCATGGCTGTTGGCCACGACTTTGGCAAGCTTGACGGCTTGTCTGGGGGCGTCGGTCTTGGTGTAGGTCATGTCGGAACTTGTACTATGTGAAGCTATAAGCTTTGGAGGAAAGTTATATGGTTCAACGACAGGTAATGATGGTCATGAAGACACATGTGAGCATGCACCCCCCCCTCTGGGCTCGGGGCGCCTGAATTTATACCAGCCCCCCTTACATGCTAAGACGAGTCAGAATCTTGGAAATAACAACGGGAAAACAGACATCTTACACGTCGGACCGCGTATTACCAGAAAGTCAATCGGATATCCCCTTACCGGACCTGTGCCACCCTCTCCCACCGTTTTCTCTCACTTGTTTACCCGCCGTTCCTTGCTAATCCGCACCCGGGTAGGCGGGTTCGCCGTGGATGAGCGCCGGCATCGTCGATGCATGCAAGGCATCCAATTGGGGCGAAAATCACCAACCCGTAATTTTCTCTTTTCCTGCCTCTGGTGCAGTGCCTGAGGGTCATCTGCCAGGTGGAAATTTCAGAAGGCAAATGCTTGCTTCTCTCACCCTTTCAAGGCTCTCGGCATTGCTCAAGACGACGAAGTCCGAGGCGCTGCGTTAGGCTAGTCGGGACCTTTCGGGTTGTAGCGACACTGTCTTGTCCCCTTTTTTGCTATGACTCTTCTTCTTACGTGCTTACATACTCACCCGCTGCTGTTCAGGTGAGTTGCTCTTTTTCCGGTTCATTTTCGATTCTTCATTTCGGTCTGCGAAAAGTACCTGGACAGATGAAATCATAACCTGCTCTTTTGTTCTCTCAAGTGTATGTACTAGGATATTCTCGAGACTCCAGTTTCTCGTTTCTTTCTCGGGGTCCCGGGGTCCTGGTTTCTCCTCGGGCCATGCATGATGACAGCTTGGACTTGTAATGGAAGCCTTTGGCGAAGCCGGAAATAGAAGAAGAATTTCCAGTTGCCTTCCTCGCATACGGTAGACAAATACAGTTTGGAAGCGTGCTACGGTACCGTAAAGGGAATCTTCTGCAGCGATGGATTCTGTCTTGTCCTCATTAGCTGGGCAACAAGCTCCATGCGCGGCGGCATGGACGACGGACGGCATGCGGCAGTCGGGCGCTAGGAACTCGTTTCTTTTAATTCCGAATTGGCAATCGAGGCCTCTTCATTGGCTTTCTATTTATATGATATCATTTTCATCAAATTTCTCTGCGGCTCTCGGGCCGTATACGAAATAGAACGCTCTTATTCTTTTGTTCTATGGAGCACATGCGAGTTGTCATTGTTCCATTATTCTGTTCTTCGCTTATACGGCTATACGGCTATCTTGGGTTGACAACAACTCAAAATCATCAAGCGGTAAATCCTCGTAGAGCCACAGGGCGGTATCAGTGAAATCCGAGGAGATGTATACAGGAGGCGAGCTATCGAGTATAAGGTAGGCTTTGTTTGGCAACAATTCATAACAGCGCTTATTCCATGCCGCGGAGTTCAGAAAAGCTACGCTACCTTACCTTACCTTGGTATCGAAGCCACATCGCGGTTGTAAATAGTACATTCAATGAGCTAGAACATTGTCGATGCTCCATTTTACGTCGAAGAGAATAAAGCAGCGAAAAAGTCATTGCACCTTTTATTTTGATGGAGCACGAGTGAGTCAGAGATTTCACTTTATTGCGATTTTTACCGAGTTCTTCTTTTTCTGTGGCTACCTTTGCCATCTCCCGTCTTATTTTCTACCTAGCAAAAAGAGAAAAACCGGAGCCTTGTTTTGCGGCGAACCGTGCGGCGCAAAAGCGGCACGGCATACGGAGAACCGGGTATGGAATACGGAGCACCGGTACCCATTTTTTACATCCTGGACCCGAGTCAGTATAAACGAAGGGAAACATCGCCAGAATTTGCAAGGTTCTGATAATCCAATAAGGGGACAAAGAATCAAAGGGTATCTCAACGTACCTCTCCAGGGGCGTCAAGCCAAGCAGCTTCATGCCGTTGGCCAGCACGATCCGCGCGGCGTCGTACAGCGCCATGCGGGCCTTCATCAGCTCCTTCTCGCTGCCCACCACCTGCAGGTGGTCGTAGCTGCTGCTCACGGCGTGCGACATCTTGAACAGATAAGTGAGCACCGTCGTGGGCTCCAGCGTCTTGAGCGTGTTCTGGACCGTGTCGGGGTACTGCGAGAGCATCCGCACGACGTTGACGGCGTGCTGCTCCGTCAGCAGGGACAGGTCCGCGCTCTGCAGCTCCTCGTCGGTCAGGTTGGCGCGGCGCTTGATGGAGCAGAGTCGCGAGTGGGCGTACTGCAGGTACGGGCCCGTGTCGCCCTCGAACGAGGTCATGGCATCCATGTTGAACGTGTAGTTGTTGATCCTGGAGCATTCATCGATGAGCACGGTCAAGTTACACCCATCAGGCTTGGACAACTCACCTCTTCCCGCTCATGTCCTGGACCATGACACTGCTGATGCCCAGGATATCGGCCGTAGCCTCAGGGTTTTCAACTTGAGCGTACTTCTCCTTGTTCTTCTTCATCGTCTCGTGCATGTGGTCTGCGCAGTCCCTCAAGATGTCGTCCAAGCTGTTGCACTCTTATGTCAGCCAACTCTTACAAGCCAATTGCCGTGGCTGAATTGTGGGCGGATACTCACAACTTGACGGTGCCTTTCCTGGTGCTCATGCCCAGAACCAGGCCAAAGTTGATGTGCTGGCAACGGTCCGCAATATCCTTGTAGCCAAGCAGCTTGACAATCTCGAAAAGCTGCTTGAGGTGAAGATCCTGTGCACTCGCCACGACGTAGATCATCTTGTCGTAGTTGTAGGTTTCGTACTGAGAACTGTCAGCGGCCTTGTTCCAGCTCTTGAGAGAAAAGAATATCCATCAAGACACCAGAGAGGGAAGTTGACTTACTCGGGAAAGCAACTCGCAGACGTCGCGGGTAAGGTACAAGGCAGTACCGTCCCTCTTTCTGTTATCCAAGTCATTAGAAGAATGTCACGGGAGAAGTAAGTCTTCGAAACATACCGGATGACCGCTACGCCCAGTCGCTTGCCCTCCTTGCCAGGGAGAAGCTGGGTAAAGTCCACAAGCACGGCGCCATTGTCCACTCGGGAGATTTTCTTCTCCTCCATCTCCACAGCAAGCTTGGCCATGGCCTCTTCTGAGACTTGGCTCTCACCTACGAGGAGTTAGTCTTATTCATCTATCAACGACGGCGACTATATCTTACCGCTGTACTTGTCAAAGGTGATGTTAAGTCGTGCATAGGTTTCTACCAGCTGCGTTAGTATAGTAGAACCAAGAACAGGGCCCCAATGTGCAAAATCTCACTCTTGTATCGCTCAATGCTGAGGTCCCGGAAGGTTTGCCACTGCTTGAGCACCTCCGGATCTCTATCAGTCTAGACATATATCATCATTAGCAACGAAGAACCAATACTAGAGCACACCAATCACTTACCATGCGCTTAAAGTACCGACGAGCTTGCTCGTCAAGGCTGTTGGCTTCGAGCTCAGTGACGTCCTTGCCCTCTTTCTTTTGCGCCTCGATGGCCTCCTTCTCTGCAGTCATCTCGCCGTTAATCTGCACGTAGAGCTTGAACAGATGGTCGATGGGGTCCTTCTTAAGCGCCTCTTCGTTGCCGTACTTTTCATACGCCAGAGCCAGCAGTCCATACTGCTTACCCCAGTCTCCCAGGTCTGCAGGGTAACATTAGCACATACACTTTTTACACTCGTCTCTTTTTCTTTTCGTGATAGGATGACATATGGCTGGACCACTCACAGTTCATTCGAATCACGTCCCAGCCGCTGCCCTCGTAGAGGTTGGCCAAGAAGCTACCGATAATGGTTGATCGGAGATGGCCGGCATGGAAGGGCTTGGCAACGTTGGGAGAGCTGAACTCGACGACCTGCACAGCGATTAGCATCCGATCGGTAGCATTCCTTGGGGGCTGGATGGGAATTACAATGCGCTTCTTGCCCTGGCTAGGGTCCTTGGGGTCCCTCAGGCCGTTGAATCGGTTACGGCCTGGAAGCAGTCGGTCAGTTTTCACTCCTTAGTAGAAGACATGTAAGTGAATGCTCACCATATTCTTCACCAAGACTTCGGATCATTGGGATCAGGGACTTGGACAGCGGGGCTCCCTTGACGAAGAATGACATGAAGGGGCCGCTTGTTGTGGGCTTGTCAAACAGGGCGTCATCTTGCGGGAACTGTGCCATATGACTGTTAGATTTATGAGTGACGACAAGTCGAATTCAAAAGTATACCTCTTCAGCCCACTTGCTGGCGAGGGCATCCGGCTTTTGGCCCTTGAGCCTCAATGCGGGAACAGCAAGGACAAAGTCGCCCTTGTCGAGGCCGGTTGTCCAGTTGATGGCGGGATATACGATCTGGGCGTCCACGCCGGAGATGCCTGCCAGGACGTTGCTGAGATGCGCCCTGTAGAAATCCAGAGGGTTGATTTCAGGGTGAGCCTGGGGGTACTTTTCGGTGACGGCGCCGAGCGTCAGGCCGTTGACCAAGCTCGTGAGCTGGTCGATGCCCGCTGTCTGCGCCATGGTTGCGATGCCTCTGGGGCGGTAGAAGGTGGATGGGATATTCTTTTTCAAGGGAGTCCTGCAGGTGCTCAAGGCTGAATATGAATATTTCGGCTCACGCAGGGTCGTCAGAGGCCTGGCCGCGCTGGTCAGTGGCTGCTGCAGAAGCGATGGCGCAGTCCACGCAGGGACGAGACTTGGTGTAAGTGTAAGACGGTGACGGTGACTCCTTTGACTGAAAGTGAAGGAAACCCGGCAACTCTTCATGGGGAGACGGTACCTGTGACTCAGTTCTGTCTGGTCCTAGCAGGAACTGGGAGGTTGACCAGAATGCGTCCCCACCATGATTCGCATAAGAGGTTGTTGGTGGGGGTTTGTCGCTGGAATTTTTGCACGGTATTTCGTTCCGCCGGTGTTCCGCACTTTAAATCAAGCACATGTACATACACGTGGAACACTGCTGCTTTCATCGAACTTGAGGCATGAGCAGTTGGGATGTGCGGAGTAAGAACAAGATATGAACAGTATCTTACTGATTGGATCTATTGTTTCATCTACTCTATACTACATAGTTCATGCTCAGACAAGTAGGGTGGCGTCCGAATCTGTTCAACCATGAAATTCATCAACATGGTGGAGGGGCACTTGTAGGTAGTATGCTTCACGTCTTCTGTGTTGTAAGTGAGAGAGCCCTCAGTTGAATGACACTCTTTCTGTGTATAATTTATAGGTACACTGTCTATCCCGTTGGACATCAAAGAGCACATGTAAAATTCGTGTTACTAGTGTCCGCAGCCAAAAGTCAAGAAAGAAGAGAATGAGAAAATTGCCCAGCCAACCGTTGCGCCTCAAGCCAAAAAGTTTTGCCCCTCCGCAGCCTTTGGAACCCCGCCATGAAAATCTATGTATGTACGTACTCGTACACCAACAGAAGCCAAATCGATTCGATCCATCTTCCACGCAAATCCATCACCGCTTCCGCGATCACCGCCAGCCTCACCCGCCGCGCTCCCTCCTGCGACGGTGCAAAACAACGGCCTGACCATCTATCTACCTTTCGACCGACTATCGAATAACCTGCAAACATGCCTCCCAAGAAGTGGGGTGAGTGACCGAAGCTGCACGGCGCACACTTTGCCGGCAAAATACCGCCAGCGCTGAGTCTTGTTGCGCATACGACACGCCAGAGTCAACGGCCATGGCGGCCCATGTATGAGGCAATTCAACTGATTGTATCTCTTGTGGAACAGAAGACGAAGAGAGCGATGGCGGCAACGACTCTGCCCCCGGTTCCCCCATCATAACCGGCGCCCGTCGACGCCAGTTTGAGGACGAAGAAGACGAGGGCGATGTGAGTACCTCGCCCACTGCCGCCAGCGGACAGCCCTTTCGACGATGTCACTGATGTCTAACCCCGTCGTCGAACCCATGCAGGTCCTCGACTCCTGGGACGCCGCCGAAGACTCCGAGGTCGAGCGCGAAAAGGCACGCAAGGCCGCCGAGGCCAAGGAAAAGGCCGCCGCTGCCGCCGCCGCCGCGAAGAAGCCCAAGTCCCAGCGCATCGCCGAGCACCGCGCCGAGCGCGCCCGCCTCCAGGCCGAGGACGAGTCGGAGAGCGAGGAGGAGACGGAGGCCCAGCGCCGCGAGCGGCTCCGCCGCACCGAGCAGGACGCCGACCTGAAGCACGCCGAGGACCTGTTTGGCAGCATCGGCATCAGCGACGGGCGCAAGGCCAACCCGTCGGGCACCATGATTCCGGACCCCAACAACCCGACCAACCTCATCAACCTCGCCGCGGTGCCCGTCTTCAACCCCCAGACCAAGGCGCAGTTTGAGAAGATGAGGGCGCTGCTCACGCCGCTCATCACCGCCAACAGCAAGAAGGCTCACTACGGCCTCTTCCTCGAGGAGTTTGCCAAGGAGCTGGTCAAGGAGCTCAACAGCGACCAGATCAAGAAGATTGCCAGCGCCCTGACCCGCGCCAGCAACGAGAAGCTCAAGGAGGAGAAGTCGGGCGACAAGAAGAAGACCAAGGCTGCCAAGACCAAGACTTCGCTGGTCACTACCCGCGCCAATGCTGCCGACACGGCCACCTATGACGATGACGCTTTTGGAGAGTAAGTGTGACATTTGACCTCTGCTTATGAACTCATCTGGCTCCTTGGATTCTTCTTGTCTAAATACAATTATGCTAATTTCTCTTCTCCCTATAGCGACGACTTTATGTGAACGGGTCCCAATCAGCACGCATGATTCAAGCGTTTTGCAGGAAGGAAAAGAAGAGCGGAACAGGCGACTGCTAGAACAAGCATCATATTGGTAACCCCCGGCGTATTGCTCTCTTCAGTCATCGAACAAAAGTGCGGCGAGACCTTTGGTTTCCCTGGACTACCGTGCCCTCGACGCAGGGCATAATGATTACCACCATCTTCATTCAGTGGTTTATCTGAGCACGGCTCAGCGTGGGCGCTAGGCTGACCATCCTATTCGACCTGGACATTTTTTCCTCAAGATTGGACGAATTTCACGGGATCGTTTTAGAATGAATGGGCGGCGGGATCTTTTTAGAATGGAAAGCTGTCTTTTGTTTTTGTTTCCTTCTACATAGCGGTTGGGCCAGGATGAAGGGTATAATAAACTTGGTCCATCGGGTATACCACCAAAAGTTGAGGCTAGAATAAAAGATGCCATTTTCTTCACTTCTACACTGCTCCCCTTTATATATCAAATTTACTGATCCTTTCATCTTTTCAGAGTGGTTCTTTCTTTTTTGTATTTGCACTGCTCCAGTGGATGAGAGGCTAGGGTATCAGTTATAGATGGCCTCTCAAAAGGAAGCAATACATGATTTTCTTCTCATCAGAGGACAAAAACAAAAGTCCATAAACAAGTCCACTTCCCCAGTCGCCAAGAAAATGCCCGGAGTGATAAAGCCCGTATAACAACGCCATCGTAAAAGTCCGTCATGTGCCGCCCCGTCCCGTCGTGATTTGTAAATATACAGCAATTCTACAGGAAACCTCCGCGTCCATCCCCCCTTTTTTTTCTTGGAACAAGCAAAGGACCAAGCCTAACCCTTGGTGCTCTTCTGCTTTCCCCTGTTTAGACCACGTTTCCGGCCATGCCCATGAACAAGGCATGGATGGCCAGAGACAGCGTCCAGAATCCGACCTTGCGGAACCGCCTGACGCGGCTCTGCTGATCCTCCACGTCCTTTGCGAAAGCCTCGTACGTCTCGGCGGAAGCATCGTCCAGAAGCCCACAGTCAAAGACGGTCCAGCTTCCGTCAAAGTCGCTGAGGGGCTTGATGATGCGGCTCGAGATGGGAATGTACGTCTTCTTAGCGTTGATATAGGCCACAATGGGGCGAACGAGAGCCTGGTTGACGTAGGATAGGTCGCGGGTGAACAAAGGCACGGCGGCCTTGACGTCGTTGAGGTGGATGCGCAAGTCCACAATGACGAGGCGTTTGTCCTCCTCGGCTTCGTTTGCCTGTTTCTGGGCCTTCTTTTCGCTCGTTGAGCGCTCGCTCTCCGAGACACTCTCAGGTGCAGGGGCTCTCGGCAAGAAGCGATAGCGATGCGCCATGACTGTGCCCTCGAGCTGGTCGTAAAAGTCCGTTACGACCTTGGTGATGCTATCGTCCATATCCTCTGGAAACATGACATCAGCAACAATGTCGACGTTCCCTTCGTAAATCCAGCCAAATGGCCCTTCCACTCCACGGTTCAAGTGGTCAATCTTCAAGCCATCGATTCGCAACCGGTTAAACTTCTTCCACCCTTTGGATTCGTCCAGCCCCATCATGACACCCTGGTATCGACTGGAGACTGTGCCGTGAACTTGTCGCGGATGGATCGTAAAGAGAGAGCCATCAAAGGACCCAGACATGTGGCTCGCGGAGAGGAAATCGTAGAAAAGCCATTGCTTTCGCAGTCGGGGCAGTTCGCAGGAATATATGCTGACTGAGAAGGGGCGGAAGCCGTCGGGCTGGCGAATAGTGAGCAAAAGGTCTTCCAATTTGAAAGATTCTATCTCAAAGTCGCCCGGCTGATGTTTGTGCCGATAAGACAATGGATCAACCTGCTCCTGAGGCCAGCGGACAGAAGTGCGGTCGATGACTCCTCTTACACCATTCACCTCAACGTCCTTGAGCAGCCCCTTTCCATTCCACCAGTTGAGAAAGGAGAGTGTGACATTGACATTGGCAATTGTCACGTCGAATTGGGTGTAGTTGCCGTCATCCTCGGGAGTAGCGTCCTTATGCGGGACCTGTCGCCCTGCAGCGGCCACGGCAGCAACGGCGGCAGCGTCGGAGGAGCCCTTGCTGACGGATGATTCAATCTGCCCAGGCCGTCTCGAGACGAAGACGTTGCGAAATGCGATGACGCCGTTCTTCCACTTGGGAACGATGGCCGACTCGAAGACGACGGTAACACCAGCCGACTGGGTGAGATAGTCTCCAACCCACCGCGCGAGCGTTTCTGGACATGCGTTAGCCTTCCGAGAAGCATATTGGAGAGTGACATCTTGGACATACCCTGAGCAAAAACCGTGTTGATGGAGAAGATGAGGATGGAAAAGAAAGTCGTGGTGCCCACCAGAATCCAGACGATATGACCCAACATGAACCAAGACACGAAAGCACCCCATTCGTCAATGTTCCAAGGCCGCATGCTCCTGATTGAAACCCACTTGAACCGGACCTTGAACCGCTCCCAGAACCCGTTGGCAGCCGCCAACAGCTCTTCTTTTGTGGGACGGTGAGGCAGCGTTGGGAGGTTTAGGTATTTCGACATTGATGTCGCTATTGATTCATGATGCTCGTGGCCCTTTGGCTCGGCTCCAGTCTGCTCGTTGATGTTGCTTTTGGACGTAGTTCCCGGGCTTTGATGAGCTCCTGCGGCGGATTTGTGGCCATCCAGCTGGCTCTCAGCACTCTCTCCGACATCCTTCTTGCCGTTTGCGCCACTGCTGCTATACTGGCCGCTCTGGAGTAACCACCGCGCAGAGCGCTGAGAGACACTGAGCGATGCTCGATGCCTGTCCAGGATGCTCACAGCAGCGAAGCGCCGAGGGCTACCATGCAGAGGCAGCTGAATGCCCAGCCCGATGAACGTTGGCGAGTGATGGCCATCCTTCCCATACGCCAGCTTTGACGGCCGAGGCCCTGGCTTCTGCGTGTGCAGCGGCGCAAGAGCTACTGATCGACTCGACAAGGTCACGGCATGTGGAGTTGTCCATATTGGAGGGGTTTGAAAGCGGCATGGACGATGGCGGCGCACAATCAGCCATGGTGAGATGCCCTTAGACATGCTTAAGGCTCATGGCGACCAGCGATCCGGAGGCGGTGCGCCAGATGAAAGGTAAAAAGTCGATTGGAGCAATGGAGCAGCGCCTTCGGAACCTCAAGACGAAAAAGACGCTGGGAATGCAAAGTTCCCCGAATCAGTTGGTGGACTGCAGGACTGAGCCAAAGCAGGGCGGCGTTGGAAGCAAAAGTCATTGCATGACGCGCCACTCACGTTTTGCAGTTCCCGGTGTGGCTGGCCAATCGATAAGCGGCGATAGCTCGTCCACAAATTTTTTGAGCGCGGCGGCAGAAACCAGCAAGGTGTGGCTTGTCCGCCTGCGAACCCAGCAGCATAACCGCTTTTTTTTTCTTCCTGGACCCTAGAATTTTTGGACGACGACAAAGGGACGGGATCATCGCAACGAAACACTGGCGGTCTCTTTGACGCTTCATCTACCACTCAACTCATCTACACACTTCGAGCAACAAAGGGTCGATTAGAGGCCTGTCCTGCCCGTCAGCATCATGCCTGCTCCCACAGCCCTCAAGAAGACCGAAAGCACCCCGCTTGTCGCAGATGTGCCATCACCAGCTCAGGGTACATATTATGCGAATGGATTTCAATCGTAGCAGGAACATCGAGCTTACTCGTACACAGACAATGACCAGGAGTTCCTGCTAGACGCCCCCGACGCTGCTGTGGCCGAGGCTGAAGTCATCGTGCCCGAGACGACAGACGCAAGCAACAGCATGGCTATTGATGAAGAGGGACGACCTCGCTTCGCCCCGTCCAAAGATATCGTACGCTGAAACCACCATCTCTCGGGTCTGTCATTGGTTCATCTTCTAACTCTGCTGCCTAGGACCCCATGACGAGAGTCGAGACACGCAAGATTCCCATCCCGCCGCACCGAATGACGCCGCTGAAGCAGGCGTGGCCTTCCATCTACCCTCCCATCGTGGAGCACCTCAAGCTGCAGTGCCGTATGAACATTGCGCGGAAAACGGTCGAGCTGAGGACTTCCAAATCCACGGTGGACTCCGGTGCGCTGCAAAAGGGCGAGGATTTCGTCAAGGCCTTCACTCTTGGATTCGACGTCGACGACGCCATTGCTCTTCTGCGACTAGACGACCTTTACATCGAGACCTTTGAAATCAAGGACGTCAAGACCGTCCACGGAGACAGCCAGAGTCGTGCCATCGGCCGAATTGCTGGCCACCAGGGAAAGACCAAGTTTGCCATTGAGAACGCCAGCCGGACGCGAATTGTGCTGGCCGATTCCAAGATTCACATCCTGGGTGGCTTCAAGAACATCCACATGGCCCGAGAATCCGTCGTCAGCTTGATTCTCGGAAAGCCCCCCGGAAAGGTCTATGGCAACCTGAGAACGGTTGCTGCCAGGATGAAGGAGCGTTTCTAGGTGGGATTGGACAAGCATCTGCGGTAGTCTTGGCGTTCAGGCGGGGATATCTTTCATGATTCATGTCTTTTTTTTTTTTTTTCCTTTGGCGGATTTGGTGGTCTATATCTCTATGTCGGAACTGTTCTTCTGTATGAAGCTTTCTTTGCAATGGCAGTCCATCTCCTGTTTGCCGAATTGGTTCAATAAGGGAACCAAGCGGAGTGATATAGACTGCAGTTCATGTGCCTTGACAAGCGGCCAATGAGTCAAAATGAAAAGCCTTATTTTCTGCTCATAACTACCAGTTCGATGGGTATCATAGCTTGTGTGAAAAACAAAGTCGGGGTGTTCCGTGAGTCCGTCCTGGATTGCCAACTCCTTGACGCCAAACGGGCCGATAAAGACGTCCCTCCCCTGGACGCTCGACAGCCTTGCTGGCCGTCGTAAGCACTCAAATTCGACCCGATCTCGCTTCGAGTTCTAGTTCTGTCGAGGCTTGATCATGCCCTCCTGCACGATGTAGTAAACAACGGTAGAGTCGTTATGCAGCGCAGCGAGGACAATGCGCTTCGCCCTCTTGGGAGCCTCCGGGAGGGCGTCCATGACGGCGGCAAGGCTAGACAGCGTCCACTTCTCGGCGAGATGGACGGCCAGCACCCATTCGAACTCGGCGTCGTGCTGAGCCCTTGTCCCTGTTGCCTTTTCATATGCAAGCGCTGCTATCTGGTCGTCGGGGTGGAGATACAAGAGGCGTGGCGGGAGGCCGCGGATCATTGGCCGCGACAGGCCTGGGAGGCGATGGATTTGCAGCTCAGCCCATTGGTGCTGGTCTTGCAGGTTCTGAAATACCGCAGAGGCGACATCGGCCGCGAAATGATGTGACGCATCCATGTAGTCTGTGAGAGCTCAAACAACTTGTAGCAGTAGCAGTGAGAGAAATGACGAGAGCCTCAACAGAGAGAAGCGCGGGCTGCCAATCGCTTCTTCTTCGTCTTCGGTTTGCCCGCATCAGGCCAAGCCGCCGCTGCGTCGCGATAGAAACTTTTTCGCTGAGAGGCCGGAGAAATAGGACTAGCGTTTCTCGCTGTCTACCGATTCACGTAACCCGGCAGGCAAGTGGCCCAATTATTACCTCACAAGCACCCCAGCTGCGCCTGCCCTGCCGGTTGAGAGCTCCGTTTCTTGTTAGGTAACTAATAATACAGGTAGTAATCCAGTTATCTGCAAAGGAAGGCATGACCTTGCCCCACCCCGTCGCCCATCGCTCTCTTGGACCCCTCCATTTCTCTCAACAACAAAAACACCATCCTTCTTCCTTTTCCCTCCCTACGATTCTCTCGACTTGCTCAATCAGCCTCACTGCAAGAGCCTGAGACCCCCCAATCAATCTCTACATCACAGGTACGGCGCTTCCCTCTATTGTCTCTCTACAAGAAGCAGCACTCGGTCTCTGTCGTCCAAGCTTCTGCCCCTCTTTCCCGTTTCAGCCTTTCCAGCTACCCCTCCATTGGGAGCAGAGCTGCTGAAAGACGCGGCGTCAGGCGGAACGTGTTGAGGCATATTCCACTATACTTGCCTCGCTCCTCTGGACGGATTTCGTTGTCCGCGGGAGCTCACGTATATTAGAGGAAAGATGCAATGCCACAACTTCGCTCCGTCCTTTCGCGGGCTTCGTCGTCGATGTCATATAATCGCCCAGCTACACCTACCTCCTAAATCAGCTTCGATTCGACTCGCTAACAGACATTGGTCCGTCTAGCAACCTGAAATAGCTTCAAAATGGCCATTACCAAGGTTCACGCTCGCTCCGTCTACGACTCCCGTGGCAACCCCACCGTGGAGGTCGACCTCGTCACTGACACTGGCCTGCACCGCGCCATTGTCCCCTCCGGTGCCTCTACCGGTTCGTCTCCCCGATTCCTCTCCAACCATGCCGTATAGCTGCAGAAAGTAACCGGAATGATTACAGGCCAGCACGAGGCTGTCGAGCTTCGCGATGGCGACAAGGCCAAGTGGGGTGGCAAGGGTGTCACCAAGGCCGTCGAGAACGTCAACACCATCATTGGCCCCGCTCTGATCAAGGAGAACCTTGATGTCAAGGACCAGTCCAAGGTCGACGAGTTCCTCAACAGCCTTGACGGCACCCCCAACAAGGGCAAGCTCGGTGCCAACGCCATCCTCGGTGTCAGCTTGGCTGTCGCCAAGGCCGGTGCCGCTGAGAAGGTAAATGCTCATGGTTAGGCGCCGCGGTTGATGAGCAGAAGCTGATTGGAGACAGAACGTTCCCCTGTACGCCCACATCTCCGACCTGGCCGGAACCAAGAAGCCCTATGTCCTTCCCGTTCCCTTCATGAACGTCCTCAACGGCGGGTAAGTCTACGCTCTATGCCCCACAACCCTTACTCAACAGCAGTCTCTGACTATGAATCTAGTTCCCACGCCGGTGGCCGTCTTGCCTTCCAGGAGTTCATGATTGTTCCTTCGTAAGTCGCCAGCGATATTTCCGTCCGTAAACCGGCAAAGTCATCTAACGCAAAACAACAGAGAGGCTCCCAGCTTCTCCGAGGCCCTTCGCCAGGGGTCCGAGGTCTACCAGAAGCTGAAGACCTTGGCCAAGAAGAAGTACGGCCAGTCCGCTGGCAACGTTGGCGACGAGGGTGGTGTCGCTCCCGATATCCAGACTGCCGACGAGGCTCTCGAGCTCATCACCGACGCCATTGAGCAGGCCGGCTACACTGGCAAGATGAAGATTGCCATGGACGTTGCCTCCAGCGAGTTCTACAAGGAGGACGCCAAGAAGTACGACCTCGACTTCAAGAACCCCGACAGCGACCCTACCAAGTGGATCACCTACGAGGAGCTCGCCGCCATGTACTCCGACCTCTGCAAGAAGTACCCCATTGTCAGCATTGAGGATCCCTTTGCTGAGGATGACTGGGAGGCCTGGAGCTACTTCTACAAGACTCAGGACATCCAGATTGTCGGTGATGACCTGACTGTCACCAACCCCATCCGCATCAAGAAGGCCATCGAGCTCAAGGCCTGCAATGCCCTCCTCCTCAAGGTCAACCAGATCGGTACCTTGACTGAGTCTATCCAGGCCGCCAAGGACTCGTACGCCGACGGCTGGGGCGTCATGGTCTCCCACCGATCTGGTGAGACTGAGGATGTCACCATTGCCGACATCTCTGTCGGTATCCGTGCTGGTGAGATCAAGACTGGTGCTCCCGCCCGATCTGAGCGTCTGGCCAAGCTTAACCAGATCCTCCGTATTGAGGAGGAGCTCGGTGACCTTGCCGTCTACGCTGGCACCAACTTCCGCAACGCCGTCAACCTGTAAATGGCCATGAGAGACCACTATCAAAAGCAAGGATGCCCGGAGAATTGACTAATATGGGCGTATCAAATAAAGTAAAATAATGATTATACAGACACGCCCATACGGCGGATGAAAAATGAAATGAGCTGAATGATGACCAACTTTTTCACATGATGATGCTCTGAAATGCCTGTAGAATGTGAAGTCACAGCTCGACCGACGCCGCTGTCTTGCATGACGCAGCTCTTACAAGAGTCTCCGTTGACTCGAGTCAGCAGCAATCTTCAATACCTTACCTGCCCGTTGATGCTTCATATTGCTTTACTAGTACTTGCATGAACCTCTATGGATGGTGGCTTCACCGGCGCCAGTTAGTGCCCAAGTGCTGCCAAGTACTCAATACCTTTGAGTGGGGACAAAAAACATTTCATTACACTCAAATGGGCCCTAGCGCCTGGGCTTGACAGCGAAGACGACAGAAGGTGGAGGGGTCCTGATAAAGTACAGAGTACTTCGGGATTGTTGCCAAACAAACATCACCAGAGCAACGCGGGGTCGAAAACACATGCCACCAGACGCGGCAGCGTGAAACTAAATCACGTAGCAAGTTGATCAACATCCGAAGGGACTCTTATTGAATAATTGAATATCCTGGAATTGTCCCTCGTCTGGCTTCAGGTATCATTTCTCGTTCTCAACTAGGGAAGGAAGCGCGTCATTCTGACGAATCGCAGAGGCTTTCGGCATCCGCATCAATTCCAAAGGCCACACAGGGTTACCGCCCTTGACCGTGAAGCAGCATGGCGGGCTCAGAGGACATCACCGACTTCGAGGTGATTGAGAACCAGAAGGAAAACATCCAGTCCCTGCCCGGCGGCCGTTCCGCGAGGAAGCTGGCCGGCCTCTTCTCTTCTCCTCTCCACAAACTGTCCACGCCGACACCGACCGACACGAGAAACATCAACGACGCCATCCGCGCAGAATTTGAGGCGGAAATCGACAACTTATCCGAATCCGACGACCCCTTGGATGTGTTTGACAGATATGTGCGCTGGGCGATCGACGCGTATCCATCAGCGCAGGCGACGGCCGAGTCACAACTGCATACGATCCTCGAGCGCGCGACGAAGGCGTTCATCAGCTCCTCTCAGTACAAGAACGACCCCAGGTACCTAAAGCTGTGGATGTACTACATACAGCTGTTCTCCGACACGCCTCGCGAGACGTTTCTGTTCCTCTCTCGGCACGGAATCGGCGAAGGCTTGGCCCTGTACTACGAAGAGTACGCTGCGTGGCTCGAGGGTGCAGGTCGATGGGCGCAAGCAGAGGAAGTCTACAAGCTCGGAATCGAGCGAGAGGCGCGGCCAGTTCAGAGGCTGCTGCGCAAGTTCAAGGAGTTTAGCGAGAGGCTTGCTCAACATCCAGACGCACTGGCAGAGCCCGCGTCACCAGCTCTGCCCACCGTCCGTCCTGCGCTGGCCAGCAAGACGGATCCCTTTGCGAGCTCGTCACACCCAGTCGACCCACAGGCTCCTAGGCAGACAAGTGGCATCGGCGGGAGCTCGTCTCGGCCTGCAAAGTCCAAGATGGCCATCTTCTCTGATGCCGATGCTCAACAGCCCGCCATGTCGTCAAGAGATGCAGCATCCAAGGGCTGGGATAGCATTGGATCACTGGCGGATCGGAAGAAGGAAAACACGATGGAACCGAAGCCGTGGGTGGGAGAGACGCTCAAGGCGGGCGGTAGGAAGCCCGCGGCTGGGGGAGCCAAGCTGGCAGTGTTCAGGGATCCGGTATGTAACCCCCCTTGACCACGATACAACGTGCAGCCTGTTGATGAGAATAGGACTAATTCATTTGCCGTCATGGTCGATTCGTGTAATTCAGTCCCTTGCTCAAATACAAAATATTGTTGTTGTTCCGTCCAAGCATCAAGTAACGGTACATCCGCAGACGGGGAAGAAGGAGTACATCTTCGTTGACCTTGCAGCCGTATATCCAACCCCTGAGGAACCCGGTACAGAGCTGAGTTTCGAGGAGATTATTGCCGCACATCGTGGCTGGCTCGACCGCGTGTGGGATACTGAAATGGCGACTGAGGACTACGCTCCAGATCGCATGGTGCCGCTACGTGATATGGAACAGGCGACGACAGAGCAGCTGGTTAATCACCAAGATTACGACCCAATGGACCTCGATGAGAATGGCGTCGCACAAGAGAAACCTCGAGAACCCCGTGCGGGTAGGAGAAAGAAGATGATGGAGGTCAATGAGACGCAGATCAGTAAGTGTTTGACGACCTCGGACTGTCCAATATCCTTCTACGCGACTCCTAACACCCACCTAGTCAAGGCAAAGCTCGACTCTCCGTCGGGACCAAAGCTTCGCAAGAAGAAAGCAGCGGAGCCTACTATGACTATTCACACGAAAGCCGCGACAGACGATATATACGAAATCTTTAACGCACCCCTCAAGGCAGCACCTGTGGAAGGGGACGAGACTGGGACCGATTATGATGACGAAGACGACGAAGATGAAGACGACGATGACGACGACGACGGCGAAGACGATGGCGATGAAGACGAAATCGTGACTGACGCCGACTTTGCAAGTGATGTCGAGAGTACAGGCACCACGAGACAGATTCAACAAGGTGAGCACGAAAGGTGATGGAGAATCGGAAGTCAGGGGCATCGGAGAAGATTCGGGCTTCTCAGCCAGAGGTGCACATCTAGTTGTGTCAGCATATGAAGAAGACATGGAAAGGGTTCAAGAGTCTAATCACGTTTGACATAGATTTAACATCACACAGCCTGGGTGGCGATGCAGAAGAGGCATTCTCCGAGGATGAAGAAATGGAACCGCCTAGGACACGCACCATCTTCATTCCCCTGCCTCCAGAAGATTATGAGCCACCGACACGCCCGTATAGGGACGCGGCAACGATGGCCAATAATCGGCTGCCCTTTATGACACCTATCACGGAAAGGACCGAGTACTCGATGGATGTCGACATGGACCGAGCCTACCAGTTCAAGACTCCTAGCAAGCGGGATGGTAGAGCTACGCCCATTGAGGAGGCGTCGGATTCGGAATCATCAGGCAGCCCTCTGAAAGAGATATACGCACACGAGAGTCCTTTTCTCAAAAGTCGAGAACCTCTGGGGTCCAAGGCAGCCAAAGCACCAAGTAAGACCGGCCCAAATAGGGGTGTTCCTGTCAAAGGCCCCATTGTTAAGGAAGCACAGTGCAGTCCCATCGACGATAATATCAGACGGATCATCTTGACGAACATACAGCCCCCGTTGGCGGCGTATCCCGGGTTCTACGATCACCACAATGAAAAGTACGAACGCGGCGGAGAGATTCGCAGATACGCCAAAGCTGTCGGCAGGCTGGGCAGGCCGAACTCGGATAGAGCTGGACCAGGCAGCGCCCCTGTGGTGATTCGCTTCGCCGACTGCCAATCCAGATATACGGTGAAGAGGGAACTGGGCGCTGGCGCCTTCGCACCAGTCTACCTGGTCCAGAACTCGGATCCAGACCAGGATGACAACAAGGTGATGATGGGTAAGGGGGCCTTTGCCGTCTCTCAGCGTGCCGCCATAGAGGCTCTGAAGATGGAGTCTCCTCCCACGCCGTGGGAGTTTTACATCATGCGGACAGCCCATGCGCGCTTGGGGCCTCAGCATCGCGCCACGGCATCAATATCGCTGGCACACGAAATGCACCTCTACCAAGACGAGGCGTTCCTCTTCCTGCCCTTCCACCCTCACGGCACACTACTCGACGTCATCAACTTCTTCCGAGCAGAGCCCTCGGGCGTCATGGACGAGCAGCTTGCCATGTTCTTTGCCATTGAGATATTCCGCACCGTCGAAGCTCTCCACTCCAAGAGTGTCCTCCACGGCGACCTGAAGCCCGACAACTGCCTCCTCCGTCTGGACTCTAGGTCGGCCTCTTTCTCCTCGGACCAGGGTCTGTCCAGCAGATGGCACGCGGATGGCAGCGGCGGCTGGGACTCGCGAGGCATCGTCTTGATCGACTTTGGGCGAGGCATCGACATGAAGGCCTTCGCGCCGGATGTGGAGTTCGTCGCGGACTGGAAGACGACGGCCCAGGACTGCCCCGAGATGCGCGAGGGTCGGCCCTGGACGTGGCAGATTGACTACTACGGCCTGGCGGGCGTCATCCACTGCCTGCTGTTTGGCAAGTACCTCGAGACGGTGCGGTCGGATCAGGGCGGGCTTGGGCTCGTCGGGCGCGGCGGGCGCAGGTACAGGATCCGCGAGAGCCTGAAGCGGTACTGGCAGACGGACATTTGGGCCGACTGCTTCGAGGTGCTGCTCAACCCGGCGTCGGTCCTGGCGCACGAGGACGGCGGCAGGATGCCCGTGCTGCGGTCGATGAGAGCCATCCGCGAGCGCATGGAGGCCTGGCTCGAGGATAATAGCGAGAGGGGGGCGGGACTCAAGGCTATGATGGCGAGGGTGGAGGCGTTTGTCAAGAGTCGCAGGTGATTTTGGACTTGTGTGTTCTCTTGTTTTCTTCCCCCTCAACTTTTACTTGTGGTCTTCTTCTCGTCTTCTTCTATCCTCTCTTTTGCTTTTGGTCTTCGTTTAGTCTTCTTCTATCGTATCCTTTTTTTTTTTTTACTTTTCTCGTTATGATAGCCCCTGTTCACAAAGAATGTATGTTGTTATGCCCAGCATTGCTGTAATACTATTACACACGTCTTTTGCTGTTTCCACCTTTTCCTCTTGAGACTCTTTTGTTCTTGAATAGGTGCTTAACCTTCATTGTCTATTAGAGAAAACACCAATTTTATAGTATACATAGAAGGAGGGCGTTTGTATATAAAGCCCGGGAAATCACAAACTCCAGTCGCATTATGCCAAGTTCCATGCCAAGTCACTGCTTGTTTTTTTCTTTCACTACCCCTTCTTCCCTCTCAACAACTCTCCCCATCACTCGTCTCCTCCTTCTTCACCCCCTTCTTCGTCTTCCCCGTCTTCTTCTTCGCCCCCTTGCTCGCCTTCTTGTCGACCTGCTCCTGGATCCGGCGCCTCTCGTCCGCGCCCCTGGCCTGCAGCTCCGCCTCGAGCCGCGCAAACTCCTTGGTGTCGGGGTCCATGCCGACGAGGCTCTCGAGGAGCTTGATCTCGTCGGCCCAGACCTGCTTGTCCTCGACCGTCTTGCCGTCGGGCGTCTTTCTCTCGATGGGCGTCTCGAGCACCATGGGCTTGTCTTGGAAGTCCGGGTGGTTCATTACGTTGTGGAAGGCGCGGAGGCCGAGGAAGCCGGTGCCGATGTTGGCGTGGAGGTCTCGGTTGGAGTTGAGGGGGGCTTTGCTGTCGTTTACTACAAGGGTGATGGGTTTAGCTTTGTGTGTGCGAGGGGAGGGGAAATAAGATATGAAAGGGGCTTACGGTGGAAGGCTTTGAGATACTTGGCACCGACAATGTCGTTGAACGAATCGACCGTCCTCTTGAAGGCCTCGGGGGTCCGCAGGTCGTAGCCGGCGGCAAAGGCATGGCACGTATCGATGCATACTCCCACCCGCGCCTTGTCCTCCACGAGAGCTATAATGTCCCTCAGGTCCTCCCACGTCGAGCCCACGACGTTGCCGCTGCCCGCCATGTTCTCCAGCACCGTGACGACCGTCGTGGTCGCCTTGTGCGCCCTGTTCAGCTGCGCGGCTATCCTCCCGATGGCCGCGGCCTTGGCGTCTCCCCCCGTGGACCCCGGATGGAAGTTGTACAGCCTGATGCCCAGCTGCTCGCACCGCGCGAGGTCGTCGACGAAGCTGTCGTAGGCCTGCTGGGCCTTGTCGGCGTCTGCCTGCGCGAGGTTGACGAGGTACGAGCCGTGGGGCAGGACGTGCTCGTTTGCGAGGTAGCGGTGCTGCTTGCACTGGCTGATGAAGCCGTTCTGGGCGTCGGGCGTCATGGGCGGGTTGGCCCATTTGCGCTGGGACTTGAGGAACAGGGCGAAGGAGTTTGCGCCAATGTGGAGGGCGTTGGTCACGGAGTTGTGGACGCCTACCCAAGAGAAACGAGACTCAAGTCAGAAAAAAAAAAATGGTGAGGTTTTCGGATATATATTGTTTCTAACCTCCTGCAGCACTGACGTGGGCGCCAATGTACATGGCCCTGGCCAGGGTAGACACGGCCGTTCTCTCTGCGAGGACCATTGCTTCTTCTTCTTCTTCTTTGACTGCTTTCGACTTGCGCTTCTTCTTCTGCTGCACTTCCTTCTTCGGGGAGCCGTTGACGAGAGGTTTGGCGTCGTCGTCGTCTGAATCGGCCTCTGCTTTTCGCTTTGGCCTGGATACGATGGGCTTTGCTGGCTTGGAGTCGATGATGCCGTCGTCGTCTAGTTCTTCGCGCTTGATTGCTGTTCGACTGCCTCTGGTGGGCCGAGGCATTTTGATGATGTTCACAGTTCGATGGTGTGGCTATATGCAAGAAGGAGACAGGCAAGGGAAAGAGAGAAAGGATTCAATTGAGATGGAGAAACGAAAGTGCGGCAGTTCAGTCAGAAGAGGGAGGACTGAAGTTCATGGTCATGCCGAGCTTTCGCGGCTCAATTAAAAGACCGCGTCGGAAGGTGACGCGAGGTCAGGTGACCCTGTGAGCTGCCACTTACATCAATCGCAGCACTAAAACGGACGACATATTGAACGAAGACATTACAGTGGTGGCTTCAACGGGGAAATATAATGGAGGAAAAGCTACCGCTAAGCCTTTTATTGACAGAAAAGGGGCCAGGTATGAAAGAAGTACAAGATGGGAAGTCGGGAGGGGAGAGAGAACTCGCTACAAACTCGATATATTCAAAGGCCTTGAGTCCACCATTATCCAAGATGCCCCGAGCAACCCAACATTTCCCAATGACGAACCCATTGGCGAGCCTACTGACAAATTCATTGAAAGAAGCACCCCAAGCGATCCCACAAGATCCAACAAGCTTAGCATGCATGAACCCTATCCAAAGTATACAAACAAAACAAGCGCCGGGACAAGCTGGAGCGAGAAAAGAGCAACGAAGCCAGAGAGACGTCAGCATGTGCAATCAACCCGAAATCATGCGGAAATCACAAGCTCAGACGTCCGACCCTTGGCAAACTGATCCTTGTACGCCTCCCATATCTTTTCAATCTCCTCCATGTACAGGTCGTGGTACCGATCAACATCCTCTTGGGCCGGTTGCTCGCAGGGCTCCGTGTCGATGCGAATGGGTTTCCCTACCACAACATTGACGGGCCGGCGATAGGGCATCAGGCCGACGTCGTAGTTGAGGATGCCTCGGCCATGCAGCGCAGGGAGCGTAAACTTGAACACCTTGAGGACGAACATTTGGAACTTGTGGACCATCGGGTGCGTCTTCGGGCTGAGCTGATCGTACAAGTCGTTTTCGCCAAATGCGAGGACGGGCACCAGATCGGCTCCTGTGCGCAGCGCCATCTTGACAAAGCCCTTGCGGCCCTTGAGGATGAGCCGCATAGTGCCTGGCTCAGCCTCCAGAGACTCCCGGGCTCCGCCAATGACAATGGTCACAGCACGGCCTCTCCCGTCATTATTGGGGCCTCCCCGCGTCAAAGTATTCCGGATGGACTCCTTCGACACCGAGGCCATGCCCATGGCCAGGATATAGTCGCGGTAAAAGGGCAGCCGAAAATTGGACTCGAGCGTCAAGAGAGTATTGGTGATGCCGGGGAACTTCTCAGCGAAGCCGAGGGCATTGGTGCCGAAGGCGCTCCAGGCGCCGTGGGAGATGATGCCGTGTGGATGATAGCCAAAGATGTACCGCCTGTCCGGCGGGAGATTGTGCGTCTTGTGCAGCCTCATAGGGAAGTACGACGCAAAGAACCTCCAGAGGGGCAGGGACCGCAGGTACTCTGACCGGTAGCTGAGCTTGCCGTTCGTCGCCGCGTTGGACACGCTCAGATGCACCAGGTAGGGCACCAGGAGGGGCCAGGTCAGAGGGTTGGCACAGGTGAACCAGAACATGGATATCAGGACGACGATGGTCATGCAGTGGAAGAAGACGGCGGCGGTCTGAAGCCGGCGAGGGAAGGGCATGCGCAACGGGGCGAAGCGGATGCCTCCGGCCCTCCAGGCTCCAAACTCGTAGCTCTGCGGATATCCATCGTCCGGCAGAACAGGGTATGGTCGGTTCTCGGAGTTGTCGAGGTAGTCGTGGTCGCCGTTGGTGATGACGGTGCCGTCAGGATCCGCAGAACCATTCTCGTCGGTGCGGAGGGACTTCTTGGTCGCCTCCATGGTGCTTGGTTGGGTTCGCTCGACCCGGGGTCGGCTCGCGATGGTCTAGGCTGACTCTTTGTCGTCTTCAAGCTGCAAGAAGCATTGGCTTTTTTTGTTTCTTGGGGCCCGACTCGCTTCGTCTGCAGGATTCGTGGCTTGTCTTGTCCTGGCCGAGGGGCCCGGTAGTCTTGCGCAATGTAATAGGTATCAAGAGAGACTCGAGTATTTAACAAGGTAAAGTATTTGTCGAAACCCGGATCCGTTCGCTTTAGGTGCTCGTGCCCTCCCCTTTCTCTCTTTTCTTTGAGTCGTCCTTCTCTTTGTTCTGCTTCTTCTTCCCTCTTCGTATTCGTCCTTCTCCTTATTCGCTCGTCAGGTCAAGGAATGCCTCGTAGGGATACGGTAATAGGTCGTATGTAGTTGAATGGCGCAAGCCCCAGAGCGCGCCACCAGGCCACCTTATCGGCATCCCAGCAAAGCGCCGGGCAGTTGATCCAACCCGTGCAAGCCGCGGCAGGTGCCATTACCTCATTGATGCGCCAAGCTCTGGGCTGTGCGGCCCCTGGCCGAAAGTGACGTGACCGTAAAACGTGCGTGTACAGTGCATGTACGGTGAACACACCACAGTGCGGCAAAGCCGGCAGATACTCTTGCTCTTACCGATCAGGACTGCTGCGCCACACGACAATTGACTGTCAGTACTCGGTATGGAGTATCTAAGCTGCAGGAGAGTTGCATCTCGGTCAGGGTCATCAGAATGAGCATCAGCCTTCAGACATCGAAGCCACTCGAAAACAACGTGTCACTCCATTCTTGCACTAATCTACTACCTCGATACTACTACCAGGAAGAAAACAAGAAAACAACAGCAGACATGACCTTCCGAAATGCCACGGCCAAGTTAATCGCACAGATCTGTATACTACAACAATGATAACAAGGAACAATCGTTATACCTTGATCGCCATCTTTTGGCGTCGAGGGTTTCAACCATCCGCCCTGATTCCCATGCCCGAACGCCATTCCCCTTGGACACGACTTCTGGTTCACATCCAGAGGAGAGACCAGCAAGAGCGTCCAGAGAAGAAAGAAAGCAAAACGCATTCTAATGTAGATTCAGCAAGCCTTGCTCCCCTTTCCTTCCGAGAACACCTAGACGCTTTTTGAGTAACGAAACGAGACATGCGGGACTATTCATCCTGCAGGTACCCCTTCATTGGGTTGAAGCTGTTTCTTGAGCACAGACATCTCGTGATCAAGCAAGACGACCTTATCCGACAGCGACTTGACTTTCTCCTCCAATGTCTGGATGTAGGCCCACACGCTTGGGTCGCTCTGGGCAAACATGTTACCGCTATCGCCACTCGACGGGGCCGGGGCCGGAGCCTGGGCCGGGGCTGCGGTTGCGGCTGCGGTTGAGCTGGGCGGGCGGCCGTGGGAGAAGGCCGGGGAGCCTGCGGGGACGTATCCCGGGTGGGTTAAACCAGGAAGCTTCGGTCTGCCTTGTCCGCCATGAGGAGACTGCATGTCCGACTGTCGCCTGCCCATCTGCTGCTGCTGCTGCTGCAGTTGCTGAGACAGGCTGGGCGACCGCTGCCGTGCGACGCCAGAGCCGTCGTGGGCTTGGACGCCGCCGGGGCTCAGCGGCTTCGCCACGTCCGGCACGCCAGCCTGTGCGTAGAGACCAGCGGGTCCGCCGCCAACCGCCACGGAAGAGATGCTGGTATTCGGCGTGTGGCTGCCCCCGAGGCTGTTGGAGACGCTCGAGCTACCGGTGGTGGCCGCAGGGTTCTGCCCGCCGGCGGGGGCGTACAGCGAGGCGGCAGCCGCAGGTCTTGCTCCAGCCGGGGGATAAGTCCGAGCGTGAGCGCTATACTGGTCCGCTTGGCCGCCCGGCATATGCTGGACGCCCATGCTGGGCAAGCTCTGCCGCCTGAGTTCTTCTTCGTCAACGTTGTCGTACGCCATGCCCGACATGACCGCCTCGTCTCCCTCCATGCCGCCATCCAGTTCGTCTCCGTCGGCAAAGCTTCCCATGCTCGATCGTCTGCCAGCGCATCCGCCGATGCCTTTGCTGTGGCGGGCGAGAGCATCGCCTCGGGCAAACTTGCGGTCGCACTTGGGGCATACGTGGTTTTTCTCGCCCGTATGAAGCTTGCCATGGCGTTTCAGGTCATGAAGGCGGCGGAACCGCATCTGACAGTCGGTGCATACGTAGGGCTTTTCCTGGCTGTGCGTCAGGAGATGGCTCTTGAGGTTGTGGTGCCGAGTAAACTCGGTGTTGCAATAAGGGCACTTGTGTTTCTTGTTTGCCGACGGCGGCGGAGAGCCCTGGCTTTGGGAGGGCATCGGAAAGGTCATGCCACGGACTGGCGACTCTGGCATGCTGCCGGTGGTTTGTAAGGAGCCCGGATATGACAAGGACCCGGGCTGCGGGCGTTCCTCTTGCACGGCCACCTGCTGAGACACGAGCGAATCGCCCTTGACGTCGACATCCATGGCTGTCGGGCTCTCGGTGACTTGCGCGCCAGCAATGCTCGCGGGACTCTGGGGAGTCACCTCGCTTCGTTCTTCGATGCGATCGCCACTGTTTTGTGATATGGACAAGGCAGCCGTGGCAAGCTTGGAGGAGGGCTCCATGGCGGCTGTGGGAGCCAGCTGAGGCGCGTCTGCCGGACGGCTCATGGCTTCGTTTCCTGCAGACAAGAGGGTTAGGAGGGCTGGTTGGCTGTGGTTCTCGCCGTGATGCTCGCCGTTTGCGCGCAGCTCAGCAGTCTGGTAGTGCTCAGCCACTCTGTCTGCTACTGCTGCTGCTGCTGCTGCTACTGCTTCTTCTTCTTCTCCTTCTCTCTCTTCTCCTCTTTCTTCTTCTCGAGGCCGTCGCTCGTCTTCCACAGCCACGGCGCCGGTCGACGGAAGCGGGGATTGGCCGGATGCCAGCAGCAGCCTGGCGGTCTTCGAGGGAGGCGATTGGGAGCTGGGCCGTTGGGAGGCAGCTGCACGCAACGGCTCGGATTCAGACTCGCGACGGCGCTTGGGCTGTCTCGCGACGTCGTCCAAAGGGAGAGCTGGGGGAGGGGTTGGCGTCGGGCCTGACGGGAGTGGGGTTTCGGCAGCAATGGCAGCGGCGTGAGAGGCCATATGAAGATGCAATGGGCGAGAGGGATCCAGGCGACAGCGAGTCCAGAGGGACGGGTGGCATGCAGTCGCAAAGATGGGAGGCAGCTAGAGCAGCGACACCATTTCGAGGCTGCTCGAGGTGTGGCTGGAGATTGTGGCGAGAGCTAGGGTAATTTTTTTGCTCCCGGCAGAGATTCGACAGCCTTGCGGCACAGAAATGCTGACTATTGCGAGGCCAGGCAGGCGAATGACATGCAGCGTGCGGATGCTCGGCGAGGGCCCGGAATTGGCAGGCGATGGCGATGGCGATGGCAGAAGGCGGGCGAGGATGGCCGGCGGAGGATGGAGATGAAGACGTTTGGGGCTGGATGACAGGCTGGGGATGGGAAGAAGGTGGTTGAAGTTGGTTGGACCTTGGCAGCTTTGGCCTCTAGCGCGTGTTGTGCAGCCAAGGGCGGTGGACAATATTAGGCGGACAGTGGGCTGCTTGCCTGCGCCACACTCTTTGCACCTGCTCCCAGGCCAGCCTTTGTTTATTACTACACGAGTAAGAACAGACACGGGCGCCTGAGAGGACGGGTAATGGACGGCTATCAAGTTATCGAGGCATCCCTTGGGTATTCGCTTGGTGATGAATGATGAATAATAATAAAAACCGTATCAGTGCTGCTTTGGTGGTAACGGAAGTTTCGTGTCAAGGGATCGTCCGTTTCTTACGGCAAGTAGGCGAGGTGGGCAGAAAAACCTGCAAGTCCATGCGATCATGGATGCCGTCATAGTGCAAAGGGCAGTCCGCATACGGAGTTGCAGGGCAGCACTCGCCCTTTCTTGCCTGGTCGAGGTGCGTCTCTACCGTAACTATTCGTACTACACCGTACGAAATACTAAAGAACACACACTCTGCCTCATGCAAAGAAAGCGCTCCATTTCCCTTCAGAGACATGCAAAAAAGATCTTGATAATCGCGGCCAGCTACGAGTACTAGCGTGCGTGCATCTCGATCCGCAGCTGCCGTGGTGACACATGACGGGCATTGAGCTACAGGCAATAGAGCAGTGTTCCGAATACTTCCGCCTCACGCTCTCCCCAGCAAACAGCCTCAGGTACGACGGTACTAGACACAGCTCCTCAGCCTCCCTTCACACGCTGCTACTGGTAAAGTTTGCGCACTGTGTGTGTGTTTGACACGGAGCCACCTCCGTCGCTTTACAAAGCAGACGATACTAGGTATGACTGACTAAGTCGTAATATCTCTTGGAAGTTTTGTATGACCGCTTCAACCTGACATGGTTTGCACCTCCTAACCACCACCAGGTCTCACGATAATACTATTATCGAGTACGAGTCATCCCCCGTACTGTCTCAAACGAGGCTTCGAAGGCTGACACAACTTCAGGTCTGCGCCTCCCTTCCAGACGAAAGAGAGGGCATGTGTAATAGCCCCCATGCTAGCCTCAGCCCGCCAGTGGCAAAATGCTGACAGGCGGCTGGAGAAGTGGCTGGTATGAAGCCCAGAAGCGCGTGTGGGCTGAATTTTGTCAGCCCCGTCAACTTGGCCGGAGCCCAGTCCAACTGTCCGCTGAATCGAACCGACAGGCAGACAAGAGGAGATTACTAGGCGACCGCTGTGCATTATCTGCATGCACGGCGTCGGCGGCAGTGCCACGCCAGCGCCCGTTATTTCAGGTGAGGGAAGGCTCCCCTTTAATGTCTACATCAGTGGCTGGAGAGCGATGCCCCTGCTCGATGCCCGGAGAGGATACGTCAGTTGGTGGACCAATGGAGAGGTCAAGTCTCCCGTTACTCGGCGTTTGTGAAGGCAGCCATCTTTAGAGCTTGTGCTCCGTTCAACGTATGTACATACATACAACTACTCACTCGCACACTGACTAATTCGTTCATGGCAGAGCATTCATAGCGACATGGCAGAGCCTTGAAGCCGCGTCTGTCTCCAGCCAGCCGCTTGTTCAATCGCGTTTCCGCAGATACGAAGCGCCAGCCAGTAAAGACCTGCGCTCTCCTCTCCGTGCTCCCGCAAGGCTCTGATACTGTCCGTATGACTGGGTCCGCGTCGTGGCGGTGTCAACCACCGGCACTAGGCCAAGCGGCCGACCGTCAGCCACTTCCAGGTTGTCAAAAGCTGGGATGATGGAGCGCTCCACTCGCGTTTTCTGGGCCGAGGCGTCGGATCGTGATGAGAGCGAGACCCTCTCTCTCTCTTCTTACGAAGTATGTATGGTACTTTGATGCTCTTTTTATCTGCATTCTGAAGCTCCTACTGTTGATGCCTTTACAGGGCCAACAAGTCACAGGAAGCTGGCAGGAATGGATCTCGTGAGTCATGCAAAGCACTGAGGTGCCGATTTCCATACACTCGGCACAAGAGACCAAATGAATCTCGGCTCAGCCACTGGGGGGCGACGTCATCTTACAGGCTTCATGGTCTGTCGACTGCTTCGCGCTCCGTACTTTTTCATCGATGTACCGAGAGTTGCCCGATTGCTGCCAGGTACGGGTGTGCGTTGCAATCGGCCTCTCGTTCCAGCGACTGGCCCTGGCTCATCACATCTTGCTCTGTACCGGTTGTTATTTTTCTGGTTATACCGACCCGACGGCATGATTGTGTTTGGGGCTGCGGAGCTTGGATGTTGAGAAGTGCGTAGAACCTTTCTTTGCACGAAGTAGCTCGCGCTTTTTTGTGCGGAATGGCGGTGCCGTTGCGAAGCATGCGTCTCCCTGCGCCGTTCGGAATGCCCGTATGGAGTGCGAGGTGCGATTGCTACGGACAGCGTCGATCGATGCACGACTCCCGTCACAGTTCTCATCCACAGATGACACGAGCAGTTCCAGCGGAGTGCCGTTCTTGGAGGTAATCTTCTAGAAATCGGAATGAGATCTCCGAGGACCATATGCCCAGGCCTTGTCACCCACAACCTCTGCCACGTATGGGAACACATGGGAGCAAGGTCGGCACTCCCATTTCCGCTCATCGAGAAGTATTGTATGTAATAGGTAATGGCAACCGGCGGTGTCTTGGATCCGCGGTCATTGTATTGAACGTGGCTTCTGTCACTTATTATCCGCGCTCCATGCGATTACACGTACATACGATACGATGCAGTACCTGGTCTGCCAACATGCCGTGACCTGGATGTTATTATTAGCAAACTGCGGCATGCCCTGTCTCGGAACATTATCGCCTGCGCAAGACAAGGTTCAAGGAACCCAGTTCCCAGCTCCGTTGAGAGACTATCGAACAAAGAAGAAAGGAAGAGAAAAAGAAAACAAAAAGAAGGTGAGGTGGAAGGAAACTTGCCCCTGAACCTCAGATGCTCAGCTACCCAAGGCAAGCCCAGGATTGGAGGCTGAAGAAGACTGAATGGATGGACCTTGCACATGACAAGGCACCATGGCCATCGTGTGCTTCGCAGAATGCCATCAGCTTCAGAATAGATCAGCGTCATCGGACGGAAAAGAAGAGGCAAGGACGGAAACACAAAAGGAGATGCCACTGGTATCCGATGCCATGCTGCGATGGGTGCAATGCAACTACTACATAGAAGTGAAGTGCAACGGTGCAGGCAGAGGCAACTGGCAACTGGCAACTGGTATGGACGGGCCAACAACTTAACCACCCATGCCCAGGTCTCCCAAGTATCGCATGTAAGATGCCGCATCGACCCGTATCGCTGCATCAATGATCTCTTTGGAAATGCAGTAATGTTAATACAGTATCGATATCCTTTCTCTGCGGTGTCAAATATACAAGGCGAATAGTACCTATTACAGTACCGCTACTTGAGCCCCAAGAACGGCGCAGCGGCTGAGAAGCCGGCGTCCTCCGTTCTCCATCACCAGGAAAAAGCCCAGCTCAGGAGAGGAACAGAATCTGCCCAGGACGGGACTAGCGCCAGGCACCTGTGCGACTAAAGTAGCAGTGGTACTTTAGCTCCAGGGCACTCCCTTGCCCAGTAACACGCGGTTTTCTTTGACACCACCCAAACACCACACAAACAGGGGAAAACACGCGTATCTTTTTTCGCAAACACCCTCAATCGTCCAACAGGTACCTGTACAATGAAAAGAAATGACACAGCATGGCACAAACACTCTTCACGGCTTGTACTTTGTATGAAGGCATTTCATACCACAGTATTTCTACTCGCATTGAGAACCCATTAGATCCAGTACTGGACGAATATTACCTTATACACCAATATAGACTCAGAAATCGCAGGCAAGGTGCTTCACACACACCACTTGTACATCGCAATTCGTACAAACTGGGAAGTTTTAAATTAACTGGCACAAGCGAAATGCACCTTCCTTGTGCCTGGCTTCCCTCGTGCCACTCAGCCGCCTTAGTCGCTCTCGTCCTACCCAATGGCCACAGCTGCCATCATCTCGTCTTGCATCGCATCTTTTCCCTCTCTGCCTCTCTCTGCCTCTCTCTTCCTCCCAGACCCCGGCTTCTTCACGCTGGCGATCGTGCACTAGCACAGCTGCTAGCCGTCTCTCTATGCAGGCACCGGCCGTTTCAGCGCCCTCGGACCAGCCAGGCCTCGTTTTCGTGGGTGATTTATCCGCTACCAAGCACTGCGGGTTTGTGTGCCAAGCACCCCAGGCCTCTTGGCCCTCGGCCGTCAATGCTTCGCAGCCTGTCCGCGCAAGCGCTTGTGCTCGCTCAAGTACTTGTACCTGTTGGTGCGAATCACTGGCGCTAGACACGCAGGCGTCCTGAGCCTGTAGCACGAGTAAGTCGTACCTGGACATGGAGCCAGAAAGGAAACAAGATGGAAGCGGCCCTGGACAGCCTCCCCCCTGGGATCTGGAACAGCATCACGGGCCACGGCTGATGCGAGATGCCGGATAACAGGCTCCGTGCCGGCACAAGGCAATGAGGAATGCGGTGAGCAAGTCGGAGAAGCAGAGGCATTCGAACGTACTCCAGGCCCATACGAAGCAGGTATCCATTCGAGAGATGGGGAGAGATGGAGTTGGGGACATGGGGAGGTTCGACACTGTTCGTCCGCATGGCTAATTTCACACTCCGTTTGCCGGCGTGCTCTGGGTACAGGTACAAGCTCGTGCAATGCTTCAGCCAAACGCAGCGTACCAACAACACGGCTACCGCCAGAAACACCACCAAGTGTCAGCCATCGCCAACTGCATATGCGAGTCCAAGCACAGTCGCAGCGTGTATGGAACCCCAAGAGCGAAGTAGTAGTACAAAGTACCTGCATATCGAGGCATATTGCGAAAAGACGATCCATTGCTTTTTGGCGCCAGACCAGCGACTGAGGCCAATTTCCCAGCGGCCAACCCCTTCTCAGGAGTGGCACCCCCTTGTCTCGCTTTGGGCATCCCTGGCCTCTAGGGGACTGATCTCCGTGGGTCAATGCCATGGAGACCGACAGGGGGCCTCGACCCCCATGCTCTGCAGCTCCGTTTTTACCTGTCCTGTCCCTCCCTTTTGACGCTTCGTTCCTTGTTCATCATCATCACCTGCGTTGAGCCCTTTTTTTCCAACTGAGAGTTTGTCTGCTCTCTACCACACTCTTTTATATTCTGGCTCATCACGCTTCCTCTCGTTTTTCCATATTGATATATCATTCCTTCTCTTGAAATACAGGCAGCTCTTGTTTACAATTGTCAGGTGAGTAAACGACGTTCCGGGGAAGACGAGGTCGTGAACCAACCCGCCCCTCTGCCCTCACCTCACCAACACCGTTCTCACTCAACCCGTCATATTTCACATCGCGATACTATATGAAACCGTCTTATGGGAACTCGTTCTAACCCGTGGCAATTCGTGAGCTGTGCGCATTAGAGATAGCCCGCCAAGATGAAGTACACAGTTCTTGCCGCCACTCTGGCTGCCAGCGTTGCTGCCACGCCTTCTCACCACCACCACGCGCATCGCCATGCGAGGAAGCACTCTCCCGCCAAGGTCGAGAAGCGAGCTCCGGATGTTGTCACCGAGGTCGTCGTCGGAGCTACCGCCACCGTCTTCGAGCTCGACGGCAAGATTGTCGACGCCGCAACGGCCAAGGCCGGTCTGGCTGGGGGCGAGTACATCATCGTTGGAGAGACCACCCCGACTTTCGTCCCGCCGCCTCCTCCTCCTCCTCCGACCACGAGCGCCAGCGCTGCGCCCTTGAGGGCCCAGTTCGTCGAGGAGCCCGAGTCGTCTTCCGCAGCCCCTACCACCACGTCCGCCCCGCCGCCGCCTCCCACGACCACGGCCCAGGCTACGACCAGCTCTGCGCCCGCTCCCAAGACCTCGAAGCCTGCCCAGTCGAGCCCGTCTGCCGGCGCTACCGGGCTGGACGCCGACTTCCCCAGCGGCAAGCTCTCTTGCGATACCTTCCCCAGCGAGTACGGCGCTGTGGCCCTTGAGTGGCTGGGCACCGGCGGCTGGTCTGGTCTTCAGTTCGTGCCTGACTACAGCCCAGATGCGCAGAGCATCAGCGACATCATCACCGGCATCGTTGGCCAGACGTGCGGCAAGGGAGCCATGTGCTCTTATGCCTGCCCTCCCGGCTACCAGAAGACCCAGTGGCCCAAGGCCCAGGGCGCCACTCTGCAGTCCATCGGTGGTCTCTACTGCAACGAGGACGGCCTCCTCGAGCTGACCCGTCCCGACCACCCCAAGCTTTGCGAGGCTGGCGCTGGCGGTGTGACCATCAAGAACGACCTCGATGAATCCGTCTGCACGTGCCGTACCGACTACCCCGGTATCGAGAGCATGGTTATTCCCGCCTGTGCTAATGCTGGCCAAACCATCGAGCTCACCAACCCCAACGAGTCCGACTACTATGTGTGGGATGGCAAGAGCACGTCCGCCCAGTACTACGTCAACAAGAAGGGCTACGCCGTCCAGGATGCTTGCGTCTGGAACAGCCCTCTCGACCCCAAGGGAGCTGGTAACTGGTCTCCCGTCATCATTGGTGTCGGCAAGACTGCCGACGGCACCACGTGGCTCTCCATCTTCCAGAACCTGCCCACTAGCACGGCTCTGCTGGACTTCAACATTGAGATCACCGGCGATGTCAGCAGCAAGTGCTCGTACATCAACGGAGTGTGGACTGGCGGAGACAACGGTTGCACGGTAAGCACCCCTATTCACGACCATCGACGATCGTCAAGTTCCCGAGATGAAAGCAGAAGGAAGCTAACGAATCGTGCAACAGACCTCGATGCCCTCTGGTGGCAGTGCCGTTATCCGATACTACTAAAGCGGGTAGCTGGGCGATGAGTTTCCTTTTTTCTTGATGGTTGGCTTTGTCTTATATTTCTCAAGAACCATATAATTGGATATTTTGTGCATATTGCTTTCCGCGGAGCACATTGGTGGAAGGAGAAGGGGGGTGGCTGTTATTATCCGGCCATCTTCGTTGTGTCATAGAAAAGACTGGGATAGATGGGTCCAGGGAGGGCGGCATCTCGCGATACCAGGAAGGTCATTGGAGAGAGAGAATGCGGCCTTCCACTAATGCACCTGCGACTCTCTTCTGCTGTCTCCCTGGCCGTATGGCCACCATGTCGCCGCGTGTGAACTACCTATGCTACCGTAGTAGACATGCGCCCTTCTCCGGCGGTGGTACAAGTGCTTGGGGCCTCATTCAATGCTTTTTCCTTTTTTCCATTTTCGTTTCTGGTGTATGTGTGCGTGTTGTCTATGGGTTATTGCTTCCGAATTGAAAATTCTGCTCACGCGGTAGTTGAAAATTCCTGAGGGGGGTTTGAAGATGAAAGATGTATCATTAATGAGTCGTTGATCAATTTTATCCTTTTTTTTTTTTCCCTCTGTCCAGTTTCTTATTTTTTTTTTGTTTTTCAGAATTCCATGGCAGTTCCCACGCCGGATTCTCTCTCCTTTCGTAGCTGTTCGTTCTTCTCTTCCTGCTCCTCCTTGAGCCTCTCCTCCACGTCGTCTCTAAAGCTGCCCAAGTCCGGGGGGATGACCTGCATCTGCACGCTGGGCGCGCTCTGGACGAAGCGAAGCTGCTCCGTGACGTGGTTGACAATGTCCTGCATCTTCTTGGCCGTGTTCTTATTGGCCCTGGCCTCGCCCAAGATCTGCTCAATGGTCGGGAAGAGGGTGTCCTGCCTAAAGTGCTCCCTCCACGGCGCGTGCTCGGGCAGGATGGGGCTGATCTTGTCCTGGCAATTGATGGCGATGCTCGTCTCGTAGGTCCAGGCGCGGGCGACGTTGCGGGGCGTGTAGCCGCCGCCGCCGAAGAGGATCATGGGGATGTTCATGCGCTTGCAGAACTCGACGCAGGCGCCGTGGCCCTGGACCTGGAGGTTGAAGCGGCCGAGGCGGTCGCCGGCGAGGGAGTCGGCGCCGCACTGGAGCGCGATGGCGCCGGGGCGGAACTTTTCGACGATGCGGCCCACGATGTTGTTGAAGAGGGAGTCGTACTGCTCGTCAGTGATGCCGTCCTGGAGGGGCACGTTGACGGCGTGGTGGGCGCCCGGGTTGTGCTCGCTCTTGGGGCCGTTGTCGTCGAGCGCGCCGGTGCCGGGGAAGAAGTTGTTGGGGTCGTATTTGTGGAAGGAGACGGTCATGACCCTGTCGGTCGAGAAGAAGGCCTCCTCGACGCCGTCGCCGTGGTGCACGTCAATGTCGATGTACAGGACGCGCGGGTAGAAGCGCAGCAGCTCGAGGATGGCAATGACGATGTCGTTGATGTAGCAGAAGCCCGAGGCCTCGGCCTTTTTCGCGTGGTGCAGGCCGCCCCCCCACGCAATGGCAATGTCGGACTGCTGCGAGACGATCTTGCGCGCGGCATCCAGCGCGCTGCCGGCAGACATGGAGCAGTAGTCGTAGAGGCCGTCGAACAAGGGGCAGTCGGAGCCGCCCAGGTTGAACTTGAGATCCGGGTTCTGGTTCTCGAGGTCGCGCGGGACGGCCTCCGGGAGAACGGTGCCGAGGAAGTCGAGGTAGTCGGTGGAGTGGAACGAGGCCAGCTCCTCGTACGTCGCGGCCCTGGTGAGGTAGTTGTCCATGGCGAAGGACATGCCGTAGGAGTAGATGAGGCTCTTGGAGAGCGTCAGGCGCCAGGGCTTCATGGGATGTGTCATGCCGAAGTGGTGCTTCTCCATCTCGGGGTTGCAGTGGAAGGACACATTGTAGCCCTTGGGGCGGGTGATGCCCGACGACTCGGCCAGGCGTTTGCACTGCTGGTAGAACTTTGCGTTGTCGGCGTCGCTGGCTATGCCGAGAGGCTGGGTGTACTCCTCCACTATGTCGCGATCGGGGTCGATGTCGAGCTTGTGAGGGAGGTAGTTGGGCTTGGGGACCCGATATCTGTACGAGTCCATGGTGGGGTGGTGGTCTGGGATGTGGCTGATGATGGAAGATATGAGAGAGAGAGGTCAAATGATGAGTAAGAATGAGATGTGTATGTCGAATGTGATGCTTGATGACGGGTATTGATAGCGGGTATGAATGTAGCGAGGAGCGATGAATTTGGCGGATGAGATGTTGTGTCGAGTTGGCTGTAGACCGGCAAGGGGGTGAGTGAGGCTGCTGATTCAGCTACAGCAATGAGAATGTGTCGGTGTGTGCATTATGCTGCTTGATCAAAGAAACGATAAAAGTCCCAAAGGATACAAAAATACTGAACGCGAACTGAATCTCTGGTTTTCTGCTCTGTGTTGTATTTCTGTGGTTTCGTGAGATGGGCAAGGTGAGGTATGAAGTCTGAAAGTTCAAGGTTGTTACATCCTCGGTGAAAGCTGACTTATCCGGACTGGGATTGAGTTTGGGCGATGAACCTGCAGTCACGTGAATGGAAAATTTCTGGGCTTCTAGATCTGTGGCTTGGCCTGAGATGAACCTTGATTGAGCTGACGGTACCTCATACCTTGGGTACCTGTACAATATATGAAAACTCGAACATTCTCGAAGGGCAACAGTGTGATTGGTAAGACAACGGATATAGCAGTTGAGGCTTTGGCAGTAAATCAAGCAGTGTCATTTGAGGCACCAGATGAACTTTGATATTATCCAGGGTAGCTTACAGTTGTTGTCTGAAAGTACCGGGCACTTCGTACCCTGGTCATAGTCAGGTAAGGTACCTGTACGACTACTTGCACCGGTCTGTGGCTAAGCCTCGGAACTCGCCGCCAGTGGCTCCAGCGTCCAGAAGCCCCCATCAACTCTGCATAAACCTCAACCAGCTAATTCTGCATCCTCTCCAAATCGGCAACCCAACTCACTCACCCAATTCGCCGCCAAGCAAAGTAACGCTCCGCCCTCAGAAGCTCCAAAAGGCTCCAACTCGCTCACAAGCCTCTCTCACTCTATTCCACACATTTAAATCCTCGGCCGACTCAAGAAAGCAAGGGGGACAGACAGGCAAGGCAGCTGTGCTTCCTTTTCAGTGGCCATCGAGGTGAGCCCGGCCCAACTTTGTCGAGCCCGATCTGCGACCCGTTGTTTGCGTTGCCGTTGCGTTGCCGTTGCCGTTGCTCTTGACAACCCGCTGCTCCTCTTCTTTTTTTTTCTTCTTCTTCTTTTTCTCTTCCTTGCCTTGCCTGGTCCTGGGATAGGGCTGGCTGGACCCGTTTTCCCATCCACGGCCCATCCGTTCGTTGGGGACGGACGGCTCTCCTTTGCGGGGACTCGGACTCGGACGCGGACAAGCTGGTCTGGCGGTGATTCTGCCCTTTTATCTGCCCCAGAGCTGCGAATCACGAATTACACACGCATCGCCGCCTGCTGCCCGGCCTGTCACGCACGCTCGTCTGCCTTGTCTGCCCGCTGTGCTGTGCCTGCTTCGTGTCCCCGACTAGATGGCGTATGCCCTCTCTCTCTATATTCCACACGAGTGCTTCTCATCCTCTCTGACGCATCTACCTTGTTCCACCTGATATCGTGGATACGAAACATATATACATACCTATATATGAGAGCAACAGTCGCGCCTCAGATGCACATGGCGTGATATCAGCACCAGCCTGCTTTACAGCTCATTTACTCTTGTTTCGCTCTTGTCTGCTTTGTCTGCAATCTTTCGCAAACAGCGAGCGGTGCACTATCCTGTTCAAAAATAGCCTTCCATTTTCATCGAATTACATCAGCCTCAAAGCGCTCATCTGCTAGCCTGGCCGTCTCGTCGTCGCTAGTCCTTGTTGTCTATCTATTCGTCATCTGTTCATCGTCAGATTCTGTGGTCTCGGCGTCGCCAGGTCGTTAACCATCATGCCTAGAGACGATTTGTCCATCGACTTCGTCAAGAGGATGCCGCAGGCAGAGCCTCTCGACCCCGGCTTGATCCTCGATGACTGGATCAACCGCGTCCAGAACCTCCCCGAGGAGATTCGCTTCATCCAGGAGGAGGTCGCAGACAAGGACCGCCAGTACAACGAATGCATCCGCATGATTGACGACCGTGATGCAAAGATTCAGAAATGGATCAAGACGAATGGGAGTCATGAGCCAAATCCAAAGGAGGATATGCTGCGAGCCCAGATCCGAGAGAGCTATGCCCGCGCCGATCAGCTCTCTCAAGACAAGATCAACCTGATGCAGAGGCTGCAGCTCGTCATGGACAAGCACGTGCGGAGCCTGGATGTCCAGATCAAGCTGCTCTACGATCGCGCCGAGCCAGGCTTCACAGACCCCGACGAGGTTCCCTCACTCCTCCGGCCCAGTGCCGCAAATCACAGCGCCCCCTCCATCCGCACCTTGAATCTATCCAACAACATCAACCCGGCCGGTCCTCAGGCTTCACCTCGCAATCCCGTTGCCGGCTCTGCCAACCCGGCCATGGTCCGGCTCCCCAGCCACCCCCAGATCAGACAATCCCAGGCTCAGCAACATGTCGCCCAGTACAACCAGCATCCATCTTCCGCACCAACCACGCCCGCTGCAAGCATCATCCTGAACAGGCAGCGAGAGAGCTCGGCTGGGCCGGCAACCAAAAGGGGTCCACGGTCTATCACGGGACCCGGAAATTTGCCCGCAACGTCGAGTGGTTTGGCGAGACATTCATCCCTTGGACCGGGTGTACCCAAGAGCGGCTCCATTGGCTCCGGAGCCGGCGCTACTGTCCGGGCAGGCAGTGCTGGGCCGAGAGCGGGATCGGTCAAAGGCGCAGTGGGTGTAGGGGGTCGCAGAGGCACCCCGACCATGACCGGCCGGAAGAAGCCGCCCAACAGGTCATCACTTTCGCGTGTGAAGAAGGCGTCCAACCGAAACTCCCCTGCGTCGACGGCTGATAGTGACCTGTCGGACGCTGGGAGCGGCAGCGGCGAAGAAGACGACGGTCATGAGCCACGGCCGAGGGCCCCCATGGCGGACGGCAAAGACGGCGACGGAGATGAAGCGCTTGGAGACGCCGAGGATGACGAAGAAGGCGGCGACGACAAACGGTACTGCCTATGCCACAACGTGAGCTATGGAGACATGGTGGCCTGCGACAACGACAATTGCCCCTACGAGTGGTTCCATTGGTCCTGTGTTGGGCTCAAGAGCGAACCAAATGGCACTTGGTACTGCCCTGAATGTACCGAGAAGTTTCAACGAAAGGGAAAATGAAACATATTGATGTAGTTGCGCAGGTCATGGTATGTTTGAATTTGCACAGCCCTTGCCTAGGTAGTTAGCCAATCTGGAGAGGGCCCCTGAGATTTGGGGGATTCCTCGGGAAGGAATAACAGTTAATAACTGCGTTCTGTCGTCTGTCGTCTTGGTGTCGACGATGCCGCGAGTGCACCTTACTGCTTCTGCAAGACGCAGTGAACTACGCCGCGGCGTACACCCTCGCTCTCTTCTCTCAGTTCTGTAACCGTGGCACCCTTTGACCGGGACAACTCAATGAAGTCGTCCAATGAGCCGCCGACCCCAAAGTATAGTCGCTTGGCAGCTACATAGGCAGCTGCCGTCGCGCCAGAAGCCTGCTCACGGTCCAGCACAGCAAAGACAGTCTGTGCAAACGCCTGCAGGGCAAAGGGAGAGTAAATGGTCTCTGCTCCGATCATGAGCGTCCTCGGTGAGGCGGACCCCGATGACAAGGCCGGCAAATCGTACAGGCAGCTGATGAACTCGGGGGACCACGCCCCGGAGATGAAGGACAGGTGGATGCCGCTGGACGCGAGGAAGTTCTCAAAGGCCTGGACGATGCTCGGGGACAGCTCGAGCTCGCCTTCGATGCTGAAGGCGTCGGCGAGGACGGGATCGTCGTGGGCGTGGTGGAGGGCCCAGGCGAGGAGGAAGTTGGGCAGGGTGACGAGGCGGAGGACGGAGGGGTTGTAGTCTGCGAGGATGAGGGAGCAGGGGGGTTGGGGCCACATGTTGCGGGACTGGCGGTGCATGATCCAGGTGAAGAGGGCGAGGGAGGGGAGTGCAGTTCCGCAGCCGAGCTGAAGATGAGTGAGTTAGTTGGATATATAGAACTGGTAGTGAATACTTGGGCAAAGAATCTTAAGAGAGAGAAACGGATATCGTGAGTGATGACTGGATTCGTGGAGCGTACCTCGATCACACGGAGCGACGAAGCCTGCTGAGCGGCCGTCAGCTCGTCCTGAGCAGCGAGCACCTTGACGAGATCGATGCTGCTCTCCCAGCTCTTGAAGCCGCCCTCGTAGATGCCCGTCTTGACGTCGTGCTTGCCGAGGCCGCCATCGTCGACGCGGTCTTGGCCGCTGGAGCCGGACAGGACGTCGTCGTCCTCGGCCATGAGCTGGACCCGGACGTCCCAGAGCTCGCGGCGGGGGAGGCTCAGGCGGGGAGCGTAGCTGTCGTTGGGGACGTCGTTGGCGAGGTCGATGTCGAGGGTGTCGTAGGCGATTTTGGAGGGCAGCTGGGCGAGGAGGGAGGAGAGCGGGTGGGGGGTTGCGGGGAGTTGGGGCTTGCCGGCGACGGGGAAGGCGCTGTATGATGAGGGGGGTTGAGATTCGGGTTGGAGTTGAGGTTGATGTTGAGGTTGAGGTTGAGGTTGAGGTTGAGGGTGAGGTTGAGGTTCGTTAAGATCGGGCTCTATGTCGTCTCCAGAGAAGCCAAATGAGAAAGACATGTTGACGATTTGCAGCAGTAGAAGCCTCTGGTATGAGCTCAAGTGGTGGAGTGAAGTGAGTGGACTGAGCTCCTTGAGCAAAGATGAGTGACGGATGAAGAGGCTTGTGTGAAGAGAGAGTGTCAAATCTTGATGAATGATTTTATAAGATGCAGTTTCTGGCCTGGTGGTGGTCTGTTTGGTGGGGCAAGGTACTTACATACTGCCCATTGACCTTTTGCTCTGCTAGTTCTAGGGCCCGCGGCTCTGATTGTTGCCTTTAGCCTCCAGACAATGCTGAGCAACTTCTAGACTACCTCTTATACTGATGTTGTCACCTTAAACGATTGAAGTATAGCATTGCATCTGGGCTTGACGATTCTACTCATAGCTGCCCTCAGCTGACCCTTGGAAAATCTCCTACACGAGATATCACGACCGAGACAATTGCTTTGAAACGGCCTGCCTTTCACGACACGTTGATGTCATATCCTCTCGCCTGAGCATCCTCTCATCTCAGTCCCCTTTCATCCCATCTCATCTCGTCTCGTCTCAACCACCAAATACACAACCACATTTAAAAAAGCCGCAACATGCGCCCGTCAATCGCCCGACTGGCCTCCGCCGCGGCCATGCAAAACGGCGGCGGCCTGCGCCCCAAGCCAATGGCCCTCCTGCCGCCCATCCCGCTCTACCGGCGCCTCCTGCGCGCTCACCGAAAATACCTGCCGCCGGACATGAGGGTCCTAGGCGACGAGTACGTCAAGGCGGAGTTTAGGGCTCATCGCAACGTGGACAATCCTGCGCATTTGGTACGTGTGTGTGTGTGTGTGTGGGATGAGAACAAGACGGTGTGGTCAAAGGGGGAGAGAGAGAGAGCCGGATGTGATGACTTTCGGTTTTCTGTCTGGGTTCATCTTACTGTACTCCGGCTCACGGTCTTACTACTACTGCCTCATGGAATTATGGATAGAATGAGTTGTCTGCGTTGTGATGCTGACTTTGGAACTCTCTAGATCGGCTTCCTTTCCGAATGGCAAATGTATGCTCAGCAAATCGAAGGCGAGTCCTGGGTGGGCGAGAAGATTGACCAGAGCAAACTCCAGAAAATGAGCGGTAAGCCCCTTTCTCACATCATCTCCCAGCCCCAAATGCCATTGTCATGAGCAGAGCAGCTGAGTGTATCCCCCACAGACGAGCAAATCCAGCAGCTGTATGAGTTGATGCAGGCTATCAAAAAGCATCACAACGGAGAAGATGCTGAATAGCCCCGGCTCGAAAGGCATCTTGTGAATTAAGTAATCTGTAGAATTAGACTGTATATTACGATCTTCTTATAAAAGGGCATTGGCTTCTATCATGAGTTGAATATGTCTAATCTAACCGCCCATCTACTACCTCCCCAATGCCTCGGCAATCCATGCCGCCTGAATCGCACTCACTTTCTTTGCGTAATTCTTGTTCGTATACACGTGCTCAAGGAACATGATGGCCTCCTTCTTCTGCCCATGCATGACACTCGAAGGGTGGATGGCAACCACATGCTTGCCGTGCACCGTCACAAAGCTCCCGTCCGGCGCCAGCATCGCCGTCCTCATTGCGAAGCCCCTGAGGAAGCACTTGATCACCGACTCCGCCCTTTCCGGCGACAGAGGCGTAAACGGCTGGGGATCGGGCGGTGGCATCTCGGAGAGAAGCTTCTCCTTCAAGCACATGCCTCGAAGCTGCCGGCGAATGTTCAACGCCTGCTTCATGTTTCGGATGTTGATCTTGCGCTTCTTGCACCAGCCGATCCGGTCCGAGTTCTCTGCGGCATACATCTGCATCGTTGTCAGATACGTGATGATGTCGCCCTCTCGTCTCTGCACGTCCTTGCGATACTCTTCTACTTCCTCCGAGCCCTCCTCCGACTGCACGTGCATGAAGATGTCATCGCCTGATGTGAGACAGGAGATGGCATCAATCACCTCGAGGACGCAGTCAAACTCGGGTCCTGCAGCGGCAAGGAGAACAGCCCCCAGGGGAGCCGAAAGCGGAAACCTGGCCATCGTTTCGCCCGCCGCCGTGATGGTGCCGTCGTCCGCAAGTGCTCCCAGGAAATGCAAATGAAGCAGGGCCATTTCGATCGCCGCAGGCTCTGGTGCGTCTATCAGGGGAAAGGCCATGACATCCTGTATGCCGCGCGCTTTCATGGTAAGAACGGCCCCCAGGACATCGTTTCTCAGAATCTCCGGGAGGTCTGAGTCTTGAAGGCTGTTGAAGGCCTCTTCCGTGTAAAGCCGGAAGCATTTGCCTGGGCCCTCACGGCCGGCACGACCAGCACGCTGCACGGCGGATGACTTTGAAATGGGCTTGGCCAATAGCGACTCCATGCCGAGCCGCGGTCGGTACTGCTTCACCTTGGCTTTGCCACAGTCGATGACATATCTCACGCCCGGGACTGTGACGGACGTCTCGGCAATGTTGGTAGCGAGGACGACTTTGCGTGTGCGAGGGGTCTTGGCGGGTCGAAAGGCCATACTCTGTGCTTCAATCGAAAGCTGTCCATACAGGGGAACGGCTACGATCTTGGGCACGTTAGACGCAAGAGTCGTGGCATATTCCTCGATGAGCCGCTGCGCAGCCTCGATATCCTCCTGGCCGTTGAGGAAAGCCAAGATATCCCCGGGCAACGGCTCTTCGACGTGAACTTTGAAAATCTTCTTCAGCAGCGCATCTTGGATGTCGGGCACCGGCCGGGGTTCGTAGTGTATCGTGACGGGGTATTGGCGGCCCTTGATCCGCAGCAGCTCGACATTGCTCGCCTTGTCTCTTCCTTCCGCAGCCGCGTTGCCGAAGAACTCCTGGATGACACCCACCTCGGCCGTCGCACTCATGATGATGACCTTGAGCGGAATGCCTCCTCGTTGCGTTTGATCCCCAAACAGGATCTGTTTCAGAAATCCGGCCAGGAGATCAACGTCTAGGCTTCGCTCGTGGATTTCGTCAATGACGACGGCGCTGTACTGTCTCAGGTAGGGATCCCGAAGCAGCTCCTGCAGCAAAGTACCTTCTGTCAAGAACTTGATCTTGGTTCCCTTGGGCACTTGGTGATCGAATCGAACCGAGTATCCCACAAGCCCGTCAGGCCGTCCCTTGCCGAGGGGAGTGCCCGCCTCGACTGAAACACGCTGCGCCAGCGTCGTGGCAGCAACTCGTCTCGGCTGCGTGATGGCGATCATGCCGCCCACATATCCCTCCTCTTGCCGGCCTGGCAGCTTGACCTTGTGTCGTCTGCACCAGGGCTCCTGGTAGAGGAACTGCGGCACCTGCGTACTCTTTCCGGAACCAGTCTCTCCCACAATGACAATGACATCGGTGCCCACGCGCTTCACGACCGTTCGGATCTCGTCTTGGTGTTGCCATATCGGCAGCTCCCGGCGAGCTTTGAGCAACGGGTTCTCCTTGGAGCTGCCTGCATTTCGAGCCTTGCCATGTGTTTCGGTCTTTTCGCGCGGCGTTGATTTCGGCGGTTGTTGTGATTGTTGTGGCGCGGCTTTCGATGGCTGCTCTTGCGACGGAGTTGAGGGCGTTGATGTCAGGCTGCTTGCCTCGGCTTGTTTGGGCTTGGGGGAAGAAGAGAGATATCCGGCCACCGAGATGGCCTTGCCTCCAATTGTGACGGTTCCTGAATCTTGTCGAACTTTTCGTCGTTTGGGCGCATGCTCTGTCGAGTTTGAGGCAGCCATTGTCGAGAGATGAGGTAGGGTCGAGGAGGAGGAGGAGGAGGAGGAAGAAGAAGTGAATTAGGAGAGGCTGCACGAGAAACTTTAGCAGCCAGACATTGTTGGTTGGAACTTGAATTTCTTTTTTCTTCGTCTCTGGAAATGTTTCTCAAAATTTCACATGCATGAAGGTCACTGATAAGATATCGACGGTGCCCAGTGCAAAAGTCGGCCACCTGGTGTGGATTTTGCTAAAGGTGGGTTGCTTACCTAATACTGCAGAAGAGGTACTGGAAGGGCTAACACTGACTCAGATTCTTGTTTCAATCTAGGTAGTACTCCGTATATGGATAGATAGAATGTATATGTCCTCGACCGTGATGTATTTCATCGAGAATATCTGACAGATTCTGTTCCATCGGCTTATTCTTCAGTAGACATTTTAGGGGTGTCTCTCCTCTGCTGTGGGTGGGCCAACTGCAGTGCCCGCCAGGGTCCTCGTCCCACCTGCACGCTAGTTCCTTACGGGGTACTTCTACGCATTTAGAGTGGCTCAGATTAGTAGGGAGTTGGCACCCAAGCCTCACCACTGCGTCTTTGTTCTTCTTCTTGTGACATCTCCTTTCTCTCGCATCAGTAACGTGCCGCCTTTTTTCTCTTCGTTTTCCTTTTTTCTCTTTCACTGCGGCACTCGCAACAATACCCTTTTGATTCAATCAGCATCAGCACCACACCACACCAGAGCACAATGAAGAAGTTCGGCTTCGGCAAGAAGAGCGACGATGGCGAGGACGCCAACCGAAGCGCCCTCTTCGGCAGTCGCAAGAAGCACTCGCCCGCCCCCTCGGACAACCCGTATGCCAACGCAGGCGCCAGCGACCCCTATGCCGAGCAGACGAAATATGCCAACATGGGCGCCTACCAGCCGGGCCAAGGCGCGCCCAACAACGGCGCCCGACCGCCCCCTGGAGGCGGCTATGCCTCGTACCAGGGCGGACAGAACGCAGGCCCTCCGCAGACGGCCTCCTCAGGCTACGGCAGCGACCGATACGGCTCGGGCGGCGGCTACGGCTCCAACCGCTACAACAGTGGCCCTCCTCAGGCTGTTCCGTCGGGGGCTAGGGGCCCTGGAGGCTACGGCGGCTTCGGTGACGCTCCCGACACCAACAGAGATGCCCTCTTCGGCGGAGCGGCGCAGCGACTCGAGCAAAAGCAGCAGGCGGCTCCAGCACCTGGCGGCTCCAGCACGCCATCAGGTGTCTCTGGCGGTTCCTATGGTGGCTATGGCGAACAGCGGGAGCTGACAGAGGAGGAGCAAGAGGAGGCCGACTACCAGGCTATTCTCGCTGAAAAAAGGCAGCTTCAGCAGGAGAGTGTCTCGTCAGTACAGCGCTCGGTGCAAATGGCCAGACAGGCCAACGAAGTCGGACGTGCAACCCTGGCTCGTCTCGGTGCCCAGGGCGAACGGCTGCACAATACCGAGAAGAACCTCGACCTCGCGGCCAACCAGAACAAGATCGCTCAGGATAGGGCAGCTGAGCTGAAGACGCTCAACGGCAGCATGTTTGCGGTCCACGTGGGGAACCCCTTCACGTCCAAACAGCGCCAACAAAAAGCCGACGAAGAGATCTTGGCCCGTCATCGGGCTGAGCGAGAGCAGCGAGAAACCACGCGGCGCGACGGCTACGCAGCCACCCAGCGCATGGAGCAGAACATGCGCCAGCTGAACACGGGCATTGGCCGGCAGCAGGGCCGCAAGAAGGATTACGGCAAGTTCAACCTGGACGACGAGGAGGGCGCCGACGAGCTCGAAGACCAGATCGACGAGGGTCTCACCGAGCTGGAGGGACAGGTCAAGATGATGAACATGGTCGGCCGGGCCATTGGCAGCGAGGTGGATGCTCAGAACAAGCAGATTGACCGCATCATGAACAAGGTAAATCACCCTCTGACTCTTTGTCCGACTGCCGGCATCGGATGGCTAATGCTTGCTTGCAGAGTGACGCGGTTGATGACGCTACGAGGATGAACAGAGAACGGCTGGCTCGTATCAGGTAAAGCGATTAATAGAGGCTTCAAGTTGGTGTCTAGATGATTATAGACTACGGAGTTGTGCAAGGCTTGACGTGTGTTTATGACATAATGTATTGATTTATGATATGCATTACATACCATGTGTCTTATTTGGAAACGATGATTCTTTTCTTTTATTCTTCAAAATGCAGGTAGACTGTCGGTAATAGAGCTGGAGGCGTGTGATATTATATTCCGTGGATGTATGGGCATGGCGCTCGCGTTACGACCCGGAATTCCCCATGTTATGGCAGTACTTTGCACGAGATGGAAACCATCGGGCTTAGCGAACGACATCTTAGTCAGGCAAGTACTGCGCCATACCAGCTCCTCGGCATCAATACCCTCAACAGCACGGCCGGCGGGTTACATCATCATGGCTCAACCAGGGACAAGTACCGGCCTATCCCCGTTCAACGTACTCCGTATCCCTTACAAGGTTTACCTCACCTCGGGTTCTCACGCAGGCATCAGGAGCTCTGTTTGAGTCACACCTACGGTCAGTCAGTGGCTTGGCTCTGTCCGTCACCTTCACTCATGGCCTGACTTGGCGCTCGATTGATTCTGCTTGTATATATTTCCGCTGTCCTTCATCGCTCCTCATATTCCAACGCCAGCTCCCTTGCCATCGCTCATCGTCTATATGTTACTCCATCTACACGCTTGATTCTTAGGGACCTTGATAGGAGGCTCCTCGCATTACCTGCAGCCAGTGTCGCAGCCGCTCACCATGATACGCATTGCCCGGCATTGCTTTGCACATACACATCGGACCATGAGAGTATGAACCATCTTGCCTTGGTAGAGCAGGGAGAATCAGATCAAATCACCACAAGTTTGCGCCAATGGCCTCCGTCTTCACGTACGATCCGGACCCTCCTCGCGTCTCGTCGCCCTGGATCCAGGCCGATGATGCAGACAGCTCGCCGGGCCCCGGGGCGGCAGTGACTCAGACCGGCTTGCTGTCCGAGTATGGCGTCACGAGGCTGGAAGCAGAGCCGCAGACGGGCCCCATCGAGTACAAGCTTCATCTGCTGCTGCGGTCACGGCGGAGCTACGTGTACATGAGCACCGTGCGCCAGAAACGAGACAAGCTTCATGCCCAGCCTGGAGACGTCGCGGCGCTGTACTCGGCGTCTCCGACCCCTTCCTCGTCCAACCAGCCTCGCCAGGAGCGTCTCCAGCGCCTCACGACGCAGCTGCTATGGCGCCTGCAGCAGTCGTCGCCGTATCATGCGTCGAGCTCCCGAGAAGTGAGGATCCCGAAGCTATCCGACGGCAAGGGAGATGCCGAGCCGCTGGATGCACACGGCACCCAAATGCCGGGTCTTGAAGAGTCGCAGGGCGCTCTATACGAGATAGGCGTCGCTGACGATGGAACGCTCATCGGACTCAGCAGGGACGAGCTGGACGAGAGTATTGCTACTCTGAAGAACATGGCCGCGAGCCTGGGCTGCGGCGTCACGGTGTTGCGGATGGTGATTGTGGGCGAATGTGAATGGATCGATGTCGCAGAACCCGATGGCAATGCTGTCCAGAATCCGATCCAGGTCACAAAGCAGGACAAACTCTGGGTGGCTGAGGCATTGATCACGCCCAATACAGAAACACAGCGTTCAAAGTCGCTTCAAGGTGTCCAGAGCCGTGGAGGATCCAGTGGTGGAACTCCTTTGCAATCATCCACGTCTGCTACCGCGCCGCCAGGTCATGCCAAGTCTACGACACCTCAGCTGCGGGTGACACTGACGGGTCCCATAGCGTCGGGGAAGTCGAGTCTCTTGGGGACGTTGTCGACAGGCACTCTGGATAATGGTCGAGGCAAAAGCAGGTTGAGCTTGCTGAAGCATCGCCATGAGATGGCATCCGGGATGACCAGCTCCATCGCGCAGGAGCTCATCGGATACAAGGAAAGACTCATTTTCAGCTTCTCTCACCGCAACATTGAGTCGTGGCTGGACATTCATGACTATGCGAACAATGGCCGGCTCGTCTTCATGTCTGATTCAGGTGGCCATCCAAGGTATCGACATACAGTCTTCCGCGGGCTGATGAACTGGGCTCCGCATTGGATGGTCCTCTGCATTGCTGCAGATGACGCCGAAGTGGCTTATGACATGGCTTCTACGGTGACGGACTCGGGAGACGCTGATCTGGTCAAGGCGCATTTAGATCTCTCGCTCAAGCTCGACGTTCCGTTAGCCATCGTCATTACCAAGCTGGACCTCGCGTCCAAAGCAAGCTTGCAGAAAACAATGACCAAGATACTCGCTGCTATCAGGGATGCGAAGCGGATGCCGAAGCTCCTTCAGCCGGACCAGCAGCCACAAGATCAGCTGGCTGAAATTCCACAACCAGACTGGGACAAGGTGCAGGATTACGTTGAGAGCATTGCCGAACAGGGACGCCCCCTGAAGCATGTTCCCATTGTCTTCACCAGTGTCTTGAAGGGTGTCGGCGTTGGCCTTGTCCATGCTCTGCTTGCAAGCCTGCCTCTGCCAGAGATGTCGACCACGACGACGCCGCCGCCGCCGCAGAATGGTTCCACAGAAACTAGGACACAGCCGGAGCAGCCAAACGATCTCTTCCATATCGATGACACGTTCAATCTGCCAAGATCCTTTGATGACTCGCTATCAAACGCGGACGGGGTCATTGTATCCGGTCACGTTGGCCTCGGCAGCTTCTCAGTGGGACAGACTGTCGTTGTAGGGCCCTTCTCGACTGGCCACGGCCGTGTCTCCGCCTCTGAAGACCAATCGTCGCCTGATGATCGTGGGTCGCCCATGCTGGACGCAGTAGCAGCCGGACATGCAAGTAGCGGCAGGGGGGTGTACGAAACGCCACCTGTCATTGCTGCAGACGAGTGGCAGAGGGGCCGCATTGTAAGCATCCGCAACCTTCGCCTACCTGTGGGCACTTTGGAAGCTGGCCAGGTGGGCACTATCGGGATCGTGTTTGAGCAGCTCCAAACCGAACTGATGCTTCTGAAAACGGAGCCGCCGCAGATCAGGAGAGGCATGGTCATGGCGATACCGCCTGTCGACGCGCTGGGCAGTCAAGTCGCTCTCCAGGCTGCTCGTGGGTTTACGGCGGAGTTTGACGAGGATGCCGCGCAGTTCCCTCCATCGGGTACAACAGTCAATGTGCTTTTTGCTTGTGTCCGAACTGCTGCCCGGATCGTTGACGTCTCGACTCAAAGCCGCGGCAGAGCAAATGAGACAGCTGCGGCGTCTGATGCCGACAAAAGAGCCGAAGCTGCAGGGCATCTCTCGGAAGAAAAGCTGACCAAGGTATCGGTAGAACTGGTTCATAGTCGCAAGTGGGCTGAGCTGGGGACCTCGGTGATAATCATGGGGAATGGCAGTCAGGACGCATCAGGATTGCAGGGTCTTGTTGGAAAGATAACGGACGTTGTAACATGAAGCATGATATGTGAAGTACACAAGTTGAAGGCCACATCATTAGTAGGTTGGCTTGTTTCATTATAGTACTGGTAATAGATTTTTGGTTTGTCAAAAAGCCAACGGGTAATCGCTTTCTGCATTGTCGTTCCTCTCCTTGGCCGGTTCAGCTGATGCATGCCTCATCCCCTCTCCTTTTAAGACAAGCCCTTCCCGCTTTCAAGCCCTCACCAAGCCATAGAATAAGGTCCACGTCAGAATGAATCCCGGTAAGCCATTGAAGATGGGACTGGTCCAGAGCTCGAGAGCGCCCTTGTAGTAGCGGCCGGTGTCGAGGACGCTGCGGCCTTCGGCCAGAGAGCCCGGCGCGAGCTTGAAGACGTAGAAGAGGAGGCTGGTTGTTAATGAGAGGGCGATGTAGTAGATGAAGCCATAGTAGGACTCGAGGCCGAGGATGCCTGCGCTGACGCCAAAGAGGGAGGCCGTCAGGCTGTGGAGGTTGGTGAGGGACTTTGAAGTGAGGTTAGACTGGGCTGGACGTTGTGATGCAAATGACTTCATGGGCCATGAGCTCAGTACATAGCTGAGGGAGAGGGTGAGGCAGTCGGGTGAGAAGGATGGATGTACCTTTGTGTTGTGGACGACGGAGTCTTGGACGATGGGGTTGATCTGGAGCTCCTGTTCCGACATGTTTGTGGCGATGATGACGTGTGGATTGATGGGGTGAATTCAAGGTGACGTGAATGAGATGATGATGTTGATGAACTTGAAGTGACAGCTTGGAGACAGCTTCAAGTGCTGGGCAGCCGGGGTACGTACCTCAAGTTTGGCACCCTGCCAGTGGTCTGCTTTTTACGGGCCGAAAGGGCTCCGACATCCGTGCCATTGCAGGTACGTACCCCGCGGGGGAGTGAATGCCAGCCAGTTGGTGGGGTCTTCCAGCAATTGAGCCTGGACTGAAGGCTGGTCTGCCATTTTGCAGTTATGCTACCGAGTGCCTCCAGCTGTGACGAAACCTTTTACAAGCTGCACATTGACCTCTGCCTGGACACCACGATGGAGCACAACTTTGAGCCGTTGAAGAACGATCTGCTGCTGCGGGCGGCATGGGGTGGGTTTTGTCTGCCGATTGTTGCTGCGGAATGGTTGCTATGAGATTCTTTGGCTGGGCCTGTTGCTTATACGTTTGTGTTGCGCCCATCGATTAGGACAGACCGTGGAGAGACCTCCCATGTGGGTGATGCGCCAAGGTATGTTATGGCTGTTTGACTTATGGCCCCCGTCTTGCGAGAGTTATTAGCGTCTGACCCCCGAGATGTCGTCCAGCCGGCCGCTACCTCCCGGAATACCATGAAGCCAAGGGCACCCGCGACTTCTTCGAGTGCTGCCGCGACCCCGAGGTGGCCTCGACGCTGACGCTGCAGCCCGTGGAGCGCTTCGCGGGCCTGCTGGACGCGGCCATCATCTTCTCCGACATCCTCGTCATCCCGCAGGCCATGGGCATGCAGGTCGAGATGGTGGACAAGAAGGGCCCGCACTTCCCGAGCCCGCTGCAGGACCCCGAGGACGGGCAGTACGGGCGCGTGCTCGCGGGCGACGTCGACGTCGCCGCCGAGCTGGGCTACGTGTACGAGGCCATCACGCTGACGCGGAGGAAGCTGGCGGGGCGGGTGCCGCTGATTGGCTTCTGCGGCGCGCCGTGGACGCTCTTCTGCTACATGGTCGAGGGCGGCGGGACGAAGCTCTTTGCGCAGTCCAAGAAGTGGATATACAAGTACCCCGACGAGTCCAAGAGGCTGCTGGCCAAGATTGCGGATGTCTGCGTGGAGCACCTGGCTCTGCAGGTCAAGGCTGGTGCTCAGGTATGGATGTTTTTTTTTGTTTCGATGTCGGGGGGTTGAAGCCAGCTAACTGTGGTTGTGTGTGTGTACAGCTGGTGATGGTGTTTGATTCATGGGCGGGAGAGCTGTCTCCCGCGTCGTTCAAGGAGTTTTCAGAACCCTACCTTGCCCATATCGCGCAGAAGCTGCCGCAGAAGCTGCAGGAGCTGGGACTGGAAAAGGTGCCCATGACTGTGTTCCCCAAGGGAGCCTGGTATGCTCTCGATGCGGCGTGCGACTTGGGATACAACGTCGTCGGCATGGACTGGCTGCAGGACCCTGCCGAGGCTGTGCGGATTCGGGGCGACAGGAACGTTGTCTTCCAGGGCAATGCCGACCCTGGAGTTCTGTACGGCTCAAGAGCCGCCATCACCAAGGCCGTCGAGGACATGGTCAAGGGGTTCTGGACCGAAAAGAAGAAGGGCTGGATCGCCAACTTGGGTCACGGTAGGATGATATATGTTGTTGCACGTGTGTTTTACATTGCTGACCCGCCTCGTTTTCTTAGGTATCACACCGGGAGTCAACCCGGACAACCTGAGATTCTTCTTTGAGGAGATTCATCGCTTGACTAAACCATAAAGTCACAGCAAAAGTCAAGAAGCAGAAACGAACCGTCGGACAATGAACAAAGGGAAGAGATGGAAGAAAAAAAGGTAAAAAGACCAACTCTCAACTCAGCAGCAGAGTCAGACTAGTGTATTGCACTGGACAAAGCCGTACTGTAAGCCCGATCTAAAAAGAGAAAGGAAAAAAAGAACCAAGAACTGCTCCGTCTGTTGAATTGCCCTTTTGATTCTGGATGCCATTTCCTGATTGAAGCCCACAAACAATTCTTGTCTTCTTTTTTTCTTTTGGACCACCGAAAAGACTCCGTACCTTAGCATAACCCTGGCAGAATGCGCCGTCGAAACTCACGAAAGGAAAAGCCACGAACCAAAATAGAACCTTGAAGAAAAAAACAAAACCGGAGGTATCTGAAGAAAAAGAGGAGATGAAAGACCAGCGGAAGAAGAATAAATAAAAAGGAAGGAAGAGAGCCGTGAGCAAGCCCAGCGCTCTTTTGTCCGTGTGTGACGTGTGACGCTTCATCTACTTCTTGCCGAACAGCCACCGCCGCTTCGTTGCTCCCTCAGCCTTGTCCGTCTTGTTGTTGTCGACCGACTTGTCAGAGGCCTTGTCCGACGTCCTCTCGGGGGCCTCGTCGATGGCCTGCTCGACGCTCCGGTTGCGCGCCAGATCTTCGAGTTGTTCCTCGTCGCCCTTGAAGACGTTGCCTGCGCCGCCGCGGCCGCCCAGCTGGGCTCCCGCGCTGAGTCGCCTCGGTACTCTGTAAAGGAAAAAAAAAAGATCCGCGTTAGAAATTGTTCTGGATCGGCAACATGCGCCCATCAAGGTAGCATAAGAAAGAGAGAGAGAGAGAAAGGCGACAATCACATCGCCGCTCTCTCTCTCTCCCTGATGAGTCAAGGGGGGGGGGGGGGGGGGGGGGGGGGGAGGCAGTCGAACTTACGCCTGGACGTCCTGACGGAGACGGGTCTCTTTGGGATCGTTGTTCTTGGTCATGTTGCCGGTGCCGCCGCGGCCGGTGGTGACGACGGGGGTCTTGAGCACGGGGGTCTCGAGGTCGGAGGTGCTGATTTTGGCGGACTTGGCGGCGTCGGCCATGTTGCCCGCGCCGCCGCGGCCATGGGAGGCGAACTGGGCAGTCATGTGTGGCGGGTGTGCTGCTGTGAATTTCTGAGGATGTATTTTGCAAGTTGTGAAAGGCGATTTGTCCTCCGTTGAGTGGGCGAGTAGTTGTAGAGGGGCGGAGATTGTTTTGTTGGCGAGAGAAAGCGATGACGATGATGGTGGTGATGGTGATGATTCAACAGCCTTGGGAAATGGTGCAAGTTCGAGTTTGGTAGCCTTACAGCAGTTGTTAGTGCTTGTTTGTAGGGGCCTAGCGGGTCATCTGCCACAGGGGAATTTTTTGTTTTTTCCTTTTCTTTTTGTTCTTTTTTCCTCAGCGCTAGAGCGGACGGGGACTGCCTTGCGTTAAGCATAAAACGAGGCCGAATGCGGTTTAGGGCGGGCACCTGACGACTGAAAGCAGCTGATGCGTTCCATGAATAGAATCAATTGATGAGTCGGTAAATCAACGGAGTATTGAGTAGTATTATGAGATGGAATGAAGAAGCCCAAGGCAACTCTCGTCTCTGTTGCTCATCCATCTGCTGTGTTAGACTCCATCATCATCTTGATATACTATTGCTCCTTCAACTGATATTCGGGATACACCTACAACTACAAAATACCACCTCATCGCCCACCGCACCATCCAACCCTTCGATCCACACCCGGCTACGGCTAGACCAGCCTTCCCACCCCCTCCTCCCTGACTCCCCCAACCCCAATCCTCCCGCTCCAGCTGCTGGCTGCCAATAAGCGCTAATCCACCGCGTCCCAGCGAAACAAAGAAGCGCCCTCAACACCCAACGCAAGCATTGAAGCGCCATCTCTGCACCTGCAGCTGCAGGCTTTTGGCACCCAGTGGAGCACCAGCAGCTGAGCCGCATCCAGTTGCGAGCGCGGGTGATTAAGAGGCGTATGTAATAAATAATCAAAATGGCTTCGTCCCCCCCTCTCCCAGAGGAATCCTCTCCCCCTCCCCCCACATTTCCTGCCTTGTGATTCTGCCTTATCGTTCTCTCTCTTTTTTTGGGAGTGAGCGACGTCTTTGCTTGTGACTCTTTCTGTTCCTGTTTTCTTTCTTCTTTTCTCTTCATCTTTTTTATGAGCTGTTGCTCGTGACGGAAAAGAAGAAAAGATGGCCAGCAGCCTCTACGACTCCGACGAGGAGTACCGAATCCACGTCGCCCGCCGCCAGTCGCCCCCCAACGTGCGTTACGTGCCAGGCCCTCCCGTGCGGGGAGTCCAGTATGGCAGCGGGACCAACTATCTTGGCTCCGAGCCTCGCGCCACGACCCTCGCCAGGCCGCCCTCGCGCCCTCGATCGCCGCCTCGCCTGAGCCGCGAGAGCCCTCGAGACAGCCGGGCCGCCGTGGGCGCCGCCGTGGCCTCTGCGTCCACCGCTGCTGCTGCTGCCCCGCCTCCGCCGCCCGCGGCCCCGGCCCCCATCGTCATCAACAACCGAATCTACAATGAGCATTCTTCCGACGAGGACCTGAGCGACGAGGGCCCTCGCCGCAGCCGCCGCAATGTCTACCGCCGATCGTCCCGCTCCCGCTCCCGCACCCGCTCGTCCTCGTCCTCGTCATCCCGTCGTGAGTCGTCGCGCGTGGCGTGGGAGGCTGAGGTTGCACGCCGTCAGCTCGAGGAGATGCGCCTCCGGGAAGAGCGCTCAAAGGACGAGCGTCGGCTCGAGAGGGAATACCGCGATGAAGCCGAGCTCCGCATTGCCAGGCAGCGGCTTGACGACTTGCAGAAGCGTGGCGCCGAGGCAGAGGTGGAGAAGCGCATCGTCAAGGAGCTCGAGTATAAGCGCATGAAGGAAGAAGGCGCTGCCGAGGAAGCCGCCGAGGAACGACGGCGGCTGGAGAAGGAATTCCGCGAGCAAGCCGAGCTTCGCTTTACGCAGAGGCAGCTCGAGGAGATGAAGAAGCGTGATGCCGAAAAGGACGTGGAGAAGCGCCTCTCTTTGCAACTCGAGTACAAGCGTCTGAAGGACGCGGGGGCTGCCGAAGAGGCCGCCGAGGAGAGGAGGCGCCTCGAGAAGGAATACCGCGAGGAAGCCGAGCATCGCGCCACCCAGCGACAGCTTGAAGAACTGAGGAAGCGCGAGTCCGAGAAGGACGTGGAGAAGCGCATCGCCATGCAGCTCGAGTTCCAGCGCCTCAAGGAGGAAGACGCCGCCTTTGAAGCCGCCGAAGAGAGGAGGCGGCTCGAAAAAGAGTACCAAGACGATGCGGAGCTTCGGTTCGCCCAGCGACAGCTGGAGCTCGTCAAGAAGCGCGAGGCCGATGCGGAGGCCGAGAAGCGCCTGATGAGGGAGCTCGAGTACAAGCGCCTCAAGGAAGAGCAGGAGGCCGCCGAGGAGAAGCGCCGGCTCGACAAGGAGTACCGCGACGAGTGGGAGCTCCGCCACGCCAAGCAGCAGCTCGAGGGCATCAAGAAGCGCGAGACCGAGGCCGAGCTGGAGAAGCGCCTCATGAAGGAGCTGGAGCTCAAGCGTCTCAAGGAGGAGCAGGAGGCGGCCGAGGAGAGGCGCCGTCGCGAAAAAGAGGCCCACGAGGCCGTCGAGAGGTACAAGAAGGCCGAGGCCGACCGCATCGCCCAGGAGCAGAAGCGCAAGGAGGAGAACGACAGGGAGTACCGTCGCCGCCTGCACGACGACCTCGTCAAGTCGGGCCTCGACGAGCAGGCCATTGAGGCTATCCTCAACAACAAGAGGGTCGCGCCCACGCCGCCGGCCCCGGCTCCGGGTCTGCCTCCGGCTCTTCCCCCGCCTCAACAACTTCCAGGTCAGCATCCGGCTCTGCCTCCGAGCCAATACCCGACTCTGGCTCTGCCGGCGCCGCCACCGGAGCAGCATCCCGTCGAGCGCCCGACGTACACGCGCATGTCGCGCAAGTACCTGTCGCTCGAAACGCTGCGGACGTTTAGCATCGACTTTGAATACGATAATGTAAGTTTTATTCATTCCCAACAATTCTCGTTCCATATTGCAGAGCCCATCTTTTGCTAACCAAACATCTTTCCAGGACCCCGACTATATCCTCATCAAGCGCTGGGTCCCCGAATGGGAGCAGGACCAGTTCTGGCGGCACACGGAGCTCATCCGCGAGAAGCGCGGCAAGCTGCTCATGGTCGAGGACAAGAAGCACCACCACCACCGCGGCAGCAGCGAGACGGAGCTCGAGTTTGTCCGCAAGAAGCACGACCGCAAGAGGAGCAAGTCGCCCGCGCTGCTCATGTACCTGGCCGGCGCTCGCCCCTCGTAATGACCTCTCCTCCCCTTCTCACGAGATTTTCACGAGATATATGTCTGGATTTTTTTTGTCTTTCTTTATTGCAACACGTGTGCAGGCCGAAATGATTCATGTTTTTTTCTTGTTTATGTAGTCCGTATGCTTGTTGCTATTGTATTGCTTTTCAGGCTACCTTACTTCTAAAGAATACACCAAAGGAGAATCAACGGAAAAGAAGAAGAAACCGAGTGAAGAAACCGAGTCAAGTGCCTGTCATGTTTTGAAAATGCCTTCCCCAACTCAATATATCGTACATCATAGAGCCCCCTTTTTTTCGTACCCTAGCCAGATATACATCTACACCGACCTGAGACTGCGCCCTGCACCGTAGCTGGCGGTATACCTGCGTATGAGCTCCTCGTATATCGTCCACGAAAGCGCGGAGCTCAGCGCCTTGCGGCTCATCCGGAGGGCCAGGCCGCGCCATAGCGAGCGGAAGCCCTCCTCCACCACCATCCGGTAGCCGGCGTGGAACAGGTTCCGGTACCGCTGGGGCTGGAGCTGGATGCGCGTCTTGCAGACGTCGATGGGGTTGGATATGGCCGAGCACGCGGCGCCTGCGGAGATGGCCGACGCAAAGTTGACGGAGCTGGCGACCGACGCGCTCATGGCCTTTGTCCCCTCGGCGGAGGAGGAGGAAGACTGGCTACCACCAGACGCCAAAAGTGCCAGCCTCTTCTTCAGCATCTCGTAGATGGACACGTACATGCCCGCATAAGGGCCGTCGCGGATCGCGGTGGCGCCAAAGCCCGAGAAGAAGCCTCTGAGCCCATGGCTGCGGTGGATGTCCCTCACGGCGGCCCACATGGACGGGTACGAGTACAGGCTCGACTCGAAGCGGACCTTGATGACCGTCAGAGGCATCATGACAAAGCCCGCCCACGTCCGTGCCACGGCTCCCGCAACCAGGTTGGCCGTGGGCGTCAGCGTGGGCAGGCTCGACGAGGCGCTGGTGGCATGGATCCTCTGGCTGAACGCATTGGACTTTTGGAGGAACTGGCGGATGGAGTTGAGCGATGAGAAATACAGGGCTGACCCGAACCCCGTGCGGAGGGACGAGGGCAGCGTCCCTCTCCAGAACGCGCGGATCGGCTGCGGCGACTGCCTGAGCTCCCGCCAGTAGCTCAGCAGCGATGAGGGATGGTGTCCCGACTGCTGCGTCCGCGTCTTGAGCAGATCCAGCGGCTGCAGCAGGACGGCCGATGCCACGCCAGACCCAAGGCCAAAGAAGAAGTGTTGCGCTATTGATTAGGATGAGACATTTCCACAGAACAAGCCATTGTGAAGTGCGCACCTGCCGCTGCCGGTTTCGTCCGCGATGACGCTGGTGTGCTCATGATATCGTGGCCCGGGCCCTTGTTTGTGCTTGGCTTGAGCCGTTCAGCGGTTTGCTTGTTCTGCTGGAAGTTGTCGCCTTTGTGCGTACCAGAGGCTGAGATGACGCACTGGTGCACAGTGCGGATGCCAGCGGCCGAAGCTTGTTTGCTTTGCTTTGCTTTGCTTTGCTTGTTTGTTACCGGTAATCCCCGATGACCGACTCCAGCCGCCCGGCCAGCAGCCTATGCCGCTTAACTAAATCCACCCACTCGCTCACGCCCACCGTGGCCAGCAGCATGCCAAAGTCAGCCCCTAGCCTGCCCAAGCTGCCGGCGCAGTAGAGCACCTGCGTCAGGATGCTTTCGCGGGCGACCTTGTCCTTGACGGCGGGCAGGTAGAGGCGGAGCGGCTCGAGCAGCATGCCGACGAGGTGGATGGGGAACGTGGACAGCGCGGACGGCAGGGGATGGACGAGGTCGGGGCTGTCGGGGGCTGCGCCGCCCAGGTTGGTGTCCACGCTCTTGGACATGGACACGATGCCAAAGCTGTGCTCGCGGAACACCTCGATGAAGCGCTTCAGGAACCGCTCCGTGTGCTGGCCGGTGGACCGTGGCTGTCCCGGCTTGCCCTGGCCGAGCCGCTCCTCTTCCGCCAGGAGTCGGAGAGGCTCCAGCGCATCCAGGGTGGCTGCGAGCGTGATGAAGCGGCATATCAGGAAGACGGCGGGTATCATGTCCTGCGCCGGTGCCCAGGAGATGAGATCGGGGATGGCACGCTTGAGCCACCCCACCGTGCGCAGCGTAGCAGCCAGCTTCAGATTCGGGGCCTTGAGGGAGTTGATGAGGTCCGCGGCAAGTCGCAGGATAGAGGCCTCGGACTCGCCCAGCACGTACGAGACGAGCTGCGAGTCCGGATACAGGGCCCCGAGCCGCTGGATGTGGCCGTAGAGGTCCAGCGTAGAGGAGAAGCCCAGCGGCGAGATGTTGGCGGTGGACGACAGCAGAGCAGGCACCTGCATGAGATCCGTCAGGCGGTCCGCGTTGTCCAGCAGCTTCAGCACCTGCCTGCGGCGCGCAATGGCCTTGCTGTCGCCGGCCTTGCTGACGCTGGCGGAGAAGTGCTCGACCTGCGAGTCCAGGCTCGAGATGAGGCGGCCCAGCTGCTGCGCGTCGCCCGCCAGCGCGGGGATGGACTCGCGCAGAGACGCATGGCTGTCGGCCGAGCCCACGACGGCCTTGTACGACTTCTTGGACAGCGCCTGGATCGAGAGCAGGGCCGAGTTGGACGCCTGCGACAGCTGCTGGCGCTCCGTCGTCCGCAGGGCGTCGACTGGCTGTCCGGCCAGGTAGGCGATGTAATCCGCCGTTGCGGCATCCAGTTTCTGCCCGTTGCCGAGGCCCAACAGGTCCTGCAGTGCTTCTGCCATGGCGGGAGACGAAGGGGGCGAGGTCCAAGAGGCTACGGAATATGCATTGGCTTCAGAGCGGTCATGTAAAGGCGACGGGGGGCGGCAACGGATCGGTGACGATGGATGGCCTGGTTGTGAGAGAGAGCAGAAGTGAAGGGGTGTTAACAAACCACGTATGTACAACTGATAGTGCGAGAGCTTCAGATGAACCAGACACGGACCTCTCCACTGGAAGTGACAGCACAGCCGTACAGGGCTGGCAGGCTATCCGCCCCCTGGAAATTTAGCGGCCAGCCCACTGAAGGATAGCTGCGACCACTATAGAGCCTCTGAAATGTGGACCAGCCCAAAACCTCGTCTATTCAACATGTCTTCGTATTAAAATTACATACAACTTGGGAAAACATCTCTAGCTTTGCTTTCTACTCGTAACAAGGGCTAGATCAAGCAGGCAGTGTTTGTTGTGTTGAAATCAGACTATATAATTAGCTATATATCACAGGTGTGTCGCGAGAAATAAACCCTCCCATCTAGAAGCCGAACGGGTTGTCAGGAGCTACAAGAGAAAGATATATCGTTAGTTGCAAGGCATGGAAGAAGCACAATAAGGGACAAAACGACACTTACTCGCTTGCGCCAGGTTGGCCCGGCGGCCGGTTGCCTGGGGAGTGAGCTTCTTCGTCTCGGGCGTCACGCCGAACCGGACGGGCGGAGGGGGGCCGGTCTTCTGCGGGACAAGAGGCTGCATGGGTGGTTTCAAATCATTCGTAGCTCCTGTCTGCTGGGGTTGCAGGCTCTGGAATCCAGTCGGCTGTGGCTGCAGAGGCGGCGGCAGGAAGTTGTTGATACTTCCGCTACCAAAGGGAGACTGTCCCAACCCTGGCTGGAAGCCGGTCGGCTGAGGTTGAAGCCCTCCATACTGGCTGAAGCGGCTTGGGTCGACGTAGCCAGGCGCTCCAGTCATCATGGGCTGCAAGTACGGCCCAGGAGCTCCTTGAGGGAACGGACCCAGGCCTTGCGGCTGCGGTCCAACGTAGCCCGTGAGCATTGGCTGAATCGGCTGCAGGTTTTGTATCTGCGCAGTATATTGCTGTTGCAGCCGGGCCTGGGCAAGGTCGCTGAGGCTCTGTCCCGGTGGTGCAGGTTGGCCCTGAACAAGGCCGGTAACCTGGGGGACGAGCGGGGGAGCAGCAAACATGCCCTGGGGGAGAGCCGACTGCGGAGCAGAAAGGGGTCGCTGCGGTGGCGGAGGAACGACAAGCGACCCCTGAACTGGCGGCGAGATAGACGGCGCGATAGGGCGTTGCCTTCCTAGAGTCTTTGGCGAAATGTGAACCCCGGTGAGAGAGGGCTGAACTCCTGTCAGAGAGGGCTGAACTCCTGTCAGAGAGGGCTGAATCTGGTTCGGCTGGGGCACCGTTTGGAAGAAGGCCGGGCTTGCTCCCAAAGGCGGCTGCTGGGGCGCTGGTGCAGGCGCCTTGTCTACGCCCCCGAGCGGAGCCGCGGGCTGGGGCTGGGGCTCGGTCTTGCTTGGCTCCAAAGGTGTTGTTAACAGGGAGAGTTCTTGCAGGGAACCAGTGAGCGCCGGAGGAGCAGGCGCGGGAGCCGGAGCTGGGGCCGGGGCCGCAGCTGGAGCCGGAGCCGTGTTGTTTGCGGGTGTCTCCGCCGGCGGTGCTGCTGGTTGCGCTTGTGTCTGCTGCTCCTGCTTTGTAGGCTTCACATCCCAAGCATCATCGTCAAATCCACCTGCGGGACGTTTGGGTGACTTTGCAGGGCTTGGAGGAGACGCTGCCTTCGCGGCTGTTTCGGCAGTGCTGTTTCCATCCTTGGTCGCGAACACGGCGGCGTCGACCACATCGCCAGTCTGGACCGCAGGGGCGGGTCGACCCTTTCTTGTGTTATTCCGCAGCGCTCCGCCAGGACCGGAGAAGAGACCGCCGTCGCCCTCGCCATTGACCTTGTTGCCACGTTCACGGCCAAACTTGGCATCCAGGTTACGCATAACCTTGATGATGTCCCCTTCCCGCAAGCCTAGGTTCCGTAAGACCCCAGCGTCGACATCTGGTAGGACGCTCTCATCCATCGAATCCCTTGTGAAAGCCTGGGCGTAACGCTCACAGAGACCCACAGCGACATCGCAAGAAAGGAAGAACTGGAACCAGTCGTACTCGGGTCGAGTCGGGCCCTTGTCCACAATAGCCCCGACCGCAGGAGCCTTCTTCTGCTCCGGAGGTTTTGATCGTTTGACGTCGGCCAGGGGTCTCTCATCGTCCAGAGAAATGCCAGTGAGATTCTCGACGTACACGAGGTCTTCATGCGACATCTTGGCTATGGGTACAGCGATCTTGACGCCGTTCATCTTATGAAGGTGAAGTTTACCATCTTTGAGTCCGAGGAACTGCGCTTCGACGCTAAACGACTTTGATCGATCCGTCCACACCCGGACTTTGGAGGGATCGGGTTCTGGATGGAAGTGTCAGCACTTCTCGTCCTTTTTCTTTTTTTGTTCACTCTGTCAAGATAGATCAAATAGGGCGGGAACTCACTAGACTTGTTCGCAGAGTGGCTGCCACTGTCGTTTCGTCCATTCTCACGTCGAGGCCGCGGCTGTTGTCCCAAAGTGTTACCATCGTCCGTAGCTACGAGACTGCTACCTCTTCGAGGCAAAGGCGTTCCAAGGCCTACCTGTTGAGACTCTCTGCTAGCCTTCATTGCTTCCTTGGTGAGTCGTATCTCTTCCAGGCGGTTTTGCTCGACCATCGATTTGGCGGGAATTTGGCCTCCAGACGGCGGCGTGATGGTGCCGGAGAACTCGATGTAACTGCTGGGGACAACGCCCTCTTTGCCATTCTTCAAGCGGCGAACCTGCCACCAGTCCTCGCTCCGTGTGTCATCGATGATGGCCACCTCATCGCCAGCAGCAACGGTCACCTCGTCCTCGCCCTGTGCCATGAAATCATACAGGATGGTTCCCTTCTTTTGTCGCTTCTGAGAACCTGCCGCAATGATTTCCCGTATCCCCTCTGCTCGAGCAGCGCCTGCAAGCTCGCCAAGGGAGGCGACAATTTCTTCTGCAGTGTCCTTAGCTCCGGCATGAAAGTCAATACTCTTGCTAGGGCGAACAAGCTCCATGAAGACGTGCTTGCCTTCGCGGGAGTAATGGGTCATCTTGTCGGCAGTCCACTCTTGAGGGGGGTCGTTTTCAGCTCTCTCGGGTGCAATGAGAATAGTGCCTGTCAAGAGATTGATGCCCAGCGTTGTTGGCATCTTCTTCTTCTTGCCCATGACCGACACCATCTCGTTGATGTTGTACAGGTGAAAGTTGCCGGGGATCAGATGTCCTTTGGGCTGGGATTCAGGAGTTCGCTCGGGCTGTCTGGGTGGCTCCGACGAGACTGAATACGCCTGAGACTGTGGGCGAGGCCTCGTAGGCAGCGCAGGGGACCTGATGGATTCTTCATCGGACAAGTCCGGCTCTTTGAATCTTATGGTCATGGGTTCCTTGGTGGATTGTCGATTCTGGATAACGTTGGCAATGGCGGCGGCAGGATCGGCGGCCGGGGCAACGGCCGGAGCAACGGCGGCGACGGGGGAGGCGGCAGCGGGCACATCCTCAGATAGGGGAGTGCTGTCATCGGTGGTGGTGATCTGAGATGTCGGCCGCTGGGGTAGCGCCGGGGCTGCTGGGGGTGCCGGCGCGCTGGCGGGAGCGGCAGCCTGGAGCTCGATGTAGTTTGCCGGGACGAAGCCGTACTCGCCGTCGTATCCAGCAAGGATCCAATCCTCGTCGCTGGTGTCGAAGACTTCCAGCGCGGCATCTTCGGGGAAGGACAGCTCCTCGTCGGTCTGGCGGGTGTACTCGTAAATGGCACGGGCGTGGCCCACGGTCTCGGCCTGATTGCAAACGCGGGGGGCATCAGTTAGCATGCGCGCATCTTTCTCGTGAGGCCGCGCAGGTGGTGCGCAGAGGTGTGCAGGGCAAGCTCGGCTCAGCCAGCACTTGTGTATAGCTGACGGCGGAGGGTTGATGCAAGGATCGACGTTGGGCCGTGAGACGTAATGACGGAAGGGGGGAAAAGGGAGCCACGAGAGCAGCCAACGGGGGCGCCAACGAGGGCATGGCGAGGAGCGGCATACCTTTTCAACGTAGTTGTTCGGGATCAGGCCCGTCGGCTCGTCCTCGTCATCGGTGCCGGCCTTCTTCTTGGCCTTCCACCAGCCGTCGTCGTCATTCTTCTCGAGGATGTAGAGCAGGTCGCCCTGCTTGATGGCCAGCTCGGCATCCTCGTTGGGCGTGTAGTCGTAGAGCGCGCGGTAGATGCCCAGGAAGCCCATTTTGGCCGTCTGTTTGTCCCCGATGGACGCAGCTCGAGGGTGCGGATGGTGGTGCCGACGCGCGGTGGACTGGACTGGACTGGAGTGGACGGCACAGCTCGTTTGCGTGGAGTCTGAGGTAGGTATGTACGAGTTCAGGTATTACAGGTGGGAGAACGGGCTGAGCTGAGTGACGAAAAGAGCAAGCCAGTCCCGAGCAGTGCTAGCGAGCGTGCTCCATAGTCCGTCGATGCGGCAGCGATGGGCGAGGGTTGGTTGGCAGGGCGGAAGTTGAGTGCTGAGGTAGTAATGATGGTTCCAGAGCACGGAGTGACCCCCTGTCGCCAGGTTGCTTCTGCCGCAATCTTGAGGATCCACTGCAGCACTGCCCAGTCAATCAATCTTTCTGGGGGGAGACGCTCACTGAGAGTGCTGGTGGTGACTTTGTATATGTTCGCTTAGTAAGCTGCAATATCACTCAACTTCTCATTTCACTCGTCTAATTTGGACATTGTTTCTCTTTTTATTATGTTAACCTCGGAATCCTTCAATAGTATTCTAGTCCCTTATCTACTTCTAGAATAATTGTATAACTATCTAGAAGCTGTTATTGTTCGCAGAGGACAGGCCGCCGCTGGAAGCAACTGCAGCTGGATGCACCGAGGCACGGCGGTACCTGCCCAGTACCTGTGCGGCTGTGGTGGAGATTAGCTTGATTTGCCCGGGCCAGTGTGGAATCAAGCATGACATGTCAAGTCCACTGCGTGTACTCTGCAGTTATTATCGCGAGAGCTCCTTGTTAGCTTCATTCACCAGTATCAACTGCAGATTCATGAGCAAACCGGCCATGATTCAAATCACGTTCTGTCAGCAGCCTATCGCCCCAGACTCTGATGGCTCTTCCAAGTCAACTCCCAAAGGTACTATAAATAGGAGAACATGTAAGTCTCCCAGATAGGCAAGACATGCGACTAGTCATAAACCAACACCTGAACTAACCTGCAGCTTCTCAGTCCCTCTCACAACTCCTTCAATTTCTCTGTTTCGTCTTCCAATCAACAGTCTTCTCTCATTCTCCTCGATGCTGGAATGCTGCAGCTCTCCAACGGAGGGACAACTCATCAAACACAGCATGTACGAGTCCGTAGCTGCAACATCATCAACTGCATGTCTGCATCTCATTTCCCGTCTACTGCACACTAAACACTAGATATCTGCGGCCTAAAAATACACTCAACGAGGGTCGAATCCAACTACCTAAACGTACAAACCGTCCCTACCTAAGAAACGCCTTCCAGAACCCATTTCTATGCAAGATACAGGACCAACACAACACAACACACAACAAATAGCAAACAACAAAAACAAACAGCATCTGACCAAACCAAAAACACATCTCGTCATCTTGCACTATGCACCCGTCTGGCACATCCAATCCTCAAACTGACTGGGCTCTTCCAACTCTTCCACCTCCCAGTCTCCCTCAGTCCCCCTGAGATACGCGTCATACGTCGACGCAGGCATACTCATCTCTGACAGCGTAGTTTCCGTGCGTGACCTCTCGACGGCCAGGGGATGCCACTGCCCTTGAAATGCAACCGAGCAGCCGGAGATGTCGTACACCATGCTGGGCTGGCACGGTAGAAGTGAAGGGTCGATGAAGATCTCCGCATAACCGACACTATGGTCCGCTGCCTCCCCGTAGAGACCGCAAACAACGGGTGGTGAGCTTCTGTAAGCCAAACGATTGTCGTCAGATGGTGGCGGGTATGTTTGGAAGGAGGGGAAAGGGTCAACGTGTGTGCGCTGTTCCTCGAGATACACCGCGGGATAAGCATGCGAAGAGGGACAAGTCCAGTAAGGGTAAGACGAAAAGGCCCTGGCCTGGAGTGGCTGATGAGCGTCGACTGTGTTCAGGCATCCCTCATTGTCCGAGGGTGAGAACTCATCGTACGTTGGCGAACTCGTCCTGTTGCGCTTCGCCACACTCGCCCCGACGGAACCATGGCCGCTGACGAGTTCAACGTCGCTGCCGTCCGGGGTCGGGAGAGAAAGGGGCGAATTCCTGCCCTCCCCCTTCTTCGAATGCAGAGGGTCGTACTTGTATTCCGGAAAAGCTTCACCATGCTTCCTCCTCTCAACGTCAGCTAGGTCCTTGAACGCGAGCTTGACTTCCGGTTGCTCCAAGTTCCTCCACGAAAGCCCGCAGATTGCCGACACTTGCTGATGATTGTCCCTGCTGCAATATGCCTTGGCAATGTTCTGATACGACCTGCGGTACAGCATGAAGGCGTTGAGGGGGCGCTTGATCTTTCCGGAATGATTGTATTCCTCCACTCGTTGCTTGATTGTGCGGGTTGCAAAGGCAGCGGCGTCGGGAACAAGACAGTGAGGCAGTTCGCCTGCAATCACCGAGAGCGGTCGAGTGAGAGAGCTGCTGCTGTCTTTTCCATCCGAGTTTCGCGTCCTCCTCCCTGTCTTACGATCCTTGCTCGGGAGACATCTCGACCGACTCCGAGAGCTGCTCGGTCTCGCTGACTTGGAACGTGTCCGCGGGCGTCTCACAAGACTGACGCTTGAGAAGTCCAGGGGGGATGTCTCCAACCCATACCGCGAAGTGTTCTGGAGGATGTTCTGTTCATGGGGAGGCTGGAAGCTATTAGCATTCCACCTTGAAGGAAAGTTTGAAACTCAAAGGTGAAACTCACCGAAACAAAGCCTTGGTTTGGAAAGGAATAGCCGGGAACTGGGGCAAGTGTCGAGTTGTTTCCCTCGGCAAAGGCAGAGTGACTACGCAGGATTGCTGGCTTTGCAACGCCATATTCCCGCTTGATGAGCTCCATCGAGACGTCCGGTGGGCAGAAGTCGATGCGAAAAGCGGTTTTTGGGGATGCTGGGTTTGAAATGGTCAGGTTGTCCAAGTCTGGCGTAACAAGTGATGCCGAAAAAGTTTGAAAAGGAGAACGTTTGGAAAGGCACATAAAAGTCGACTTCGATTCTCTTTGACGGTAGAACGCTTCTATCGAGGATCGCCGGGATAGATGCATTAAATGACATTTCGACTTGATAGAAGAGATGGCTTGTTGTCTTTGTACCCCAGAGTAAGGCTCTTTGACGACCTACCCTCTCCCGCACCCCCATTCTGCGATGGACAGCTTCGTCCCTGACACATGACTTCCACGTGAAGGGCTACAAACAAACGAGCATCAAAGCTTCTGCCGCATGCGGTATTGGGAATATGGCAGCCTTCGTTTCCCCTGGCCTCTTGGACCACCCCGTGGACGCTGCGACAACCCCAAGGCCCAAACCCAGTTGCAGATGGCCCAAAACGACAGACTGAGGACACAGTGACACGCAGCCAAGCTCAGAAGAGGGAACGACGAGTGCGTATGTGGCAAGGGTCTGTCAAGCGCACAGGGCAGTTTCGAAGCGCTGCACCAGTTGGAATGCTCCCCAATAACAACCTGTTGGCCGTGCGGCCCCGTGGTTGCTCGAATGCAGCTCATCCGGTCGACAGTATCGCCATCGCTCTGGAAGGGACAACTTCATTGGCCCATCCAGTACTTTGGGGGGAGTCATGGCTTGTCAAGCAAAGCCGGGCCCTTGCATATCGCCATTTGACGCACCGATAGACGAGTGCGCCTCAGCTGGTGCTGCATATCGTGGGTTGTTCCCAATCAAACTTCTTCTACCCGCAGATGAGTGGAGTGGAGACACGCATGGATAAAATGAGAGACAGAAATGACCAGTGATTGCTTTTGGTAGAGACGTAGACAGATAGGTAGATAGATACACGTGGAATAGTAGAGTCGAGGTGCTCGATGGTGTCGTCCCAACGTATGCTGCGATTCAGGCAGATCAACAGGTGAAAGATGACGTTCCCAACGCAGTCGACGCTCCAGCCAATGGAGAGTGTCCAATGGGTCAAGTGAACGGACAAGGGTCTGTCAATGACCGTCCAGAGGAAAAGACAAGGCGGCTTTGAAAGCGTGAGAGTTTCCGTTTCTGTTCATCCTCTGCCTTTGTTGTGAGCAACTAAGCTCACAACTAACAGCAGTGGGTGAAACTCGACTTCCTCCTGCGAAGCAAAGTAGCGGCATCCTGATTCGCTGCGTTTCCAAGTTTTGCAACCGTATCATGAGTCTAAAAATACCATTTCGGAGTATGCCAGTTGTGTACTTGACCAGATGTATTTACAAAAGTGGGAGGCTATCACGGCTAGGGCATTGGGGACGACGATCAGCTGATGTTTGTGAGTTGTTCAGTGGAAGATAGTTACCGGTTCGTGAGATAAAATGACGGACGCAAATGCTGGGTCCTCAGTACAAATTTACTCGCGTTGGTGAGCAGTCTTGGCTGCCGTACGCATGTATGCTAGAGTTGAGTGTGAGAGAGAGATTGCGTCGTCTTGACGTGTCCCTGGGATTGTGTTGGAATAACGGGAACTCATGGCTGAGCGGCTAGGCAGCCAGTAAGTGATATGACGGTTAAGTTTGCTTCTTAGATAGTTTGTTTCGGACTGGGCGTAAACTAGTAGAGACGTGCTTGGTCTTTCATACCTATCCCCTCTGGAGGGGGGCAGTGGCAGGCTTGGCGTTATCGGCAACGTCGAGTTTGGGCACAGGCGAACTCTCTGGTGCAGGAGGGTTCTCTGATGCCAGACGGTTCTCTGATGCCAGACGGTTCTCTGATGCCAGACGGTTCTCTGATGCAAGAGGGTTTTCTGCTGCCGCAAGGTTTTCCGATGCCGAAGGGATCTGTGATACCGCACGGTTCCCTGATGCAGGATGGATCTCCGTTGCGAGATGGTTCTCCGGTGCAGGAGGGTTCTCTGCTGCCAGAGGGTTCTCTGACGCCGGGAGTTTCTTTGATGCAGGAGGGTTCTCCGATGCAGCAGGACTCTTGCTCTTTGGTGCCGCGTCAGGAGGGTTCTTTTGACGACAAGAGGCACAGATGAAATGAAAGTCTGGGTGGTCCGCAGCAGCCTCGCTGATCCCGAGGCACTTGCTGTGCTGCCATACGTTACAGCTCTCGCAAGCGACGCTGTGGTTGCCATCGTCGACCTGCCCATACAGGCCACACGAGCAATCAAATACCCACCCTTCCTCTTCCTCCTGCTTGCCCTGAAGGTCACGGCCATTTTCGCCATTGGTAGGTCGATCTGCCACTGTAACCTCGCTACCTTCACCTACTGATGCCGGGGTGCCGCTTTCGCCACGACGGGCGCGGCGTTCCTCTCTTTCCTTCAGACGTTGCTCTCTGGAAACGAGCCTCATTTCGAGCTCTCTCTGCATCTTGATTCTTTTCTGCTCCTCCCGGCGTTGGATAGCGGCTGCTTCTCTGAGCTGCTCTTGTTCGATCCTTGCCTTCTCTTGCTGCTCTCTCAGCTCCGCCTTGGAAGCAATCCGACTTGATCGTTTAGCATGGGCCATCTTGGCGAGCGTTGCCAGCTCCTTCTCGCGCCTCAGCTCCCGGCGGATTCGTTCCTGTTCCTGTTTCTCCAGAATAGGCACCAGATGATCTCGCAGCTGTCTTCGGAGTATCTTCTCGTTTTCGTCTCTTGATTTGGCCATGCTTTCAACAAGCGCCTGGACTTCTGGAAGAGTCACGGCCACGCACTCCCAGGCCATGTCCCCCAAATGGGTGTCCTCGTAATCCAATTCCGACCCTTCTTTGGGAGCATCATTGAGGGAGTCGTTCGCGGCATCGTCCGGTTCAGATACACGTCGCCTTTTCCCCGTACGTCGAGACTGACGGCTGGACTTGGAGGGAGCCGGTTTCTGGCGTGGAGGCGCCTCTGATAAACGGTATACTCGATTGTCGTCGAGAACGTAGTAGGTGCGGTCTTCGCTATCCCAGCCGTAGGGTTCAATCCGCTGCAACGTCGATCAGAAAATGTACAGTACAAATCGTGAAAGGAAACGATACGCACCCAGCTCGTTTGCTCTGTATCCTTTTGTTCCTTCATCTTCTCCCGAAGCACTTCCGGCCGAATCATGGCCCATTGCGTGAATTGTTGCATCACTCGAATCTATCAGATATGGTCAATGACGATACCGCGTAGAGATTCGAGCTCGAGTTGAGGTTTACCTTGCTAAACACGTCGAACTCAGCAAAAGCCTTGGGAGCGTCATCGTCGCCGAAAGGATTGGTGTCTGGCGACTTCAGCAGGTACTGTTTTCGAGCTTGGTCGTCGAATGATGCATGGCTTCAACGAGGCAGCGGCCGTTAGTCCTGCTCTTGGGAAAGAAAAGAAAAAGACAAGATAAGCTGTCGAGAGCCGCAATACATACGTGAGGCCGCGCTGTGAAGAGACCAGCTTCAAGAGGGCCAAGGCAATATCGTTGAGTCCCGGTGAGTTCGGCTTGAGACACTCCGTCTCGATATACTGAGCCAATGGTCAGGATGCGCTCGCGAGGGAAGTAGGAAAAGAAGTCTGTGCTCACATCAACATCGACCGAATCGTCAATTGAGGCAGCATCACCAAAAATGTATATCCATTGGCACAAGTTGGCGAACTGCCACATGCTGCGGATGCGTTGAAGCTGCTCCATGACGTAGATAGCTCTCTTTGGTAGCGGCTATGGCCGGTAGCCTTTTCGATTTTTTTTGTTCCGTTCCGCTCTCTCTCCTTCTTTTATTCTGTCTAACAGCTCCTTGTTGATGAATGCATCTCAAGAAACAGAGAAAGATGAGTTGGATATGGGAAAAAGATAGGCAAGATAGACGCAGATGAGCAGAATCTCACACTTGATGGCGTGAAAATGAATTGGCAGAATGATAACCGCGTCTTTGCGGCAGCACGCGTCGTAGCTCTACTAGTAGTAGGGCGGTATGACGAAGTAGGCTAGTGGCGTTGCACAAAAAAAGGAACAGCACTCTACCTACTACTAGGCCGATGACTAATCACACCGAGAAACATCGTACGAGATCCTGAAACGATACTCGCGAAGTAGGCATTATACACTTTGATCCTATTACATAGTATGACAATATATAATTTCCATTAGATGGATCTTTGTTTAAACTCTAATAGAACATCCCTGATACAGAACAACACTACTTATTCCGTGAGGATGGCCCAGTCACTTCACATTGGAGACAGAGTCCGTCAAGTAGCAAAGCCATCAACAGCCGTATAGCTCATGAGATACAGAGGCATTCCATTAGATCTATCTTGATAGTGACCTTGATGGTTCGTGTTGATGCGTAGCCGTCACAGTTGTTACCGTCATGAAACTTGCAAGCTTTGTATGTCACCAAACTTGGCAAGGCCCTGCTTGTCGGCCGAAACTGAATCTTGTAGCTGCCTCTGCTCTTGAGCGCTGCTCACACTAAGGTATTGCTCGGCTACTCGGCTGTCTCGGAGCCGTTGCTGGTCGCTTCCGCGATTCCGACAGGACTTGGATAGAGCGGCCAAGTGCACCCACCGAACTGCCAAAGTTCGGCTTTGGAATTGGTCCAGGGGTTGAGTGTGGTGTACGAGAGGTGTCTTGGGCTGGGCTTGGTTGAGCTTTCGAAGTAGCGTCGATACTGCTCCAACGCTGGGGGGACGTGCCTGCTCGCATGGCCTTGAGGTTCAAGCGCACGGGCACCGGGCCTCGGGGAGTCGTGGATGGTAGAGTAATGCGCCCTGTATTAGAGGGCGGCTTGCTTGGAGACTTTTGCATCCCGACATCCTCGGTATCACTGGAGGTGGCCGACTCCTCGTCGATTTCTCGCCATGAGGCCAGTGGCTTGGCTGATAAAGGGAGGGACATGTTCAGCGGCATGCCAGTCCAGCGCGTTGGCGTTTCAAGCTGCTTAGCAGTGACATCCTGCTTGTTGTAGTGCCTGTCCACCAACAGTTGTCGACGAACAGAATGTGTCCGCCACCCGCCGCGACGGCCGCTTGGGGGGTCGGCTCTTGGGGTGAACCTCAAGTCTTGCTCCGACCGAGCCACATCTCCGCCCAAGCAAACCTCCCTCCAGTGATGGAATGTGCGATTTCTCTTTTCGCTGTATTTCTTCTGCTGCACCTTTGTCGCGGTATGGGCCTGTCCGCTGCGTTGCAACGACGATATCGACCACGCCTTGAGGTACTGTCGTTGCCTGCGGGCAGCCCACAGCTCCAGGGATTGCATCTCCATCCGCTCACGCTCCTTGGCAATGTCGCCCCAGGTCGCCAGGATGGTTTGCGCATAATGTTTATAGGCAGCCAGTTGAGCCTCGAGATCTTCTTCGGTACGCGCCCTCCACTTCGTGAGAGCGAGCTCAGCCTGGCCATAGTAGTACTTTGCATTGTACATGGTGACAACGTCGCTTTCCGAGGTCGCCTGGGCTGCCATGGCTCGCCAGTGATCCAAAGCCTCGTAGAATTTTCGCCGCTTGCGAGCAGAGGAGACCTGCGTATATCTCATCATCAAGTACTGTCTGATCATCTCCTTCATCTGGCTTTTCCGTGCTTGAACAGCCGAGTCCATGATGGGCAGCACCCGCGTGGTGACAATAAACAGCCTGGCTCGATTGCTAAGATGTGACCGCTGCGCCTCGATGCTGCTGGACCGCTGTAGGGCGCCTATGAGTTTTGATGCCTGGTATGACTTGAGGTGGTTTGCAGACAAGTTTCGCCGCCACTCCTCTTGCATGTAGTGTCTTCGCCAGCTTCCAAGGGCGCGCGTCACTGATATGAAGTCTGCCCTCCATCGAACTGCCTGCACTCGCGATGACAGCTTCCAATTCTGCAACGTCCGACCAACTGTTGCAGTCAACAGCCTGTCACGACAGGCAGATGATTGCGCTCTGACCTGAACCTGATCTCTCCATTCCGTAAGATAACCGAATAGCAGCTGCAGTGACCCGAGTTGCCTAGCTGCATGAAGCTGACGATTGTTGGTTATGGTGTGGTCTTGCAGTTTTGATAGTGCGTTGATAACTCCCTCGCGTCGATTGAACCTGCTTATGGCTTGGGTCTTGACGAGGTTGCTCGAGGTGCTCACTCTCCATGCCAACAGGGCCCGTTGCTTTGACTTCTTCTCCACCTTGCGCCGGTAGGCGTGTGCGATCAAGTGTGAGCACCATTGGTCACAGACGCGCGATGCGACCCGAGCACGGTGCCTCTGTGCGATTGCTGCTGCTGCCAGTCCCAGTTGCTCTTGTTGATACGTTATAGCGCGGTGTAGCTTCTGCACTGCCGTCAGGGCTTTGAGGTTCTCGATGACGGGATATCGCAGACTCGGCGCACAGCTCCAGCCCTGGAAACAGCGAAAGCGAATCATGTGTCTTCTAGCTACGCCTTCCCGCTCAAGTCGCCCTGCGGTGCGGTCTGCCCAGTGGTTGAACACCTTGCTTGCCAAGTAGATCTCTCGAGCTCGTGTCGCTCTTGTGAGCAGCCGCTCCTCATGCAAGCGCGAAAAGGTATGCTCGTTTTCGAACTGGACTGACACTGGAGGCTCATCCCGTACTGACTGCGCTGCCGGCTGGGCTTCATTGGGTATGTAGTGGGGGAATTGCGCAAGGTCGTCGTCCTCGTCAATCTTGCCATTGTGCCTGTTCGTCTCTACTGTCTTCTTCGGGGTATTCCGCTTCTGTTGTCTCGCAGCCTCCTGGGCAACTTTCTCATCGTCGTCGATATCGCTGAACTGATTCTGGTCGTGGTCCTTGACGCGTCCCGGTGGCTGGTCCAGAGTCTGAATATCTTGTTCGGGCTTCCTTTCTGCTGAACGGAGGGAGATGTCGGTTTGCGGCCTCAAAAGGCGTGCCTTGGGGTCATCGTCCGGAGCATCGAGATCAATGGGTAAGTGATCGAAGAGCGGACTAGGGTAATGATGATAGGGATCAACATGTCGTGTTTCAGTCGAGGAGATCTGGGCCGAGGGGTATGCCTTTGGGTCGGTCTGAGTGGGAGGGTGATCAACTCTCGCTTGGTAATCCTTCTTGCTGCTTGGCTCTTGGGTCTGAATCTTTTGAGGAGCGGAGTCGGTTCCCAAGGAAGTCGCGCTGTAGGCCCGGGGTCTCTTTGGAGGAACGTCTTCCTCCTCGTCGATAGGGAGGTCGTCGGGGTACCAGCGATGAGTGTCCAACGGCTCCGGAGACAGAGGATGCTCGGCATAGCCTTCGGGAGAAGTAGTAGAGTCGTCGCTGAATTCGAGAACGATGCCTATGCGGCCGAGGATTGACTGAAACTTGTCCAGTAAGCTGCCACCACCCTGCTCGCCGCCGACCCTGAACACAAGAGCAGAGAGATGATGGTCGGACTCGGGATCGATGCCGTGCTGAGGGAGGATTTCGTCGTAGGCTTTGAACAGCGCAGCGGCGGGCAGTGGTTTCGGGCCGGGCGCATTGTCGAGGTGCTCCTGGGCGGCTGTGATGATCGCGTGCAGCACAGCAATGTCTAGACTGTTAACCCACGAGCAGACATGGACGAGCCGTGATGCAGCGCCATACCTCGATTAGAGTAGTAGGGCTCCTGGCCCGGAAGACCGCGACTGGGGGATGCGCGAACGCTGTCAGGCGCAGAGCCATCGTCGTATGGAGATTGCACAGATGCCACTGCAGACATGCTCGTGAGTGACTATTCAAGGTGGACGCGAGTCGCTTGTGTCAGGCGCCGACTCACTCGAGGTTGTTGAACACTCTCTTTGGCATTAATCCATCATCAGAGCATCGCGACAAGGAGGATTTCACGTCATTGGGCGCGAACGGCGCGGCCATGGAAAAGCGTTGGATTGCCAGCGCAGAACAATAATGCCTGCCGCTGACTTCCAGGTCGGGACGTGACCTGAGCGGCTAGCGGATTTGCACCTAAACCTCACTGGCAGGGCGCATGCGTCACGAACAACAGGAACGGGCTGGAGGTACCGGATACCTGTGTCTGTTCCGAGCACTGAAGCATACCCGAGGTTCTCAGTACGAGCAAGCCGCCGAGTTCCAGCGCCCGGCCCCACCAGGATCGAAGACGGCGGGAAGCACGGGATCTTGTGAAAGGCTCCAAGCCTCTCTCTCCATCTTTCTTGTTCTATATAATTGCCATTTTCATGTTCTATCAAAGAGGCATTTTCTCTCTCTTGGATTATTCATGCTCTAGACATCCTTCCTTTCCATACTATCGTCTATTGTTGAACTCTCTGGGCTGCTGAGCATCGTCATCAAAATGACCCTCTCCGCTTTGCGTACGGCCATCTCATACCCGTATCCAACCGCCAATCCCGGCCATGGATTCTGGGGAGAACAGACGTCAACGCTCAACTTTTGCGAAGAGGTGAGCTGAACCCGGCTACGGATATTTGTGTCGTCTCTGAAGAACTGTGCTGAATAACCCAAGGATTATGCATTGACTTCGTACTGCGCTGAGTTCTGTAATGTCAGTATTGGTCATGAGTTACCCTATCAAACCGTTCTCTCTGTTGACTGAACAGCAGACAGTGACAAACGCCCTTTTCCTGTGGCTTGGGATAACAGGGGTCGTGAACTGTCTGCAAGAGAAACATCCGTCGATATTCTTGATCTCTTACCTTGGCTACATGGTGGTAGGACTGGGCTCCATCCTCTTCCATATGACGTTGAAGTGTAAGCATTGCTGCCGTGGTGATACCACCAAGAAGCATTCAAGTGGAAGAACTAACAGATGACGCATGGAGATCCGATGCAACTGGTCGATGAGCTGTCCATGATATATACTACCTGCCTGATGATGCACGCCAGCTTTGCATACGAGCGATCGCGAGCATTCTCAGCAACCTTGGGAATAGGCCTCCTTTCGCTTGCCGGTTCGATCACGGTGAGTGTTGCGTATTTTATGCACCCTACTTCCGAATCGACCGACTAAGAGAGGCTCAGGTTTATTACCACGTCACGAAGGATCCTATCTTCCACCAGGTCGCCTATGCTATTCTAACAGCCACGGTTGTCTTCCGGAGCATGTGGGTGATGGAGTCGCAGCTACGACCTGTGTTGACTGCTCGCAATCCAGAGAAGGCGGCCAATGTGCTGAATACAATGTGGGCCATGATAGCTACGGGTTCGTCGAATCGATCAAGTGCGCGAGCTCGCGAAGCCCAGCTGACCGTTTGGAACAGGACTCAGCGTCTTTCTTGGGGGATTCCTGATTTGGAATCTCGATAATGTCTTTTGCTCCCAGGTGCGACAGTTGAGACATGCTGTTGGTCTTCCCTGGGCCGTGTTGCTCGAAGGCCATGCCTGGTGGCACCTTATGACAGGTCTTGGTAAGTGAAGCATTCCCCTCGCACTATAAATGTTCGTTGAGGAGTCACTAACATGCTTGCTAGGAGGTAAACACTCGACTGCCCCAATGCTCCCTTTCCAATTTTGCTTCTTTTCCCTCTTCTCGTCTGGATCTGGCAATTCACTTCCTTTTCGGGATTGGTACCTTACTTTTGGCCCAACCGTGGGCATACATAGGACCCTAGACGTGTTTGTGTTTGTGTGTTTGCGCCTGCTGACGACTGTTTCCAGCGTACTATTACATTACCTGGGGGACCTGGTTGCGGCATTGTCTTGCGGGTCAAGACAGCAACTACGTCCTCGTTTGGCCGAGGGTCTTGACTTCAATCCCGTACTTGAAGAGGGTAGAAGACGGCCAAGGCCAGGACAAGAAGGACCAGTAAACGTCTTGCCAACAATTGCATACAGGATATACCGAGAGCCGATATGGGTTCGTGCTGGGCGTTTTGGTAGAATACTCGAGGGTCATACATATAACTTCCGATACAGCCAACCTACCTCACTTCAAAGCAGCCAATACCACTGTATTTCTACTACTTCAGGCTCCAGTTGTCTGGCAGAACCAAGCTTGGAATGGCCGACACAGTCCGGATGAAGCGCCATGACAGGGCCTTGGATCACGGGTAGGTCCGTGTTCGTCTGGAAGCTCAACACATTAGCGCGAATAGTAGCAGCTCCTCGGGAAGCCTTGAAAATAGTAACAAGAGATGCTTTATTGTGATGAGCTTCATTGAAGCAGGAAAATCATATAATCCAGGCCCCGGAGGCATGCTTGATTGATATTCGGGAGTTCCTGCCTGTCCGGGCCCTTGAGAGACGCGCTTATATGCTTGGATTAGTAATGCGAATGTCCGGAAGCCACTGAGACATGAGCAGTCAGCCAGTCAGTCCCCTTATATAAAGCTCACGGACAGAGCTTCCCGCGAGCTTACAAGTCAGGTCGATGATAGATACACCAAAATCGTCAGCATCACCGTCGTTTCGCCCACGTCGCCGCTGATTGATCGAAGCCCATCCACTAACAGAGAGTCTCCTGGTCCGATGCACACGGCGTCAAAGAAGCTCTGATAATGACGTCTCCGTCCCCGCAAGGGCGCAGCTTCACCGTCCGCGGTGTCGCTGCCGGCCTTGGTGTTGGAACCGTGATATGCGCCGCCAACATGTATTTCGGCCTGCAGACCGGCTGGGTCTCCATCATGTCGATGCCCTCGAGTCTCATGGGATTCGCCGTCTTCAAGCTGCTGAAGCCTTACCTGCGATTCCCCTTCAGCCCGGTCGAGAACGTGCTGGTGCAGAGCGTTGCTGGCGGCATGGCCATTATGCCGCTGGGCTGTGGCTTTGTCGGTGTTGTAGGCGTCCCCCTTTGAAGCTCTTGCTCTGCCGCTCGTCAAATTTACTCATTTCGATGACTTGTAGATTCCAGCGATGAACTACCTCCTGGGGGCTGATGAGCAAGGGCCGTTGTCCTTGAGTACATGGCAGCTCATCATATGGTCCCTAGGTCTCTGCTATTTCGGAGTTGTCTTTGCTGTTCCCTTGTAAGTGGTCTTGATACGACAAACTCCAGTGTTAGTGCGAGTTGGCTGAGACGGCTTTGTTCGTATGATCTTCCAGGCGCCATCAGGTCATCATCAGAGAGCGACTCCGGTTCCCCAGCGGCTTCAGCACTGCGGTGCTTATCCGCGTTCTCCATAGTCAAGGGAAAAGCTCTTCTCCTCAGGAGCTTGATGCCGCTGCTAAAGGCGGGTTTGCCAGCCTTGTGCCCAAAGACGATGATCCTATGCTGGTCGATGACGGCGGCTCTGTTGCGGAAGAGGAGGAGTCGCCGGTTTCCAAGGACATGGACTGGGCATACAACATGAGGCTCTTGCTTATCAGCTTCCTGGTCTCAGGCATCTTTACCATCTCCAACTATTTCCTGCCCATCCTGCGAGATCTCCCTGTGTTTGGGACTGTCGCGGCCTCTACCTGGCTTTGGACATTGAACCCAAGCCTTGCATATGTCGGACAAGGCATCATCATGGGGACGGAGACTACACTCCACATGACTCTAGGCGCAGTCGTCGGCTGGGGCATCCTCAGCCCCTTGGCCAAAATGAAGGGCTGGGCTCCCGGACCAGTGGATGACTGGGAGAATGGCAGCAAAGGCTGGATTGTCTGGGTGTCTCTGGCCATCATGCTTGTCGATGCTGTTGTCAGTCTCGCCTACATTGCTCTTCGCCCCCTTTTTGAAACCCACGTCGTGAGATTGGCATCTGCATTACAGCGCCGATTCCAACATAGCAGGATCGCGGCCTTGTTTGGGTCATCTCATCGGTATTCTCCCATTCCTGCTCAAGAAGGAGGAGACGAAGAGGAAGAGGAGAACCAGTCCTCGACACTTCGAGATGATCAGAGCTCCCTCGCCGAAGAGGACAATCGTGGCCTGGATGATGCCCCAGTCGAGCAGCAGGTTAACAGCAAAATCGTCTCGTGGGGACTCCTCGCATCCGTTCTGGTCTGCGTTCTAGCTACCCGAATCGTGTTTGGCGACCTGGTGCCACTTTACGCCATTGTTATTGCCGTTCTCATGGCCCTGGTCCTGAGCATCATGGGTGTGAGAGCCCTTGGAGAGACTGACCTTAACCCCGTGTCCGGCATTAGCAAACTGGCGCAGCTGTTTTTCGCTCTCATTATTCCGCAGGGTCACAAGTCCAGCGTTCTCATCAACTTGGTTGCCGGTGCTATCGTATGTATACTCTCCCCTTTTAAGCCTTCGACCGTCCCATCTACTTTGGCTAACAATGGGTTGTTATTTAGTCAGAAGCCGTAAGTTCTACACAGGAAGAACTTGATATATCGAACCGTATCTCCTAACTTTAACAATAGGGCGCATTGCAGGCGGGAGACCTGATGCAAGATCTCAAGACCGGCCACCTCCTTGGCGCTGCTCCCAAGGCACAATTCTGGGGACAGATCATTGGCGCTACTTTTGGCGCTGTGTTCAGTGCTTTTGCGTATCACATCTACACAGCGTAAGTGTGTCCACGCCAGTCAGTGATGGACTCGGCGGCCCTTGGCCCGGTTGCTTCGGATGAGTGTGTGCTAATCGTGCTGGTTATTGGTGACAGGGTATATGAGATTCCCGGCAAATTGTTCCAGGTTCCTACGGCATACGTCTGGATATTCACAGCCAGGCTCGTCACAGGGCAGGGTTTGCCATATATGGCCAAGGAGTGGGCAACGGGAGCCGGTGTTCTCTTTGCCGTCACGACCCTTGCCCGGACTTTGTCGGTTGGAAGGCCATGGCGCTCTTGGATACCCGGCGGCATTGCCGTCGCAGTCGGTAAGCAGAACCTCGGCCACGCCTCTACGGGGGAAATTGTCTAATTCGTGAATCAAGGCATGTACAACGTGCCGTCCTTTACACTCGCTCGAGCTATTGGAGGCATCATCAGCTGGTATTGGCTGAGTATACGAAAACAGTCAACTACGCCTCTCATCATCGTTGCATCGGTAAGAGCCTCACATATGATACGAAAGACGCTCGCTGACATTATGTTGTGACCCAGGGCTTTATCCTAGGAGAAGGATTTCTCAGCATTGTGAATCTATGGCTACAGGCACTGAAAGTACCTCACTACTAGCAACATGCGGGCTCTTTCCCCCCTATTTTACGATTTCCTCCAGGGCCAGTCAATGCTTCGAGACTGCCCGCTAGTCCAACTTCCAGGACCATTTCTTCTCTTGGCTTGCGGTAGGTTGACTTTCGAAAGAGCATGTGACATCGATCCTCAATGCTCTTGCATTCTCCTCGAGGGCTGCAAAGGTGACTTGCCCAGATATTGTTTCTGGCAGCTTGGACGGAGTGGACTCTCGGGGTACCAAAAGCAGGCCTTGCTTCCAATGGGTCACGGTGCCGGAAGGACCGGTCGTGAATGCGACGTTGCCCGGCTTCGCCTTTACGAAGTCTTCGGGAGTCGTGAAGGGCTCGGGCACGGGCTCGTCCCTAGAAGTGGCGAAGAAGTTGTCGAACCAGATGAGGAAGCCGTCCAAGCCCTCTGAAGGTCGCGACAGCCGTGACTCCCACTTGGCTGTGAACGAAAGCTCCTCGGGCTTGACCGTGTGGAGGTCGAGGACCTTGAAGGGGTATGGCTCTCCGCTCAGGGTGCTCTTGGGGACCGCCTCGACTCTGACCTCATCATAGATACCTTCTTGCATAGCTTTCATATCGAAACCATAGACGTCTCTCCAATAAGAAATGTGTTCCATCACGTAGTCGGTGTCCTGGACGGGCGCCATCCACAGAGTGGCGGAGCTGGGAACCAGCAGGCCATCAGGCTTGAGGTATTTGTCTCTGGCATAGAGAACGCTGGGAAGCATGGCCTCGTACAGCAGGCAGTAGCCCATCCACTCACTGACGATGATGTCGACCTGGTCGACGGGCAGCTTGACGTCTTCGATACCGCCCTTGACGCAGGTGATGATGTCGGAGAGGCCGTTGTTGAAGATGTTTTCAGTTGCCTTCTTGATAATGTCTGACTTGTCGACAGCAATGACGCGAGCTGCGCCGGCTTTGGCGCAGAACATGCTCAGAATGCCTACGGAGAACGGTTGGGTTAGGTTGAGGGAAGCTCAGCGAGGCTGAATGCACCAATCCAGCAAAGAGTATATCTCACCTGTGCCGCAGCCAATATCGAGCACGACTTTGCCCTTGAAGATGTGCTTGTTGTTGTAGATGAAGTCACGGTAGGCCTCCGTCCTGACCGTGTCCTTGAGCATAGTCTCGTGGATATCTGTTCACGCTGATCAGTATCTCCCACCAAATACACCATCCAACATAAGCCAAAAGAGCGAAGCGCTTACCGTTGTAGGCGTAAGATTCGAAATAGTAGTTGCTGCGGTCCTCGCCGCTGCCGGCCTTGCCCTTGGCCGGGCTCTGTTCCTCGTCATCTCCCCAGCGACGATCCAGCGTCTCCTGCACGGCCAGCCGGTAGTTTGAGAACTGCGTCCGGACGGACTCCAACTCGGCCTCGAGCGCCTGCTTCTGCGTCAACAGCTCCTTTTCCCGAGATCCGTCGTCCAGCTGGCCCGCAGCAGCAGCAGCAGCAGCAGCACTGCCGCTGTCCGCCTTGACGAGGTCACTGTCGAGAATCTCATCCAGCGAGACGATGAGGGCGTCATTGTCCAGCACGGGCTTGAAGTAGGCGTCGTCCTCAAAGTCGGCCAGCGTCAGGTCCCTGTCCTTGGGCACGGGCTGCCCGTCCCGGACGCGGCTGCGGATGAAGTTGACGAGCTTGACGGCGCCGTGGAAGTCGAGCTGCAGGTTCTTGATGGCGGCGATGAGGTCGAAGCCGTGCTCCGCTTTGCAGCTCTCGAGCATCTCCGGCCAGCTGGGGAAGGTTCTCTGGGCGTCGAAGAGGGAGATGACGGGGATGGCCTCCTCGTCGTTTTCAATGTCGAGCCATTCGCCTTCGTCTGAGACGTTGCTCGAGGCGGATGAGGATCCTGATACTGATCCTGCACTCATTTTGTATGAGGGTTTCTGTTTCTCTTTGCTTTCTCTTCTTCTCTCCCTTCTTTCTCTTGTCTTTTAAAACACAAACAACGACAATCGTTTATACGATTACCTCACTGCTGGCTGGTCAGTTGTTTTTGCTGCCTTTTTCATGAATCTGGAAATTTATAACATCTTTTTCATATTTTTTCTTAGTGTAACTGCCGCCGGGACATCAAGGTACGAACCAATTACAAGACAAGTGAGGACGCTACTTTTCAACCAGAAACAGTACATTAAAGCCAAGCTGCAAACGGCCTTGTTTGGGGTAGCTATTGCCTTTGAAAAGGTACACATCAAACCTTTTTAGTGTGTGTCAGGTATTCGTTTGGTGCTTGATCTTCCCTGGAAGGCGGCAAAAGCTCCACACAGCGGAATTCTCTCCATCATGGATAAAGTAGGCCAGCAGATACCAAAACAACAAAAATCAAATCAAAGAATGAACACTCTTGAAAAAGAGAAAAAGCTAAGCATTTCTTGTTATTGCTGCTATCTTAAAGTCGAGAAAAACAATAGTTGAGCAAAAAAGAAAGAAAAAAAAATGATTTGAGAAAAAATCCTCAAGTCGCGTTCGAACCTGGAAGCTCCAGATGAGGAAGTGCCAAAGATTATTGAAATGGAGTCTGTTGGGCCAATCCCACGGTCACATCTGGTAAAAGGCAAGAGGTGAGTTCGATGGGAGGTCCCACTCCAATTTGTTTTTGTTCTAAACCCCTTTATATATTGTTACTTCACTCAACCTCGTTCGCACCCATTACTGCCGGGCCTGCATCTCAACGTCAACACCAACACCAACATCAACGATTGCATTCGTGAATGGCATCTTTGTGATGGTGACTTGATTTTTTTTCTCTTCTTCTATTTTCATTGGTTTTTACGGACAATGGCTCCCCCGCTACAAGGCGGTCAATACTGTTGCAGTGCTGCACAGGCTCTGACACCCCCATCTCAAGTGCTCCAGAATCAGTCAACAGCTTTATCGTCCTCTTCGTCTTCACTTTCTTCCTCTCCCTCACTGCCATCGTCCCCGTCATCATCTTCGCCATCGGACACCTCTTGTCCAAGTCCACGCAAACGAGCCTAATGGAACTCTGCATTAGCATCTTATTATGTCTTTTTCTTGTGCGAGGATGGGCTATATAATGAGCCAGATTGCCTACCTTGTACTTCCCGAGCTTCTCCTCCAAATCGCCAAACACCATGAGGAGATCGTCCAGCTCCGACTGTACCGTGTCCTTGGCCTTTTCAGCATCCGCCAAGGCTTGCTTTGACTGAGGTTGAGCGTCAGCAATGTCCCGTTAGCCAAAGAGTTGATCTCGTTTCTCACCTTTGCAGCTTCCTGCCGCAGCTTGTCAGCCTCGGCTTGTAACTTTTCAACTTCTTTTTGTCGCTTCTCGGCCTCTGTCCGACTCTCCTCTTCTTCCTCCCGTAGCTTCTCAGCCTCCTCCCGAAGTTTGTCAGCCTCCTTTCTCAGCTTCTCGACCTCTTCTTTCAAACTGGTGAGCTGCTTTGCGCCTTCTTCCGCCTTCTCGTTGGCCTTCTTCAACTGGGAGTCGCGCTCCGCCAGCGCGTCTGCATGCTCCTTGCGAAGGGTCTGTAGTTCAGAAGCCTTGCTCTTGTTGGCCTAGAAAGAGCGCCAGTTAGTTGATCTGGTCATAACATAGCAACCTGACGTCCAAAAGTCGCCCGTTGTGTTCACTCACCTTCATCACGTCGACCTCAAGCCTGCTAACAGTTGCTCGCAAGTCTGCAATTTCAGCTTCCGCCCTCTGCTTCGCACGCTCTGCTTCTACTTCGTGCGCCTTTTGAGCTTGGCTTAGCTGGGCTTGCAGGTACTGGTCTTTGCTACTCAGCTGGGTTTGCAGATACTGATCCTTAGCAGCAAGCTGGGTTTGGAGGTGCTGATCTTTCGCATTGAGCTGCTGTTGCATCTGCGCAATCTTTTGTTCAAGCCCGGAGACTGTAGCAGCCTGCTCGCCTTGTAGTTTGCTGTATACCCGTTTCAGCTGGCCGTTACAAAGGATTCGTTTTCGGAAAGCTTCAAAACATACCGCATCTCTGCCATCAATCTCGCGCTCGTGGCCTCGGCATCTTCCTTTGCACGGCGATGTGCCTCCTGCACCTCCTTAATGACCCCTTCCAGGGATTTATTGGCGCTGTTGGCTTCTTCAATTGCGCGGTCTTTTTCCTCTATTTGCTGCCGCAAGGAGTCTACGAGCTGTCTGGAAATACCCTGCTCCGTACCATTCGTGATGACCGAGACCTCAATATCGGGCGCTTTATCAAGAGCGCGGATTGCACGGCTGAAGTTATCCTTGAAGAAATCGACAAAAACATCGTCAAAGAACACGTTGACCTCTTCGCCATCTGTTGAAGCCATGAGCTTTTGCGGTGTGACTTCAAACTCTCGGAGCAAAGGATGGTTCCGAAGTTTTGTCAGTCGATCCACGTAACCATCCCTGTCCAGCCGTGACTCCAAGATGGAATGCAGCGTTGCTCGTGGTATGGGCGAGTCCTTGGTAGAGAACTCATATACAACCCCCAGCAGCATGGCGCATAGCCCTTGGACAAGTTCTCCCGTCACGCGAACCGGCTGCGTGATTACCTGTATAAGTCCCTGAACGTTGCTCCCTTCGGCCAGGAAATCATTGACGGCGTCAAGGTCCTCAAACAGCCAGCCGAGGAGGAGCATCAGGTATGCTACCAATATCCGAGTATCGTCGTCTCGGCGTATCCGCATGAGAAGATGCGCTGTGATCGTCTGGATACTGGTCACCACTTCTTCACCCTTGGAGGCATCGCCTTCGGTCAAGCCCTTTGCCACTGCCTTGGCCGCAGGATTGTCATAGAGCAGATGGAAGGCGATGACGGCGGCGAACCACACGCGATATGGGTCGCTGAGAAATACGTCACCTGGTAGCCTCAGCAGGACACTCAGGATGTTGGCAGATTCGTCCCGGCCAGACTGGTAGCCTTCTATGGCTCTGCCCAGAAAGTGAGACTTTACTTCGTCATGGTTGGAGAAGTAAGCCTTTAGGCATTGGCAGGCAGCGTAACGTAAATCAAACGCAGAAAGTTCGTGCACATTCAGTGTCAAGTCAAGCAGGCCGTCAATAATGTATATCTTGGCCTGGCCATTGGGCGCACTTGGGGTCTCAGCCGCGGATTCCAGCGGAGGAGGGACCATGAGAGAGGCAAATGCCTCCTGCACGGGCATGTTGTTACGGATCAGGTCGCCACATGCGAGCAAGGCCTACTAGAAATGTTATCATTGCGGCCCGACAACAATAAGAGCAGGATATCAGACGTCCGCACCTCGGCCTTGATTTGGAACTGAACATCGTGGCCGAACGCGAGTTGCAGGACGAGATAGCTGAGGCCATGCCTCCAGAACGTAGCCTGATTCTGGTGCGTCTCTGCGGAGCCTGGCGACAAGAACAGCCGGATGATGGAGAGGAATGCGTAGATGTTGCGGTTGTGCTGGATCTGCGCCCACTTAGCGAGGTTATCTTCTTGCTTCTGCGCTTCGAGCAGGCCCTTGAGCATCTCCGTGAGCTTGCCTATGCAACCCGATTCCCGGAAGAGCGACTGGTTGGCGAAATTGCCCCTCAGCAGGTTGGCCAGGAGTATCAAGCTGTCCTCCACCGTCCTCCCGCCTTCGGAAAGTGAGCCGTCCGCGGCAATAATGTCGAACAACTTCTCAAACGCATTCTGAAAGGCGACGAGCTTTTGTATCTCTAGAGAGCTGGACGTCAGTAATATCAACAGATTGACGCCTTCTGTGCGTATCGCCTCCCGTTGGTCGTCAAGCGCAGCGACGAGGCGGCTGATGCCCAGGGGTGCGGAGAGGACGCATTCTTCCGTCCGCTGCGTCCGTGCCGTGAGGATCGAGCTGAGTAGCTGCAGAGAGTATAGGCGCGAGTAGAAGTCGGAGGTATCAAGGAAATCGAGGACGAGGTCGATGTTTTCCTGGCGCTGGGTGAACTCGTCGGCCAGCCAGAGTGCGATTTCGTCTGATGCCTCGGGGCTCTCCTTGTTGGGGTTGAAGAGCATCAACAGGGTTTCCAGCACGATCTTGATGGTGTCGACATCTTCGGCGTCCTTGGACAAGCTGCCAATCAAGCCCCTCAGAGCCCCCGATGCTACAGTGGCTGGGTAATCCTTTGCGAAGCTTCGCAGGCCCAGGACAGCAGCGCGCCGGTCTTCGAGGAGGGTTGCGGAACCGAGTCGGCCGCTGAGGACGCTGATGGTGTCGCCAACGGATTGTTTCGCCGGCGTGCTGGAGATGGAGAACATGTCGTCGCCTCACCCATGTCCCTGGCCGGCAGTTGGCGTGAGGGAACTGACTGCTGCAGAGAGCTTCGAGGAACGAAGCAATACTACTAGTTGGACTGGAGCTCAGCGGAGAGCTTCTAGAAACACGTTCCAATTTACGAAGCACTAATATCGATTGGCGAATCAGGGGCGTTGCCCTGTAACTTGGCCATCATGATTGAACTGGAGGCAACCATATCCGCAACGTCCTAGTAGAAACACGGCTTATGTAGGTATGGAGTAGAAAATCAATGTATTTCTCATGATCATTCTATATCTATACTTCTCTTTATTTATCAAATGTCCAAAATTTGCACTATTAATTAAATCTTTGTTGAGATATCGTTCTTGGTTACTGAGGTAAGGTACATACATAGACCCTGCGAGAGCTGTTTCCAAAGATACTAGATGCAACGTGGATCATGCGCCTTATCTTATCGGGCGAAGCTTGGCTGTCACCGGGTTGACCAGGGACGCGTCGTTCCACATAGCAGAACAAAATATAGTGCGACCAACCTGGAACCTTTTGTTCTACACCTCGATTGAGCCTCGATGTAGGCCACGAGCTGGCCATCGCGCATGGTTTTCTACGTTTCTCCGCGCTTTCCTTGACTGATTTGCTCCTCTGCCCACAATGCCTCCTCGTCAGTCGACCTCGGGAACCTCACAAAAAGTGCGCCACAGACCGAGCGATGTACAGCGTGCGTGACACGAACAAATACAACTTCTCGTTGCCCTTCGCCGTCCGTCTTGCTAACCCTTTCTTCAGCCGGCGATCCACTGCCCACGAGACAGCGACGACGATATCGCCCAGGTACCGTCGCATTGCGGGAAATCAGGCAATACCAGGCCAACACGAAGCTTTTGCTGTTGAAGCTGCCGTTTATGCGCCTCGTGAGTGCCACGCTTTAAATCCCCGGTCGCAACCTGGACGTGTTTTTTTGATAATGGATAGGTTCGAGAAATTGGGTTGAATTGTCGTCCGAGGGGAAAGGAGTTTAGATGGCAGAGCCAGGCCATTCAGGCGCTGCAAGAAGCCGCAGAGGCCTTCATGGTGCATCTGTTTGAGGATGCGCAGCTGTGCGCTGTACACGCGAAGAGGGTTACCCTGATGCAGAAAGACATACAGCTTGCGAGGAGAATTCGAGGTATCTGGGGCGGCCTTGGTTGATACGAACATATGCATGAGCAAAGGACATGGAAAAAAGAGATGAACCTGACATTACTAATTCTATCTGACTCCTAATGTTTACTTCGTCATACACATGGACGAGATAGAAGGTCTGGTGAATGTGAGACGACTGGTTTACGTAGGATGGCTCCCTGGCATGGACATGATTTGCTGGGCGGTATAGCAGTACGCTTAGATATAATGGCTCCTACGACGTGTATGTTCCGTTTGAAAAAGAAGAAAAAATGATCTCGTTCTCACACACGCACATGAGGGCGAATTATGTCAGTTACGCATGGTCACGTCCTTGCCAGTGGCCGCCACGATAGGGAGGCCGAGGTCCAGAATCCGGTCCGCGCCTCCCTCGGCCGCGGTACTCATTCCTACCGTCAGACCAGCCCTGTTGGTGTCGCGCATTGGGGAATGGCGATGGGCCTGCTCTCGGATCGAATGCCGGCCCGCCTGACGGCTGCCACCCCCCGTGTTGCGGCCCGCCATACGGCTGCTGCTGTGGCATGCCATAAGGCGGCTGTTGCGGCATGCCATAAGGCGGTTGTTGCGGCATGCCATAGAACGGTTGTTGTGGCATGCCATACGATGGATTGGGGTATGATTGGAAGCGCTGGTTGTCACGGTTGCGCCCGTTGTAAGGCTCCCGGGAATCCCTATAACCGCCTGAATAACCACCTCGTCCTCGGCCATTGTTGTTTCCGTAGTTCCCGTAGTTGCGGCCTGATCGGTTGGTTTTCCCTCGAATTTCCTCGATATCACTCCTGGTCAGAGCAGGCGGCGGCATTCGCACTCCGCGCAGAAGCATTGATTTGTGGGTTTGCGATAGCTGGGGCATGTCGTAGTAAACGCTGCGCTTGGTTAGCAGAGTGTCACAGAATGTTAGGGTGAAAATACCTGATGGAATGATCGTAATCGAGATCCGGCATCGATCGCCGCTCTAGGGGATAGCGCAGGGCTCCATGAGGAACTGAGTCCTCCTGCTTCTCTATTTCTCCTGCCAAGCCATTGCTGTTCGCCGGGTTAATGGTGAGCCTTGAGCGGTCTTGCTTCTTGGAATAGAAGGTGGTCAAGATATCGTCGTAGAGGCCTTCATGGTTATCGGACAGTATCAAAACGTCCTTGCCAATCGTATTCCGTGCAACATCATCTGGGCTCAATTGCGGGTACTTGGCTTGAACAGCTTTGAGGAGACGCGTCATGTCGATGAATGGGAGCAAAGCCACACCCTGCCATGCCATCTTCTTTCCATTGAGGTCAATCTCAAACTCCTCAGGATAAAAATCGATAATCTCGCTGTCCTTTTCAGTCATGAGATCGTGGAACACCTCTGGGAGAGCGTGACGAGACGCCGCCGGCAAGACGCTCATGAGTTGCTCGAAAGGCCTGGAAACTCGTCCCTTTTCGAAACTGATTTCCATTTTCCCGAGGTCTTTGAAGTCAGCGGCAAAGGGGGCGTAGTGGTATGGGTAATACCACTCCCATGATGGGCATCCCTGGAAGTAATACAACAACACCCACGCCAATCCTTCCACGTAGGCATGAGCTACTTTGTGGCGGAATTCAATGTCTTGTGGATCTTTTCCAAACTTCTGCTGATAGTAGCGATCTTCGTAGCCTTCTTCCCAAAGACGAACATTGTCAACTGGCTCGGCCTCTTGCGGAGCCACGGGTTTGCTGGCCAAGGATTCCGCCGAAGAAGAGTTGGCGGTATCATCTAACTCTGCAGCCTTTCTCTTTCCAAGAGACGAAGGCAGGGTTTGCGGAGTAGTGTCCGCGGGAGCGCTGTCTGCGGGAGCGCTGTCTGCGGGAGTGCTGTCTGCAGGGGCGTTGGATCCGTCTTCGACCTTGGCCGTGTCAGCGCGGAGTCGATCTCGAATTACGCTGGCGGCACCCCTATTGGCAAGCGTCGCATCTTGGGCCGCGCCGCGGCTGACGACCATGTCGTGTGTGACGTTGAGATTGTTGGATGAGTTCGCAGTCTGCGCTGCAATAGGGAAGAGATGCAGGCCCTTGGAAGGGTCTGCGTGTCCGTTGATCTTGGAAGAAGCGCCATGCTGCCCGTTCCTCGAGTAGCCCTCGTTTTGAAGCTTCCTGCGCTTGAAAGAGGCTTCTCGGCGATCCTCTTGTTCTTTCCTTCGCTTGAAGATTGCAGCCTCCTGACTGGCGAGGCCGTCAAGTATAACTTGTGCTCTCTCCAAATCAATGTGGCCGTCTTTGGTGACATAACCTCCCATGGATGGTAAGCTGTTTCTCCAGATCGTAGTCAAGGTGTCGATTCCATGTTCGCGAATTTCCAGAGCTGGCAAGTGAGGCAGAAAGTCATTACCGACGAAGCAGCACATGAAGATCCAGTCGTCAATGGCCCGTTCCAAATCGAACCTAAAGGGAAGATCAGGAACAGACAGCTCGATGGCGAGATACTCCCTCAAGACAGAGACGTGTAGCCAGATGAAAGGCTTCAAGGGGGCCTGGACGGCCTTGGCTTGCCCATCGCCCTCAGCCATATCGTTGGGCTTTGCGGTTCCACGACAGTTGTTTGCCTCATGCCCCTTCTGACCACAGAGCTTACACGTCCTGTTCTTGCCTTCGTTGAAGAAGACATCTTCACGCAGAACTCGGAAGTGAGGTTCGTGCGTGGCGAGTCCCAGCATGATGAGATCGGCATCCAAGCCATAGATGACATGGCGTGTGTTGGGATCGTAATTCGGGGAGGTGCGCTGAGATCGGATGAAGTTCATGATTTTGTGCTCGCCTTCACCCGGCACGGTAGCATCAGATATGATGATTTTGAGCTTCGCCCAGGCAGGATCCGTGTTCAGCTTATACTGGCACCAGTATCGCAAACTCATGGCGAGGATATCCATGAATGGTGTGCCTGGGGTGATGGAGTTGGAATCGAATGCCTTCTTGACAACGGCTTCGGAGTCTGCAGCTTCGAAAACGCCGCCATTCTGGCGCTTGAGTAACTCGATGAGCGCTTGCTTATCCTCTTCCTTCTCCTTCGCTTCCCGAGCTGATCGAAATCGCCGCGACCGCTGCTGGTTCATCTTCGCTCTTGGTGCGACTCCGTCTAAGAATGTTTCATTAGCCAACGCTGAGATAATTGCAAAGCCACCGTTGAGGCCGCTGAAGGGTGAGGAACATGGTGAAGAAAGGATGCATTACTTACCAACGGCAATCATCAGGATTTTGCGCGGGCGGACCATGTTGACGACACGGTCAGTATATCTGAAGACCTCGAGCATCATCTCCTCCTCGTCGGCGGGCGCAGGCCTGTCCTCTGGATGCGAACATGGGTGGACAATGCCATTCATGTCCAGGTACAGGTTGTCGAGCTCCTCGCCATTGGGGTTGGGTCTGGTGGTGTCCACTGGGATGGTAACGCCTTCTTCAGTGGTGATGGGCGTCTCCTCTATCACGGGTGAGATGATTTTGGGATATTTGTTGGATAGCCATCGGAAGGCTGCGGGGATACCCATGCTGGGCTATGGCTATTGCGATAGGAATACGACCGCTTGGTGCCGCTGAGCGATTCTCGACAGGTGAGGTAGTGGAAGGATGAGAAACGCGATTACGCGTGGTCGGGATTGAAGTCGTCCGCGGTGAGGCTTATCAATCCGGCAGCGTATATATCGAGAGTCAGCGATCCCGAGTGAGGCATGCGACTCTTTGTGTGTGCGACGTCTCCCAGGGCCTTTGGACAAGGAAATTCGAGAGTGATGATGGATCGAGGTTTGGTTTGTCCAGGCGCTGCACGCAAGGAGACGTATGGGCAAAAAATCTCAAGCCAAAGTTCATGGAGTGGAGACTTTCCCTTACGCCGACCTGAGCTCTGTGTCACTTGCACTTCTGAGCAGGTACCCGGTACGAAGTACTACCAGCAATACAATGGCCATATCTGAATGGGTTGCATGTGAGCTCTAGCTGCTTTAATTTTATCATAACTACATTTTTTTATTTTCTCAGGTATGAGGTATTGAATTCAATCAATTTGATTGTTTCCTTCTGAGTCAATATCATACACCTGAACTGAGGACCTTCGCTTCGTGCAGCTGACAGCTCCATGTGTGGTTCTGCGATTTTAGCAGCAACCTGAAGTACTGGATACTCCGTACGATGTAGCAGTTCAGGAGACGCAATCCACTGTACAGGTATCGATAAGCGATCCGTAGGTCCCTCCCCGAGTCCCTCCCTAAAGTATGTAGGTCCCCTGCTCAATCGCCCTACTGGCCGTTTCTCTTGCAGCTTTGTTCCGCGACGTCAATGGACTGACCTTGAGCTGCCTCAAGGTAAAACCCAGCTGCCCGCCATGGCCATACCGAATGAGGCTCTTCAGAAGGTGAGTGCCGTGGCTCTCAAAGCTTTACAATCCGTGCTGATGTCGTGATTAGCTGGCGCTTGAGATCGAGTCCCAAGCCATCGCAGCGCAGCAGCAGATTGGCATAGTCCGAACCCAATTAGCAGCGAAACAGCGAGAGCAACGCCTGCTGCGGTTGACCATGAGCGAAGTGCAGAGCTTCCCAAGCGACTCCGTCATGTATGAAGGCGTCGGGAAAATGTACGTTACCATGTCCAATTGCAAAGCATGGCAACTGCGCGATGGCGGGACTAACATTGAGGCTCTCCGGACCCTAGGTTTGTTTCTCTTCCTCCTAGCACTCTGCAAGAAAAGCTACAGCGCCAGATCCAAGACCTCGATGGGGAGGTTGACAAGTTGAACCAACGATTGCTGTATCTGGAGACGACGCACAAGAATAGCCGAGAGCATATCGACCAGATATTACGGACGCGTTGAGAGGAGATGGAGGGGGAGGGGCTGCTTCTGAGCGTTGCGATATCGAACAACCTATCTACCATGCCTACATGAACAGAGGACCACTACCTACCAACATATCAGCCTTCAGTCACCTCTGCTTGATTCTGCTTCCTACTGCTTTTCCAAGTACATAGATCGTATGGTTCAGAAGGCCTACGAGCTGAGCAGAGTAGAGAGCAGAGGCACTGCTTAGCACCGAGCCGCTCAGATGCGCCACCATGATGCACAGCCAAGTGTCGGCAGCATGACATGGTCATCCAAAAGCCTTGGTTACAATCCTAGACAGTTGTTTCATAGCAAGGTAGTCATCGGAGGCAATCTGTAACATGACCTGGTATTCCCAAAGAAAAAAGCCAATCAGCGATACGACCATGCAGTACTTCATCATTAGACAATCGCCCAAAACAGCCCGCTTTTTTGCTTTGCACCAGACGTCAGGCAATGTTGGCAATGTATTGTGAAGGTACATACAGAAGTCTAGCTCATCATCAGGTACTAAGCCGCCAAAAAGTTGGGCTGCCACCCCGTCTTCTCTTTTTGCTTCCTTTTCTAGAGCACATACTTGTAGCTGGCGTCAGCGGAACGCGCATCATCATTCAATCAAGCCCCGAGCATCTGCTGCGGCCCAACCGTGCCAACCCCTCTATCTGTCTCTCCTTAGTCCTTAGTGTATCTGGCTTCTTGCTGCTCTCGTGCCCCACCACCGGCTAGAGCTTGTGGCACCTCGTTAGTAACCTCGAGCTGTGCGGTCTCTCTTCAGCCCGCCAAAGTGCCACGGCAAACGACATCATCCGCCTCATCACGACTGATTGCGCTTCGACCACCGCCCCGACCACCCCCGAAGCTCCAAACCTCACCGAGCTGCAGCGACCTGCCCAGCGCCCCGAGCCATCGCCCGCCATCGCCCTCCTGTCCTGCTTCCGCCGCATCTCGTCACCCCCGGCTGCCTGTGCCACCTCTGATCCCTCACCTCTGATCCCTGCTATCGCTGCCAACCAAAATGGTCGACAGTGAAGCGAGCTCGCCGACCTGGAAGTTCACCCAGTACGTGCCCCCGACTCTGAGCCCGCCGTGAATTGGGCGTGCCGCTGACTCGAGATTGCTGCAGATGCTTCGGCGACAAGGGCGATGTCGAGGATATCACCGAAGGTTCGCCTGCCAGACAAAGCAGACCTCTCCCCTCTGACGTATGATGTGAGATACTGACCGCGGAGCCCCAGCCGACATCATCTCGACGGTAGAGTTTGACCACACAGGCAACTATCTGGCCACCGGCGATAAGGGAGGACGAGTGGTTCTATTTGAGCGGAACGAGACGGTAAAGACTCGCTGCCCTGCCCCCTCCTGTCCTTCTTCGTCCCCTTCTGCACCTCAGCCCCCTTCAGCCCCTCTGTCTCCCTGCCTCCCTGCCTCCATGCCGCCAGCTCGCAGCCGTCTCTAATCTAATGGAATGCTCCGCAGAAAAAATCCTGTGAATACAAGTTTCACACCGAGTTTCAGTCCCATGAGCCTGAGTTTGACTATCTGAAGTCGCTCGAGATCGAGGAGAAGATCAACAAGATCAAGTGGTGCCGTCGACAGAATGCCTCCCATTACCTCCTATCAACCAACGACAAGACGATCAAGCTGTGGAAGGTGTTCGAGAAGTCTCTTAAAGTGGTGGCCGAGAACAATCTTTCTCACGACGTAACGCCCGGCGGCCCGGTAGGCGGCGGCGGCGGCCTTCGAGCTCTGCCCACGACGCAGCACTTCAGGAACGCGGCGGACCTCAAGCTGCCTCGTCTCACACATCATGACACCGTTGTGGCTGCCGTCCCGCGACGGACCTACGCCAACGCCCACGCGTACCACATCAACAGCATATCCGTCAACAGTGATGGCGAAACCTTCATTAGCAGTGACGATTTGCGCATCAATCTCTGGAACCTCAACATCCAGGACCAGAGCTTCAACATCGTTGATATCAAACCCGCCAACATGGAGGAGCTGACCGAGGTCATCACCGCTGCCGAGTTCCACCCCATCAGCTGCAACTGGTTCATGTATGCCAGCTCAAAGGGCACCATCAAGCTTGCCGACATGCGAGAGAGCGCCCTGTGCGACCAGCACGCAAAATGTTTGTACCAAACCAAGCCAATCCCGCTCGACAGACTTGTTTTTTCCAGGAAAGCAAAAACAAGAAGAAGTAGTAGCTAATCAAAGGGGTCCACGGGGACTCACTCATAGTATTCGAACAAGAAGAGGACCCTTCATCGAGGTCGTTCTTCTCTGAAATCATCTCGTCAATATCAGATGTTCGATTCTCCTACGACGGAAGATATGTCTTGTCTCGAGATTACCTCACCGTCAAGATCTGGGACATCAACATGGAGCGGCAGCCGGTCAAGACGATACCGATTCACGAGCACCTGCGACCTCGATTATGCGACACGTACGAAAACGATAGTATCTTCGACAAGTTCGAGGTCGTCTTCTCTGGCGACGCCAAAAACGTCATGACCGGCAGCTACAACAACAACTTCATGATCTATCCTTCCGACCCGGACAAGGAGGTGGAGGTGGTCCTCCAGGCGGACAAGTCGGCTTTCAAGGCAAAGAAGGTGGGCGTTCCTACGCCCATCAACTCGTCTTCAAGTCCCGCTGCGAATGGCGGCAAGAAGGGGGGCTCAAGAGCGGGGAGCCCGGCTGGTGGTGCCCAGGGTCAGAGGATGCGGAAAGAGACGGACGCGGACCAGATTGACTTCAACAAGAAGATACTACACATGAGCTGGCATCCGTTTGAGGACAGTATCTGGCATCCGTTTGAGGACAGTATTGCCATAGCCGCAACCAACAATGTGAGTCCCTGCCAACCCCCCCGGCCTGGAAACAAGTCGTTCTACCGATGTATTGGAAGCTAACCAGACGGCTCTCGCGACAGCTCTTTGTATTTTCAGCACTGTAGCCGACAGGTAGAAATCTTTTGGAACACTGGAGAGCGCCTAAACGCAGTCACAAAGCTCAAGGGTTGCATATGGTAGTCTATACTAAGGAGTGAATGCAGGAGTGAAGCAACGTCCTAATCATATTTAGGCAAGAAAAATAAAGACAAGTATAAACGCGATAGTATAGCTTGAAAATAAGACATACTATTGATAATCTAGGTACTATACATACCAAAACAAGTATAAGAAAGAACGCCGGCCTTTCTCGCGGTCAAGGGCTCCCAACGTGAGCATAAAGCCAGTCATTCAAGGGTCATTCATGACAGCACAGAGCGACGATGAGCATCAGTCGTGACGCAAGTTCGTTTTGTCATTATACTACAATTTTCATTCCAGATTACATTTGCCTCATACAGTACTCCGTATTGCCTCGAGATTACGTTCGCTTGGCCCTCTCAGAAGGCATTAATTCCCCTCTTGCTTTGTCAACATCTTTCCTCAACGCCTGGTGCTACGGACCATGCGACCATTCGAAGGTATATCCTCGTCGTCCGTTGATTCCTTAGAGCTGCTTGACAGAGAACGACGTCTTGTCTGGTCATTCTCTGCGCTTCGGCCCCTGCGCCCATGGTCACTCTCATCACTATTGTCGGGCCTCTTCGATGTTGAGTCCCTGCCGCTCCCTTCTCCCTCACCCCCGTCTTCAAAAGCCTTTTCCAGGTGAGAACCTCCCCTGGACACTCCTTTCTCGGCGGAGTGCTCTTGGGTTTGCTCCTTCTTGTCACCATTCGTTTCCTGTCCCGCTCGAGAACCCTTCGACTGGTTCAGCGATTTCCGCGTCCCGATCTTGAATGACCTCCCTTTAAGAGCCATCCGTTCAGCCATGGACATGAATTGTGAATGTACCGGTATGACCACATCCAGAGAGGTTCCGCCTCGAGTAGACGTAGTAGATACGTCGGATTTTCGAGGTCGGCCTCTCTTCCTCTTTGGTGCCTGGTCTCCTGCTTCATCCTCGAGCGGTACTTCCGTGGAGGTATCAGGGTACTCATCGTCCCGTGTACTGCTGGCGGCGATGGTGGTGATGCCTCGACGTCTGGAGGGCCAACGTCGGCTCCGAGAATTCCGAGCCGGGCTGAAATCCGCATCATCGGCATCATCAAATGCCGCCTCTGCATCAACGTCATCTTCGTCTTCTTCGTGACTGTCGTCTGGCTCCATGAATGATGTAGACAATGACTTTCTTGGGCGTCCCCTACGCCGCTTACCCGTCTGGCTATCAGCTCGAGGCGGCGGCGAATTGTGATTCCTTTTCGCTGATGAGGCCTTCTTGGACAAATTTCTCGGGGGACGGCCACGTCGCTTTGGCACCACGTCCCCATTTGCCTCCCGAGTTGGAAGGTCAGATGGTTTTTCCTCAGGCTTACTCGATTCCTGTCCATTGCCATTCGCATGTACAGCCTGAGTTTTGTCACCACTTGCTGAGGTATGAGCCTTCGTTGAGCTCCCGGCCAGCGGTGGGGAGGGCCAAGAAGGAACAGCGGTCTCCTCTAATTCATCTATATCTAGGTCGTCGACCTCCACGTAAGACGCTCGTGGCTTAGCATGTCGAAGAATTGGCTCATTCGCATCATATTGGGGCATAGTCATTCTCGGGGCTTTGGGCTCAGGGTCTTCTCCGGGTGCTGCAGACGAAGTCGCCGAAGCTCCGTTGTCCATGGGAGCCAGAGGAGCCGCAGGAGTAGCCATTGCTGCCGAGCCTCCATCAGCAAAAAGAGCCGGATCCATGGTATCGAGGAAATCGGATGACTCAGGTATGAGCTTGGGTCTTTTGTGATGACTCTTTCGAAGTGTGAACTCGGGATCTTCATTCTCCCGCTTCGCTTTTCTCTTGGCTGCCCGGATGGACTTCTTTACAAACTCCGGAACTGTAGGTTCATCAGCTTGCAACGAGTCTGTGGAAGGCGCCTGGTATGGATCAAAAAGAATCTTGTCAGGAGTGTCATCCTGCTCGTAATAACCCATTCCTATGCGCTGGCGTGCGAATACCGATGGATCGGGATACTGAGATGAATCCGCCACCACCTCACCAGCGCTGGCCGCAATAGGCGCCGCAGCCTCCTGCGGCGCATTGTCAACACCGCGAGGTTGGCCATTAGGCACGTCAAGAGTGAATTCTGGAGGGTTTCCATCCCGACCGAGCACATGGCTTTGGTCTCCATAGCCATTGATTGCGTGAGCCTCCTCCAGCTGCGTGGTGAAGACAGTACTGGGGTGCATCCTGGGCTCTGCTTGATCCTGTGTGAGCGCGTCTTGCGCTTTGGCATTATCCGCCTGCTCCCGTAGCAATTGCATTCTCTTGCTGTCCCTGCTACGGCTTTCCTCCCCTGCGGCCTTCAACCAAGACAGGTTGTGGATTCGGAAATCAACGAGGGCCTCCACGCTGCGGTCGTCGGCTATTCGGCGAGTATCGTGCCCGAGAGATGTGTTTTTGGGCATGTATGGCTGCGTGATACCTGCGCGGCGGCAGTGACCACAGTTGCATATTCCAAGGCACTTGGGGCATTGCCAGTGCTCGTCTTCCAAGACCGTTTGCGGCATTAGATCAAATGCCCGATATAGGACGCCATAGCAGTAGGCTTCAGAACACCCAGGATTCGTACACGAATGTACTCGATAGCTGTAATCCGGGTGACAGCAGACGTGGCATCGTTGAAGTTCGCCCTTCTTCTTTCTCTTCTTCTTTGGCTTCTTGGTTAGTTTGCCTTCCCCGTCGCCCGGCTCACTGTCACTGGGCGTGATTTCACGCTCCGGTTTGGTAATATCTTTCCATGGACGGCGTCGTAAGGCCTCTTGGCAGATCTGAGCAAGAGATTTCTTCCCTGTCCTCTGTCTAGCTACCTCGAGCGGATGCGGAGAGCGTTCCAAATCCACATGGCCATCAATGGCAATGACGGTTGCTCTCCAAGCTTCATAGTTGTCAGTCAACTCGGACCATGACCACTGCTCGCACCACTGAAGACCAGAAAGGCAGGCGCATGATCGGCCCATTGCGTAGCATTCCATGCAGACGTCATATGCATCCTCTTCCCCATTGATCAGAGGCCTGATGCAGTGTTTGCAAGTCAGGAATCGATTGAAGATGTTGGATCTGCAGTAAGAACATGTAACACACGAATCAAATGGTAGAAACTCGACGTCCTTTTCTTTGAAGGCGAAAACTTCGTCAACGAGAATTTCGGTGAACAGCTCAAACAGTTTCTTGAAGTCGGCGGCCAGCTGCTTCACACGCGGGGAGCTTCTAAAGACATCGCGCCCAAAGCCGGGAAAGCCAATCTGGACCATCTCCGCTTTCTTCTGGGCGCCTTGAAGCTCTGCGTGGTATTTCTGAAGCGTGTAGTATATGATGGCCTTGTTCTTATACTGTTCATCCCGACACACCAGGCGAGCTTTGGGAAGCGCTTCGTGTAGCGCGAGGTCCAGTGTCTCGACTGTTGTACGGTTCCAGGCGACCTTCATCGTCCTCGTCCCTCTGTTCCAGACCTGGTGCGCGGCGAGAGGCGGGATGAGGATGAAGTCGCCTACACATTGCTCGACAATGTAGACGTCGAATGGTGCCTTCTTCCATGCGTTGACTTGCGCGAAGTGTTTCTCAATCTCGATGTCATGACCGAGCATCGACAAGAAGTATTCGCGAACAACTTCGCGGTCCTTGCTCTCAGTCATGAACCAAATCGAGCTCCCCCTTTTTTCCCCATTCTCGTCTCGCGATGCCTCGACCATGATGTTCTGCCCCAGTGACGCGCACATCTCCCGATGAGCTGGCGTGTAGGTCCCCTCATGGCCAATGTAGCACATGAGATTTTGGGCTCGCATTTCCTCTGGCAAACTGGACATGAGATCTCCGGCCGGCGCAGCAGTCGTCTCGCTCTCGAAAACCTCGTCGTCGTGCATCCGTTTGCCTCCTTTACTGGTGACATTTTCGTTGAGATAGAATAGATTAGGGTGTATGATCTTTTGCAGCGCCTCCCTCCATTCCACGGGACAGTCAATGTCCTTGAGGTAAAGTCGCTGGCGCCTCTCATCGCGATACGTACTCGGGGTCCACTGGTTGGTGAGCTGCCTCATAGACCGTAGGTAATGTCCCATGGTCATGGGGATATCAGTGCCGTTGGAAATGTCCCGGACATTCTCCTCTGCAGGGCAGGCGGGTTAGTGCTATACTCTGGTCGCGACAGATTGGGGGAATCAACCAACGTTTCTTATCATAAGAATGCTCGAGCCATCCTGCACTGAACAGCGAGGAAGGTAGAACGGCGTCCCAGCCTTCAATGACGAGGGGCTTGCCGCCTGCTATGACATGGATCGCGACAAGCTTCTCAAAGTCCTGCTGGCTCAGACTGCGGATCTGGGCTCGAGATACCCGCTGCGCCCATCGGAAATTCGGCGTCCGATCCACCAGCGACGGCAGATCGAGATCTGGCGGTAACGGATCGAACTTTGCCTGTGGGTGCTGTGCGCTAGGCATTCTGTTCTGCGTGGACCTGTCCAGCAGCGTCGACCATGGGCGATGCGGTGGGCGGCGATCGGCTATATGTTTGGTTGCAGGAGAAGCGCGGTCTCTCGGTGCGCATATGAGCCTTGTTGTGCACGTAGTAGAGGCCCGTAGGGGCCTGCTAACTGTCGAATCGTCGGGGTTGAATAGCCACTGGACTGACCGTGAATGAATGTGATCGCGTACAGCTTCACTGGCCGCCAGGATATTGTTGATAAGCGCGATGCGAGGATGAAATAGTAGTATGGAAATAATTCCGGCCTAGTCTGTACGACGCAGCTACTACCTACTGTAGGCGCCATCAAGCTAGGCTTAGCGCATATGGGGACCCAAGGCGCCGGTACTGTAGCTCCCATTGCCTCGTACCCCACGTCAGTCCAGCGTGCTCCCATACATGGGATACCGGCGAAATGGGTGAGGAAGACGATACATTCGTAGGTCCTGAAGCTGCAGGGTTGCACAGCCGGTAGGTGAGGCATTGGGGATTCAAAAACTTAGGTTTGGTATATGCTACAAGAGGTGCTTGAATCATTTCACCTGCATCCTCGCTCCGAAGGCTGTAGACGGAGAACGGGCCTACTACGATGACGACGGCCTCAAATCTGGAGTCAACCTCGACTCCCACTGTTCCTATTCAAACGAGATTTTATTTAAGATGATAGAGTATCTGCTTCAGCCGACTAAGCGCCCGGTTTATAGTTGTTGGCTCGCTGCTGCCGTGCTCTTGCTCGAGATCGGGTCCTGACGATGTCGGATGCGCATTGCCCCAGACCCGGGCATTGTAGGTCGCAAACACTTCACCCCAATATCCAAGCCAAGTACGGCTTGTCTCTTGGGTATCCCCAGTCCCCATGTACGATGCTGCTTCAACAGACAGCTCGGGCCTGGCGAGGAAGTCGGGTGTGAAATCAAGCCGGTCTTCTAGGTCATCGGCAGTTTCGAGTGCAGCCCCAAGCCATGGATCGCCGTCGTCTAACGCACGCAAGTCGTACTCTGGGTCAAGAATTGTCGAAGATGACTCCTCAATTCCCGACTGACAGAGCAGGTTCAGGACCGCCAGGCCATCTGAGGCTTCTTGATTCGCGATTGAGGATCCAGAAACTCCTGCATGATAGCCATCAGCGGATAAGGTATCCGTGAAATCCTCAGTGAAGCTGTCGAATAAGTCATTCTGGCACTCATTTGCCGCTATTCGCTTTTGTTCAAACGGTGTTTGGTTGTGTGAGGAGTGCGATGAGGGCTCGCCAGCAATACCAGAAAGCGAAGCTGAACCCCCTGAGCTGCTGGACGTTTTGGATTCCGAGGCCAAAGCCGGCATCTCCCGGGACGATGTAATGGCATTCACCACCAGCTTAGCGGAGGCTTCAATGCGAGAAGCTGCCGAACCTGGCGATGCTTTCTGTTTGCCTTTGGAGTCCATGGGCCTCAGTTGTATACTTTTACCATTGGATGAAGATGAGATTGAAGATGCAACGTCGTCTGGTCCATTGCATTCGGGGTTTCTGTCCATCTTGTCAGTGCTGCCGGGAAGTTGAAGAGTAGGTGGGGTGAGCGACGGCGGGCTGGGCCGAGGCACATGCAAGGGACGAGGCGATCTACGTACCTCGTTTGGCTGCAAGCGCATGTGAAGGAGAAACTAGGTACTACGCAGCAAAGCAGGCACTACCAGTGTGAGGTAGCTTAATATAGAATATTTACCTCAGTAGACGGTATTCTATTAAGAGCTTTTAATATTTAATAGAATAGAGTAATACTTAATATAAAATATTAGTATTAGCTTCTTATTATAAGAATTTTTAATTTTTATTAGCTAATTTAATATTTATAATTAAAATCATTTTAAATCATAATACTTGTTTATTATATACTTTTTTACTTATATAATATAATATATTGAAAATACCAAGTTCTATTATGGATAAAAGCTTCGTTTTGAAGTGGGGCAGTCTGGACCAGCTCACTCTCCAGCAGGGCGGGATTTGTTGCATCGAAAATATCCGAATCCGATCACTTGCATGCAAGGTTCTCGACATCTCTTCGTGTGCTGGTGACAAAAACACTCTCCAGCAATCCCATGACGCTGAGGCTTGCTGCCAGAGTGCCAACCCTGCACCGGGTGCGATGGAGGTGCGGCAATGGCTCGATTGGTCCTTCGTCGATGCTGCCTCACCCGGCCTCGCACTCGCATGAGGGCTTCGCAGGTCGATTGCTGGTTCATCGCCAAAGAGCTGTCGCCTTCCACCAAACCCTGAGAAAGCTGCAGCCAACCGTCGACACTGCTACTCCCGAGAAGTCAGCTAATGATGAGCATCTAGCGCAGTATGCCCCAGCTCAAAATGGTATCCTATCGATTGTTCCCAAGTCCTGGGTCCCCTATGGCGAACTCATCCGCATCGACAAGCCTGCCGGAACCTACTACCTGTTCTTCCCATGCCTCTTCTCTACGCTCCTAGCGGCGCCAATGGCAGAGCCTATGGCCTCCTTCTCCTCAGTCGCCGCCACGACGGCTCTGTTCTTCAGCGGCGCATTGATCATGCGTGGCGCCGGCTGCACCATTAATGACCTCTGGGATAGAAACCTCGATCCGCACGTCAGGAGGACCCGGCTACGGCCGATTGCGCGGGGTGCAATCACGCCGTTCCAAGGAGTCGTATTCACCGGAGTTCAGTTACTCGCCGGGCTGGCTGTCTTGGTTCAGTTTCCATTACCCTGCCTTGCCTATGGCATACCGAGCCTGGCCCTGGTCCTCACATATCCGCTGGCAAAGCGAGTTACCTACTATCCTCAATTTGTCCTGGGCTTGGCCTTCTCTTGGGGTGCGATCATGGGCTTTCCGGCACTTGGTATCGACCTACTTTCAAATCATTCCGCGCTCATTGCCGCAGCATGTCTCTATACCTCGAACATTGCCTGGGTCGTCCTATACGACATGATATACGCTCATATGGACATCAAGGATGATGCAAACGCAGGCATCAAGAGCATTGCTCTAAAGCACGAGCACCAGACCAAGCAGGTCCTCACTGGGCTAGCTATTGCTCAAGTAGCTTTGCTGGGCTCAGCTGGGATGGCTGCGGGAGCCGGCCCCATCTTCTTCCTCGGCAGCTGCGGCGGAGCCCTCGTAACGCTGGGCATCATGATCAAGCGCGTGAATCTCAAGAGCGTGCGGGATTGCTGGTGGTGGTTTGTCAACGGCTGTTGGATCACAGGGGGCGCCATCAGCCTCGGTATGGCTGCGGATTATGTCTCTCGCTCTCTTAAGGAAGCTGAGCCCGAGTCCGCCGCGGCGGAGGACACAAAGCTCCATGCCTGATGAGGCTGTATCAATATAAAAAAACACGTATACTGCCTGCACTTCGTCCTTCATATAGTGATGCGATAAGACGCCCAATGCGGTGCCGCCTGTCTGTTGAACATGCTGAAAAAAAAGTTTCTTTCGAGATTGTGATCTCTTTCATAAGTTTAGCCTCCCATTATAGGGCCATGACTAGTGGTGCCAGTCCAAACGAGCCAAAAGAGCTCTCAAGATCCTTTTGATGACGCCTCCTTCCTCCCAATAACTGCCTTTATGATCGGGGCTTCTCCTTCTTCTCCTTCCACAGAGCCAACAGACCGACACCAGACACCTTGACGACCTTGAATCGAACACCGGGAATATCACCCTTGGCCTTGCCCTTGCGACCGAATCCAGCGAGCAGGACTTCGTCGTTCTCGTCAACAAAGTTCAAGCAACCGTCGTTGGGGACTGTGAGGCGAGCCTAATGTTAGCCGTGGTTCCAAAGCGCGAGACGACTTCTTTGGAGTTCTTGACGCACCGAAAGCAGTGACTTTCTTTCCGTTCTTGATCAGCTGAACTCGGACACACTTTCGAATGGCAGAGTTGGGCTGCTTGGCCTCGACACCGACTTTCTCGAGAACGATGCCCTTGGCGTGGGAAGAGCCACCGAACGGTGAGGACTTGAAGGCAGTGCCCAGAGCACGCTTCTTGTAGGCGAGATCAGCCCATTTCTGATCCTTTCGGTTGGTTCGCAGCTTGCGCGCGGCGTTGAGACCTCTGGGCTTGCCACCAGCCATGTTTGCTTCGTGGTGTCAGTACGGGGGGAATTGCGAATCGGAAAGTGGTGGTTTGGGTGACGGCGAGGTTGGTGATGGACGTACCGGTTTATGCTAATATGGCGACACGGGTTGGGTATGGTAATGTGACAGCACCGAAAAGTCGAGGGTGGACTGAAACTTCGCAAAAACTCCGATAGGGTTTGCGGCCCTAGAGGCACAAAATCGCAAGTGGCAAAGCGTGCTCCACGTGACCGCGGAACGCTACCCGGGTGTATTTTGATCCATCACCGGCACCAAGCTGCTGGTACTTCCGTTTCCGCCTTGGATCCGGCTCTAAAACCGGACCAACCAGTCTTCGGGCCCCACACATCCCGTCTTCACCCCTCGACTTCTCGATCGCCATGCTCCTGAGAAGGACGGCCTTGGTTCTGCATTAGCTGCTCTCCTCTTTTGGCTTGCCATGTCGCTCACGGGTGAGCCAAAGCCCAAGGAGCGGGATCCTCCGGCTCTTTCGTTTGCTTCTCCGTCGCCCGGCATTTCCCGTGTCTCGCTCTCTGGCTCCCTCAACACCAATGTTCCAGCTCTTGGGAGACACAATCTGAAATGGGATCAAGGCAGCGTAGACGCTGGCGGCGCACAATTGCGCTCCGGGTCCGAGATGCCATCCGACCGGCGCCCTGAGTGGACCTTGCCTGCCAAGGGGAGCTATGGAGGCACCGACAGGACAGATGCGCTGTGGGCAGAGATGCAAGCGACGCTGGAGAAGGTGGAACTCTCTGCCTCAGAAGGCACTCATGTGTTTGGGCCTGAACACGACCGCAAACTGGCGGAGCTGAGGACTGCTCAGATCGTGCTTGCACAAGCCTGGGCTAGGAGTGAGGCGGACGATACCATAGAGACGGCCCTTCGTGATCACATGAATGATATCAAAGGCGATGAAGCACCTAATCTCAGAGATGGCCTACTGGACTCGTCAAGGCCAGACAGGGGAGAAGGGACCGACGCGGCAAAGAGCATGATGGGTACATCGAGTGGGTGGCAAGGGAGTGATGACAAGAGGGTTGATCGCCTCGGTGCAAAGTTGGTGGAAGAGACCGAGGCCGACATCCTTCTTGCAAGGAAGCGTCGCGAGGCCAATGACGAGTATTTCGAGCGCGTCAACGACGGTGTCATCGACGTTATTGCTAAGCTTGAATCAGTAGCAGTGGCGATGCGCGCAGTAGAGGAAGAAACCAAAGACTTGTGGAACGATGCATGATGGTACTGCCTGAGCCGGGCAATATCGTCTTCATTCGATATCACTACCTACTCCTCATGTCCGTGTACTCCGTAATACTAGAAGGTAGCTACACTAAGCAGGACATTATCTTGTATCCAAACGAGGCTGTGGGGGGTTCCGGGCCCAGCTGCCTTTGCGGGAGTCCTTATTACTATCATGTATGTAGAATGCCAAATGCCACCCATCACATGTCTACATTGGTGCCGTGTTGCTCGGATACCTGCCTAGCATGCGAGGCGGGTGTATCATAGCAAAAGGAGGGAAGAGTGTAAGTCGTTCAACGCTAGGCGATATGGAACTCCCGATGGCCGGACCAGCTCCCAAGGCCGTAAGACTCCGGGGAAATTCGCCGAATCGAGTGCCGATGCTACCTTGCCTAGGTAGAATAATACCTCGGATACGGAGCAGAGCTGCGTAATGTTCCATGTCGCCTTGCAAGTCCCCGTTGGTGCGCGAGTTTTGCGGCCATGCCACGACCCTACCAAGTCCTCTCCCTTCGCCCGGAACTTATAATTATCCTATCTTATGTAAAGTTATAATTCAAGTATATAGCTCAATATATTTATATAGTGATAAGTTTCTCTATAAAACAAATTACAAGTAAAAGACTTAATATAGAATATTAATTTAAAAATATTTTAATAAATTTCTTAATTAATATATTTTATTTAAGATATTTTATTATAATATATAGATATATATATATTGAGAAACTTATATATAGAATTAGTGTATTTGCTTTAGATTATATAATACCGTATTATATAACTAGTAATGTTAGAGGTTTAGCTAGTGCTGAACTAGCCTAGCTTTGGTGGGAACCGAACCGTGGCAGCTTCATCTACTAAATCCGCATGCCACCGCATCTCAAATTCCTCTCGTAGCCTCCATTCGACCTACAGTCTCGTTTTTGGGTGCTCGAATCGCTCCAATTCCGAATCCTCCTGACTCCTTGCCAATTACTCTCCGCCGCCGCGCCCCCGATCAATCACAATGGGCTTCGTAGAGGACGAACTGAAGCATCTGCGCGATGTAATCGGCGGCCTCGAATCGCGCATCAAGCAGCTCGAACAGCGCGCTACAGGAGCCGCTCCTGTCACTGCAGAGAGTCTCCGGATGATCCTGATCGGGCCCCCGGGAGCTGGTGAGTGGCTAGATCATGGTAGAGATGTTGTCGAGTTTGCGCCATAATGCTTATACGCCGCCCAGGCAAGGGAACCCAAGCGCCAAAGATCAAAGAGCGCTTTTCCTGCTGTCACTTGGTATGTGGAAATCAATTGGGATCTTGCGGAACGCGCGCATGTGTCTGACATCGGCTGTGCCGGAATATCTAGGCTACTGGCGACATGCTGCGGTCACAAGTCGCCAAGAAGACTCCTCTCGGAAGAGAGGCCAAGAAAATCATGGACCAAGGCGGCCTTGTCAGCGACGACATTGTCATTGGCATGATCAAGGAAGAGCTGGAGAACAACAAGGAATGCCAGGGCGGGTAGGCAGCCCCATTGAGTCTCCCCCGGCAAAAGATTTCTCAAAACTTACTTGGGGCGCAACAGGTTCATCCTCGACGGCTTTCCTCGGACCGTGCCTCAGGCGGAAGGCCTCGATGCCATGCTGAAGGAGCGCAACCAGACCCTCCAGCACGCCGTCGAGCTGCAGATTGACGACGCTCTGCTTGTGGCCCGCATCACTGGTCGATTGATCCACCCGGCTTCTGGACGCTCCTACCACACGACCTTCAACCCCCCCAAGGAGCCCATGAAGGACGATGTGACTGGAGAGCCTCTCATCCAAAGAAGCGATGACAACGCCGAGGCCCTTAAGAAGCGTCTCGCGACTTACCACAAGCAGACGGCCCCTGTGGTCGAATACTACCAAAAGAGCGGCATCTGGAAGGGCGTGGACGCGAGCCAGCAGCCTGGTGAGGTGTGGAAGAACATGCTGGAAATCCTGGAAGGGAAGAAGTCCCATGGCTCTTCCATCTTCAGCAGAATTGCTGGAAAGAGCTAAGCCCTCGAAAGGTCATGCCCCGTATGCTCTTATATATGGTTGTATGGGTATCCTGGGTTGGCTCCGCCTACTACTATAAGCCTATTAATCTTTTTTCTTCTGGTCGAGCTCTTTAATTTAGAAAAAAAAAATAGCTCTGGAGCAAAGCAATGATTGCAAGATGGGAGATCTCATGAAGTGATAGAAGCTGACATGGCGTTGCAACAAGACCAGCGTTTTGGATTTCTTCACCTATCTGCAAAAATGGGAGGGAAAATTCCGCCGTGATGGAAAGCTTTGAGAGTTGAAGCGAGACGGCTGGACAAAACAAGATCCAGCCGACAAATTCTAAATCTTCTACATGTATAACGTGTAATCGGGAATATGCAACGCTGAAAATCCGAACTCTTTGCCCACAATTCGCCCAAGCAAACATTATATATATGTCCCAGGGGGAAGCTACGGCATGTAGATGAAGCTCAACCCCTTGAGTCCTACCTCCTTGAAGTCGCTGAAGAGACAGGTCAGTAGAGGTAGAGCATGTCGCGTTGGCGCAACTGACCATTCACCAACTGCCTCTGTTTGTTAAGCCAGCTCTTGGGAGCGTCGTGCCGGCGCTGAAGCACGACGTGGTTGCTCTGAAGCCGACTCGTAAGATCATACCAAGCAGTCGCGATTAATGCATTTTCTCTCTGGAGATTCTTGATAATGTGATCCGAAGCGGCCTGAATATTCGGGTTAGCTGTACGCTTCTGCCAAATCCCAGGGGAGAGGGAGTCGTGTGATGGATGTGGATGGACGAGGAAACAGCTGCAGCTGCCTGGCCGCCATGGCTGATTATGCCCCTTGAATCTGAGAATGTCGACGTAATAAGGCCTACCTTTTGCGCTGCTGATCCTTCTCCAAGCTGTGCTGCCTTGAGCCTTGTTTGGAGTTCGAGCCTTTCTTGTTCCGACTTCTCGAGTTGCTGACAGGAGGCGTGAGTAACTGGTCTAACTGGCATGCATCCCCCGACATAGCTTATCAACTTACTTGATTTCTCTGAATAAGCCGTGCTCGTAGCTTCTCGACCTTTTCGGCGGCCTTCTTCGCGGCATCTGAGCCGTCGCCGTCGGTCGACGATACAGTGCCCTCATGCAAATCTTTGCTCTCGTCTGACTCTTTCCTAAGCTTGTCGTTCGCCAGTAAAGCTTCAATAAGCTGGGATTTTAGCGCGTCTCGTTCATTCGTTATAAAGCTATACTCCTCCCTCTGTCGATCAAGCTCGCTGGCCAACGACGTCGATATCAGTTTGTCCGTATTCTTCAGCTCTTCTAATGCCGCTATGCTATCCTTTTGGACAGCAGAGAGGTCTGCCTGTAAAGCAAGCACTTCCCGATTCTTGTCTGCTAGCTGAGTCTCGAGGCTGTTGATTAGCTTCCGGGCTTGTTCGTATTCAAGCTCCAATCGAGTCAACTCCTGTCGAAGTTTAATGAATGCCTCAGTCCTGCGGTACGAGTAGTCAGTATCCATCTCTCGAGAAGCCAGGAACTCAACACCCCCGACTGACCCTTCCTCAGCATTATCGCTCATCAAAGCCTGCATATGGTCGTTCAAAATGGTATATTTCTCGAAGATGCTGTTGTAGTTCTGCTGCAGCCGCTCCCGTTGACGTTTTTGTTCTTCCAACTCTCGTCGGAGCACGGCGACATCTCCGGGAGATCCCACGGTCTTCCGAATCAGCTCGTTCTCTGCTCTCAGTCTGGAAAGCTCCAGGGGCAGGTTAGTCTGCGAGTCTTCCTTTGACGCAATGAGCAGCTCGTCCTCGAGATTGAACGGCGAAGACGTTTCACTGATGTCCACTTCTTGCACCGTGCTGCCACCGGTGTGTTGCAGTTGTTCCTGCAAATCTTGAATGAAATGCTCATCATGCGTCCTTTGTGCCTGTAGCCGCATGAGTTCTTCCTGGAGAGCGGTAACATCCCTCAAGAGTTGCGCTTTCTGGTTGCGCTCATCCCATAGATGCTGCTCGGACTGTGTGATCATCTTGGTTAATTCATCCTCTGCTTTCTTGGTTCGCTCGCTCCTCTCCCTCTCCTCCATGAGCGAACGGAGTTGTTCTTGGAGCTCCGCTCGTTCGTACTGTAAATTCTGCACCTCTCTCACGAGACTCTGCTGTGATTCGAGCTTTTGCTTGTACCGTTCCGCCATGTTGGCCTTCTTCTCAAGCTCCTCGGCTTTGTGTCGCCATTCTGTCATCTGGTCCCGGTACTCATCCGCCTGCATGTTCTTCTGACTCAGGCGTTGCACCTCACTCTCCAGTTGAGACACAGTTTTCTGGCTACTGCGGATGACCTCTTCGTTTCTGGCGATTATCTCCATCTGTTCGTGGACTTGTTCTTCCAGGTGCTTTATGGTCTTCGCACTATGCGCCCCATCTTGTGTCGCTTTTCGTAGAACCTCCAGCTCCCGGTCGTTCTTCTCTTTGTCGTAAGCGAGCTCCTCGTGGCTCTGTTGGAGGTGCTCCAGACGGGTGATGTAGTCCGATAGTGTCTTCTTCGTGATATCGAGTTGCTGGCGCAGGGCAGCGTTCTGCTCTTCCACGAGAAGCTCAATGTCGCGAGCTCCCATGACCGCGTCAATAGTCTCGTCTAGGTCATCGTCGTCCTTGGAGTTTACGATATCTTGCTGCATAGCACGAATGATCTGCATGATTTCGGCTTGGGTATCGCGATCAAGCCCGTTCTGAATTCTGGGAACATATTTCTGATTATCTGGGCCCATTGCGGCGGCCGAGACCATGACAGCCAGAAGCTAGAGATGTTATCCGTTAGAATCCTGGTGCTCCCCGGAAAGCAGATGGGACAATACCTGGCTGATCCCCTGCGGCTCAGGATTCTCAACGAAAGCATGATAATCGAACTTCTTAGCTTGGCAACTAAGCTCGGGAATTTGACGGCGAATGAATCGAAAGAGGCCCTTATAAATGGCCTGCATGTTGCGCTTATTGGTGAGGGTTTTGGGAGCTCCTGGATTCGATTCGAGATGCGACGGGTCGAACTCGGAATCCAACTCGTGTAGGATGTGACCGAGGGTTATGCCATTAGCCAGACCTTCGAGAGATTCGGCATCGCGGTTCAGATCGAAGACACGATTGATCTGGGGGAAACTCGCATCAGCGTGACGCTCTAACCGAGAGGATCGATACTACTAACAGCCTTCAAGAGTGCCGCTTGGGCACGCTGGTTGTACAACAGCATTTCGCCCGACATGTAGCTCAGGGGAGTGTGCTCGAGCTTGTCAAAGTGCTCCGGAAACGACGCTTCAGATGCAACAAGGGCCCAGCAGTGTTGGAGATCTGTTGGCACTCAGCTTGCATGTCGATTCGACCTACAGCATGGGAAGGGCGCTTTCGGAGGTTCAGGTGGCTTCGAGGCGGTCGATCAGTCGGTAACGAGGCAGGCTCGGAATACCCTGGCAAGATTACAGTAACGCCTGTCCGGCAAAGCTAATGCTCTACGTGTACTTGCTATGGATACCTCCTGATAGCCCAATGATGCTCGTTTCAACATGCTACTAAGGTAGTGTATTATGCACAACTCTGAGTCGGGAGCTATAGCAGCAGGTCACTGAAGAAATGTTACATAATCCCAGTCATCTTTGCATGCGCACCGCGAACATGAACAATTGAAGCAGAGATACCGGCTGTGCTTTGTAGGACGTACGAGTAACAACCCGATTTTGCATCCTAAGGTACACGCTTTACCATTGACTGCCAATAACCAGACCACGTACCTTATCTACTTCTTTATTTCCTAGTACCTTCTTCGTGCCTCACACCGGATTCGTGGAGACCGTCGATTTCCCCTCGCATCTGTGCTAGTAGTTGCCCGCCCCGAGGCGTCTTGACCGGAATAGGCAGCATTCTTGGTCCTGATCCGGCACTAAACTACCCCATGAATCTCCACTAAACGCTCGGCATTCGAAATCCAATGTTTTGCCGACAACTCAGCTCTTTCATGGCACCCTAGCTTCCCATCGTCTCTTCTCACGCGCCTGTTCTTCATACACATCTCAGCAACTGCCCGACCTTCATATTCCAACCGCGGGTTCGCAATTACCTCCACGAGACTCTACCAGACCACTCTATTCCACCGCTATCAACGGCTTAATCTCAACCAGCTTCCCTCACCGTCGACGCCTCCTCCGCTCCCGCACACGACCATGCTTCCACAGGGTTCGACTTTCCTTCAACAGCCTTCTCAGGCTATGGGCAAGAAGCGGTCTCACGAGGAGGCTTCACACAATCTCGAGCCTGATGCGTCGAACGGCAGTTTTCAAACCGGTTGGATGAATGGTGAGGGAATATTGCTCGCTAGGCAATGTGTGGCTTCCAGTCGCGAAGCAGATGGCCTGTCTGGTACTGGGCTTGACGATGTGATCACTGAACAGCAAGGGAATGGACTGCCGAATGGGCGACAACTGCGGAATCACAAGTCCCAAAGGCTTCTTAATGGGAGTGATCATGCCTCCTACAGCACAACGACGTCGGCGACGCCACGAACGACGGCGAACATGTCCGACAGCAGTATTGATGACGATCCAGTCATTGACGATTTCACTCTTCACCTTGGAATTGGGTGGAAAAGGATCAACGATAGCGACCACGTCCAAGCCGCAGCCAGGGGTTGGGCACGATTTATTGAGAATCACTATCCTCTCACTAACGTGAATGTCCTGCTGGAGAGCAAGGGTCTGCAGTCATATCTCGTCGAATCCAATGAGGGTTTCTACCTCTTCACAGAAAACCTCCGTCAAGGGCAACTAGTTAGTAGACATGCAACTGGGGCAATACAAAACTTACAATCTAATCCTATAAGGTTTGAAAATAAAGATATATTAGTAATAAAAGAATAAGTTATAATAATAATATTACTAAAGTTTATAAAAAGTGTAAATTTATTTTTCTTATAAGAGTATAAAAATATTATATTTATATATATAATTAAATTTAAAAAAGTAATAATATTTTAAAATTATAAGTATTAATATTAATTAATATTACTTTTAATTATTAATTATTTAATAATAACTTTATAATTAAGCTTAAATAATTTAAATTATTTTATAAAATAAGCTTATTTTTATATTTATTTTCTTTTAGCTTTTTATATAAAATAAAGTTTTTAATTAAAGCTTAAAAAGAAAATTAAATAATTATTATATTTATAATTTTTTAAAAAGTAATTTTAAATAAAGCTTTTTATATTTTATATAAATTATAATTATTATATATAGTATAAAAACTTAACTTTTTAATTTTTTAATTACTTTACTTTTATTATAAAATAATTATTAAAAAATTTTAATTTTAGTTTTTATTTAATAATTAATATTTATAATTTAAATATATATATAAAATAAAATTAATAATTAAATAATATTTTTTATATTTTATTTTAATTATTATATTTTATAAATAATATTTATAATATTATATTTAATAAATAATATAATATATTATTATTAAAGTTATTAAAGTTTAAATAATATAAAAAATATAATTAAACTTATAATAAGCTTTAATTTAAATATTTTTTTAAGTTTTTAAGCTTAATTATAGAAAAATATAAAATAATTAATTATTAAAGTAAAATAAATAAATATATTTAAACTAGCTTAAATATTATAATTTATATTTTTATAATACTTAGTTTTACTTTTAAAATTAAAATATTTTATAATATATATTATAAAATTATTATTTAAAAAGTTTTAATATAATATATTATATAAGGGCTTTATAATAATAATAAAATTAAATTATTTATAATAATTAAAGTATAAAAAGAAATTTAATTTATATAAAGTTATTTTAAAATCTTTTTATTTAAATAAATAAAATATTTATATAATTATTAAATCTTTATATTTTTTAAACTTATATTCTTACTTATATAGTAAACCTTAGCTATAATAATCCCTAGCTATAATAATAGTCTGCCTATACTAATAGACTGCGCTAAGCACTGCAGTTAGCCACTTTAATTATCTATTAGTATAGCATCTTCCTGTAAAGGCTATAATAATATAGACCTATAAAAAACCTCTCTATACTAATATAACCTCTTAGAAACCTAGTACACGCCCCTTGCATACCTTAAAAAATAAAGTAAAGCCAGGGGTTAGAGGGGCGTATAGTGTGTACTTAGGAGGCGATCCTTATGCATCTTTACTTTTTTATAATTTTCTGTAATAATTCCTTAATAAAAGCAAGGCACCTGCCTAAAGTAGCTATTAGATATTATAATAATCTATTTATAATAATATAAAAAGGCTGCTAAGCATTATTATTATAACTAAGGTTTATTAAGAATATTAATAAATTAAAAATATAACTTTAATATAAATAACTTTAATAATAATAATAATATTCTTAAATAAATTTTATATTATATAATAGTTTTACTTTATAAACTTTATATATAAATTTTAAATATATAAATTATATTAAAAATAATTATAAAAAATAATATATATTATTTATATTTTTTATATAAATATATAAATATACTTTAATTATATATATATATTATTATAATTAAAGTATTATTTTTTAAAAATTAATATCTTATTTTCTTAATTAATAAGCCTTTTATATTTAATTATATTAATATAAAGAGTAATTAACTTCTAACTCTCTTAAATAATAAAAAGGCTTAAGCTCTTTTTTAATTATATTAAAAAAGCTAAACTTTATTAAACTTAAAAATTCTTAATAATATTAATATTATTAAGTTAATAAAAGTTAATATAAACTTATAACTTTTTTAAAAAGTATAAGATTAATAAAAAGAAATTTACTTTATAATTTTATATTATTTTAAAAGTATTAAAAAAAGTATTAATATAAAAAGTATTAATATATAAGTAAGTAAGAGTTAATTTAGCTATAAATATAAGTATAAGCTATAGTTTTATTTAATAAAGAGATAATAAGTAAGATAATTAATATACTTTTTAATAAATAAATTAATCTTAATTAATATATTTTTAAAATAACTATTATAACTTCTTTAATAATAATTTAAAAGCTATGAATATTATTAAGTATTTTTTTATAAAGCTAAAGAGATTTAATAATAAACTTTTATAAAAAAGTAAAATAATTATATTAAATAAATAATATATTTATTATTACTTTTAGTTTAATAAAATATAAAATATAAAATATAAAATAAATAATAAGCTTAATAATAAATTTATTTTATAAAAGTTATAAAAAAGCTAATATAAAAAAAACTTAAACTTATATTAAGTAATTTCTTTTTTTTTATAAATAAATCCTTAATTAAATAATTAAAGTTATATATATTTTTTATATTTTTAAAAAGTTAAAAAAAGCTTTATTTAATAATATATAATATAAAATTATATAATTTATAATTTTCTTTAAAATTAATACTTAATTTTAAAATTATATTTATATATTAAGAATTTTATATATATATATATATAATCTTAATTAATTTAAGTTATTTAATATTATTTATTTATTAAGACTAGTTTAATTTTTAATTAATTAAATTATACTTATATTATTATACTTTATAAATATATATAATAAGAGAAAGAATCTTAATTAAAGAAGTAATAATAATAATTAATAATATTATTTAAACTAAAGCTTAAAAAGCTTTAAAAAGAAAGGTAATATATATTATACTTATATAAAGAATTTAATTTTATTTCTTTAAAACTTTAAACTTTAAATATATAAGCTAATTAAAATATAAGGTTTTATAAATAATATTTTAATATATTTATTACTTAAATTAAAAAAAAGAATAAAGCTAATAATATAAAACTATAATTAATTTTTATTTTTATTATAATTATTTTTCTTTTTTTTTAATAACTTATTTTAATTACTTTTTTCTTTTTTATTATTATATTAATAATACTATAAAAAAAAGTATTATATATATATATTTTTTTACTTTTTTATAAGAAAGGTTTTAAATATTAGCTTATAATATTTATATAATAATATTAATTATAATATTTACTTTTTTCTTTTTTTAATACTTATTAAATTAAATCTTAATTAATATTTTAAAATATTAATAGTAAGAATAAAAAAGCTATTATATTATTACTTTTTATTATTATTATTTTTATTTTCTTTTATAAAAGTATATATTTTAATTTTTAATTTTTATTTTATTACTTAATTTTTAACTTTTTAAGGTTTTTTATATTTCTTATAATTAAAAGAAAAAAGATAAAACTTTAATAATTAGCTAATATAATAAAAAAGGTTTTTTTTATTATATATATTATAAATTATTATTAGTATATATATTATTTTTATTTTAATATAGTAATAAATATAAAAAAATAACTTAAAGCTTATTTTTTTAATATAAATTATAATATTTTTAATAATAGCTTTTTTTATTATATTATTTATATAATTAAAAGTAATTATATTTTTTTTTATATTTCTTTTTCTTTTTTTAAAAGTTTAATTATTTATTAATAGCTTTTAATTTTTTTATATTTTTTAATAATATTATAATATTATTTAAAATAATTAACTTTACTTTTTAAAAAAGTAATATATAATAATTAATAATAACTTTAATATATTACTTAAAATAAATAATAAATAACTAATACTTTTTTTAAGTATTTAAGTAAAGGCTTATTAATAGTTTTATTAATTTATACTTAATAATAAATTATTTTAAATAAATATATTATATTAAGTATAGCTTATTTTATTCTTTTTATAAAAGTAGTATTATATTAATAAGCTATACTTAGTTTATTATAACTTAATAAAAGCTTATTTTATAAAGGTTTTATTATTTTTTTAAATAAATTATTTAAAATATAATTCTTTTTTAATTATAAAAAATAATATTAATTTATTTAACTTAATATTATATTAAAAAAATAAATAATAAAGTAATTAGCTTTAAAAATATTTATATAAAAAGAATATTATAATATTTTTTTAAAAAAGATTATAAATATATTATATAATATATTATTTTAATAATAGCTTATTAAAGTATTATAAAAAAAGTATATATAAAAACTAATTAAAACTTAAAGTAATTATATTAATAAATTAAAAAAGTCTTATATAAGTATAAATAAGTATAAAAATATAATAAAAGTAAAAAAGTTAATAATAAATAAAATAAAAGAGTTTTTTTATTACTTTTTAATCTTTAAGTAATACTTTTTTCTATTAAATATTATAATAATTTTTTTATAAAGATATTAATTATTATAGCTTTTAAATTATAAAAGTTATAAAAGCTATTATTACTTAGCTAAAGCTAAGTTATATTTTTATTTTTAAAGTAAATTTTATATATTTAAGCTTAAGCCTTTTATAAAGCTAGTAAATAAAAATAAAAATAAAAGTTTAAATAAAAAAAAATTCTTTTATTTTTTATATTACTTAAAAATTAATATAACTAGCTTTTATTTTTATAATTTTAATAAAAGTATTTATTAATTTAATATAAACTTAATTAAATACTACTTTTTTTTATAAAAGTATTATTAAAATTTATAATACTTAAATAGCTTTAATTAAGTAGCTTTAGAGAAAGGATTTTAAAATACTTTAATTTTATATAAGAAAATAGCTATAAAAGCCTTATATATAAGTTTTTAAAAAGCTATTTTTTTTATTTAATTAAGCTTTTATATTATAATTTAATATATATTTCTTAGCTATTTTATAATAAAAAATATATTTTAATATAAATACTTATTATACTTAAGATATTATAATATATTATATTTTAAGCTTTTTATAATATACTCTTTATTTTAATAAAGCTATTATAAAAGCTTTATTAAATACTAAATACTAAAAATAAAGTATTATATTTTAAAATAAAAGAAAAATAACTTTAATAGCTTTTAAAAGCTTTTTTTAAAGCCTTTTTTAAGTTTAAATTACCTTTTTAATAATACTTTTATAAAAAATATAAAATATTATATTAATAGTTATTAAAAATAATAATTATAAATTAATAATAATAGCTTTATTAACTTACTTTTATTTTATAAGTTATACTTAAGCTTTATAAAAGCTAAATTTTACTTTTTATAAATACTTTCTTTTTTTTTTTTTAAATATTATTATTATTATTATTATTATTATTATTATTATTATTATTATTATTATTATTATTATTATTATTATTATTATTATTATTATTATTATTATTA